>NW_026652284.1:117202222-117555533 GCF_009828535.3 Hylobates moloch
ATAGGAGTGGTGAGAGAGGGCATCCCTGTCTTGTGCCAGTTTTCAAAGGGAATGCTTCCAGTTTTTGCCCATTCAGTATGATATTGGCTGTGGGTTTGTCACAGATAGCTCTTATTATTTTGAGATACATCCCATCAATACCTAATTAATTGAGAGGTTTTAGCATGAAGCGTTGTTGAATTTTGTCAAAGACCTTTTCTGCATCTATTGAGATAATCATGTGGTTTTTGTCTTTGGTTCTGTTTATATGCTGGATTACATTTATTGATTTGCATATGTTGAACCAGCGTTTCTTAGGTAACATTAAAATGCCCCAAATTGAGCAAGTTACTTAAACACTATTAGAGGGAAAAGTAGAATTATAAAGAAACAGTAAATGGAAATGAGAGAAGAATGAATCATGGAATGGATGGGACAAATGAAAAATACAAAAGAAGGTGCAAAATTGAGGTTGAAATACCTAACTAATTACATTGGATCTAAGAGGATTGAGACTTCATTCAAAAATACAGATATTTTTAAGCTAGATAACAGAAGAACAACAACTGGAGAAACAAAATCCAATTAAATGGTTTTAGAAAAAATATCTAAAATACAAAGATGCAAATAGATTGAAAGTAAAATTATATAAAAATAGATTTCATGCAAGTACTACTAAATACAATGAAAACAATGATTTTGATTATTTTATTGAAGCTCAATAGCTGCGATTTGTTTCTTTATTCAAAAAAAGAAGTGTAGGCAAAATATTTTTGGACAGCTGATGGTATATGTTTTTCTGTTCCTCCGCTTCCCAGAAGGTCACATTTGCATAATTTTTTGGATTGTCTGTTCATCTAATAAAGGGTAATTTCAGGGCAGGTGGATTTCCATATACTTGACATGGAGAACCCGAGACCATCTTAGAAAAATATTATCTAGGCAGATTTATGTAGCCACTACAAAATTGCAGCAATATTTATTACTTACTTTATAATGGGCGCATAATAGGACTGGTAATTCTTGGAGTGAGTGTCATATGATTACTTAACTAGCTTATTTTTCATACCATGAAGCAGAGAGGCAAACAGCATAAGAGAAATTAAAAGGGGTTATATATATTTAGAGGTTCTTTGAATTAATTAGAAAGTAGAGAAAGCCATTGGCTAATGATGTGCCCTCTATGACTTTGTTTCTATTAATGAATGCCAGATTAAGCCCAGAATATAAGTCATGTATGCAGAGAGACGGGCAGCTTTTTGTTCTCTCTTTGTCTTGACATTAGAACTACAATTAATCTAATCTTTGGGTCAGAATATTTAATAGTATGCTATAAAGAATAATTATAAGGGCTGGATGCATTCAGCAAACATTTATTGAATTACCACTTGTAGGCGTTGTGCTAGGCACTGAGGATGGATCGATGAGCAAATCACAGCTCTAGAGGTCTAAGTGCTCTGGCAGACATCTGCATGACTTGGTTCTTTGCTTTAGACAGAGTTCTTTAGACAGCTCAAGTGTCACTATATTGGAGAGGTCTTTTCCTGACCACCTGTATAACACAGCAACCCTCTCCCTCCCCCTCCTCTGTACTCTCAGTTCTGCTTACCTTGCTCCATTTCCCCTGGGCACTTACCAACTTCCAACATATAAAATTTATCCATTTATTGACTATGTTATTGTATGAAAATGTAAGCAACGTGAAAGCAAGAACTTTGTCTGATATCACAATTGTTTCTCTTGTGCCTCAGTTATTCTCAAAACACAGCAGGTGGGCACAAACATATATTAGATATTTGAGTCACTAAATAAACCAGTTATTTAAAAACATAATCACACCCCCCTCCCTCCCCTGGCTTTGTTTTTAGAACATCCTCACTCCACCCAGTTCAGTGCCAAGTGTGTGGGCTTAAGCTTTGTGTGTTTTCCTTGGAATGCTCCAAAACTCAGCAGTGACTAAGGAAATTCCATCAGAATTTGTTAGGTGTGCTCCCACTCCACGTAGCAGCTGTGCCATCTGTCCTTGGATTGAATCAATTCGGCCCACAAATTGCAAGTTTGCAGCAGGACATTGATTTAAAAAAAAAAAAAAAGTGTCTCAAGGATCATATTAAGGGTTCTGGTTCAAGGTAGCTGGTTAGAAGCTTGTGTGAGTCATTCTCATGGAGAGGAAACAAAGTGGCGATTAAATACTACCTCTTTAAGATAATGTCAAGATTTATGAAGGAAGCAATGGGACCCATGGAGAACAGAGAATAGCAAAGCCAGGCAGTCACCCACCCAGAATTGGTACAGAGTCATGGGAAGCTCCTTTGCACAGAGAAAAGGTGAAAAAGTGAGAGCCTCTGAAGGATCCATTTTGCATCCATTCCACATCTCTTCAACCCTGGGCATAAGAGAGCCCTCTGATTCCTCCCAGGCCTCCAGACCGACACAAAAAGCTGGCTGGACTATGTGTTAGGAGCCCCATGGGCCTTGGGTCCTTGAAAACCCCAGTGCCAACTGCCACAGCCCCTCCAATAAGGGAGTACAAGAACTTTCACATGCCGCCAGGATAGATGCCACAGATATGGTACTGAGGAGCAGACACAGTGCAGAAGCCACCCCTGCCTCTCCTCACCAAGCAAGGCACAATGACTTGGGACTGAAGTGTAGCTGTCCGGCCTTTGCATGGTCACTGGGATTGGTTGCAGCTCTGCATTGCCCTGGCAGACCTTCTGTGATTGCCACTGTACAGTCAGGTGGTCAGATTGTTTATCACATGACCCGACAGTCCTGTCCCTGCTGCTCCCTGAAAAATGTGGCTTGATGCTTTCTGGCTCCCTGTGCACTCACCCTGCCCCTGCCTGAGCATATCAACTGAGGACCAGAGCCCTTCTGAAAACCTTACCACCACAGGCCTGTGATCATCCCTCCAGCTCCCACTGCCTACACATTCTGTCTCCTCCAGCTGTAGAGTTCATATGGTAATCTGGGGACCAGCCCGCCCTTCCCCATCACAATCAGCACTTGAACCATGGGCTAGCCAGAATCCATCCATCTCCATCAGGACTCATATACACTGTCCAACAGTGTGTCCTAGGAGTCCTAGGAGCCTGGGAACTGGGGAACTATCTAGCCCATTCCAACTCTGCTGGAACCTGACGACTCTTGCAGGGCCTGAGGTCAGGCAAACCCACCAGCTAACACCAACACAACCAACACCCACCTGCAGGGATCCAAAGACAGAGCCCCTCCCCTCTACATGAAGCAGCAATGCTATCACATCAGAGAACAGGCAAGCCATCAAGCTATCTGTATCAGGCTGAGTGATGCAGTTCTGTCCCAAAACCACTCCCACAGAGAGTCACAAAACAAGGATATCCCAAAGTTTCTAATGACAGAAATAGACTAGAGTGAGCATCCGAACTAGGAGTCACCAGCCCTGGAACAGGGGTTTAATAGGTTAACAGTTCATGTTCTTACCTACTTATTCAGAATGAGAAGCAGGTGCAGCCTCCTCACCTCCAATACCCCACAGAGACATCAGTGCATTTTACCGGAAGCTCCTCCTAATGACCTCCCTGAGGGGTGGTGCCTGCACTCACCATTTGGGTATTTGTGAGCAAGCCAGGGACTCTAGTTCTGCCCAGCTCTGTCCCCCCACGCACTTGGAATAGGAAGCTCATGGTACATGTCATTCCGCTGTCCAGCATTTCACAGTAAACAAAGATCAGGTACATACCAATCTGCCTGTGCTGAAGCTGACTCATATCTGTAACCCCCATCTACTGGCCTGTAGATTGAATCATACAGCCCAATATAAAACCTGCTGACAGAAGTGCAACATAATACCAAACAGAAAAAAGTTGAAAGCATTCCACTGAGAACTGGAACAAGACAAGGATGCCCACTCTCACCACTTCTATGCAACATGGTACTGGAAGTCCTAGCAGAGCAATCAGACAAGAGAAAGAAATAAATGGCATCCAAATCGGTAAAGAGGAAGTCAAATTGTCACTGTTCGCTGATATTATTGTATACCTAGAAAACCCTTAAGACTCCTCCAAAAAGCTCCTGGAACTGATAAATGAATTCAGCAAAGTTCCAGGATACAAGATTAATGTACACAATTTAACAGCTCTGCTGTACAACAACAGCTACCAAGCTGGAAATCAAGTCAGTAATTCAACCCTTTTTACAATAGCTGCAGAAAAATAACATACTTAGGAATATACCTAACCAAGGAGGTGAAACACCTCTACAAGGAAAACTACAAAACACTGCTGAAAGAAATCATAGATGACACAAACAAATGGAAACACATCCCATGCTCATGGATGGGTAGAATCAATATCGTGAAAATGACCATACTGACAAAAGCAATCTACAAATTTAATGCAATTCCCATCAAAATACCACCATCAGTTTTCACAGAACCAGAAAAGAGAATTCTGGAATTCATATGGATCAAAAAAGAGCCTGCATAGCCATAGCAAGACTAAGTAAAATGAACAGATTTGGAGGCATCACATTACCCCACTTCAAACTATACTCTAAGGCTATAGTTACCAAAACAGAATGGT
Source organism: Hylobates moloch (assembly GCF_009828535.3). Taxonomy (NCBI): domain Eukaryota; kingdom Metazoa; phylum Chordata; class Mammalia; order Primates; family Hylobatidae; genus Hylobates; species Hylobates moloch. Next base: position 117,206,767 of record NW_026652284.1, read on the forward strand.
ACTGGTATAAAAATAGGCACATAGACTAATGGGACAGAATAGAGAACTCAGAAATAAACCCAAATACTTACAGCTAACTAATCTTCAATAAAGCAAACAAAAATATAAAGTGGGGAAAGGACACCTTATTCAACAAATGGTGCTGTGATAACTGTCAAGTCACATGTAGAAGAATGAAACTGGATCCTCATGTCTCAGCTTATACAAAAATCAACTCAAGATGGATCAAGGACTTAAATCTAAGACCTGAAACCATACAAATTCTAACATCAGAAAAAACATTCTAGACATTGTCTTAGGCAAAGACTTCATGACCAAGAACCCAAAAGCAAATGCAACAAAAACAATGATAAATAGGTGGGACTTATTTAAACTAAAAAGTTTCTGCACAGCAAAAGAAACCATCAGCAGAGTAAACAGACAACCCACAGAGTGGGAAAAAATCTTCACAATCTATATACCTGACAAAGGACTAATATCCAGAATCTACAAGGAACTCAAACAAAGTAGCAAGAAAAAGCAAACAATCCCATCAAAAAAACGGGTCTAAGGACATGAATAGACAATTCTCAAAAGAAGATATACAAGTGGCCAACAAACATGAAAAAATGCTCAGCATCACTAATGATCAGGGAAATGCAAATCAAAACCACAGTATGATACCACCTTACTCTTGCAAGAATGGCCAGAAAAAAAAAAGATATTGGCAAGGGTTTATTGAAAAGGGAACACTTCTACACTGTTGGTGGGAATATAAACTAGTACATGATGGAAAACAGTGTGGAGATTCCTTAAAAAACTAAAAGAACTACCATTTGATCCAGCAATTCTACTACTGGATATTTACCCAGAGAAAAAGAAGTCAAAAAAAAAAAAAAGATACCTGCACATGCTTGTTTATAGCAGCACAATTTGCAGTTGCAAAAATACGGAATCAACATAAATGCCCATCAATGAATGAATGGAAAGAGAAATTGTGCTAAATATGTATACTATTCAGCCATAAAAAAGAATGAGATAATGGCATTCACAGTAACCTGGATGGAATCGGAGACCATTATTCCCAGTGAAGTCACTCAAGAATGGAAAGCAAACCATCATATGTTCTCACTCATAAGTAGGAGCTAAGCTATGAGGATGCAAAGGCAGAAGAATGACTCGGTGGACTTTGGGAACTTGGGGAAAAGGGTGGGAGGGGTTGAGGGATAAAATAATGCAAATTAGGTACAATGTCTACTACTCGGGTGATGGGTGCACCAAAATCTCACAAATCAACACTCAATAAATTACTCATGTAACCAAACACTGCCTGTTCCCTCAAAACCTATGTAAATAAAAATAAAATAAAAATAAAAATAAAAAAGAAATGCTTAGGACTATAGCAACAATGTTAAAAGACTCTACACAACATTCTCTGCAGTGACATCCCCTTGGGAGTAGACAGGAGAGGGAAAGAAAAAATTATATAGAAAGAAAAATCTTATCAGCACAAAATTAATTATAAAAATTAGAAAAGCCAGCTTCTCCAGATGAGAAAGAACCAGCATACGAATTCTGGCAACATGAAAAGTCTGAACGTTGTTACAGCACCAAAGGATCACACTAGCTTTCCAGCAATGGACACTAACCAAAATAGAAACTCAGAAATGACAAATAATTCAAAGAATGAATTGCAAGGAAGCTCAATGAGATCCAAGATAAGATTGAAAATCAACACAAGCTTATTAAGCAATTCAATAAATGAAAATAGAGATAAATATCTTAAAAGGAAATCAGTCAGAACTTCTGGAAATGAAAAAAATTAAGGAATTTCAAGATACACTTGAAAGCTTTATCAATAGACTACACTAAGAAAAAAATATTCAGGGCCTGAAGATCAGTCTTTTGAACCAGCACAGTCAGATAGACACAAGGAAAAAAAGAATTAAAAAAAAGTATTTGAGAAATAATGGTATTATATAAAATGACCAAGCCTATGAATTACTGGCATTCCCAAGAAACAAAGAGAAAATAAAAAAACCTGGAAAATATTTTTAAGGGAATAATTCAAGAAAATTTCCCTAATCTTGCTAGAGAGGTAAGCATTCTGTTATAGGAAACCTAGAGAATATTTTTGAGATACTATACAAAATGAACACCAAGGCATATAGCTACCAGATTGTCTAAGGTCAACGCTAAAGAAAATATCTTAAAGCCTACTAGAAAAAAAGGTCAGATTTTTTACAAAGGGAACCATGACAAGCTAAGAGATAAATTCTCAGCAGACTCCTTACAAACCAGAAGAGATTAAGGACCTATTTCTCAGCATTCTTAAAGAAAATAAATTCCAACAAGAATTTCATATCCAAGCAAACTAAGCTTTGTAATGAAAGAGAAATAAAATATTTTCCAGGTAAGCAGTCACCAAGGGCATTCGTCACCACTAGATCATCCTTACTAGAGATCCTTAAGAGAGTTCTAAAAGTGGAAATGAAAGAACAATACCTGCTGCCAAAAAACACATGTAAGTACATAGCCCACAACCCTATGAATTAACTATATCCAAATCAATAAATGTATTCACCACAGAAACAATTTAAAACAAAAATCACATGATAATCTCAATTGATGCAAGTAAATATTTTGATAAAATCCAACATTCCTTTATGATAAAAACCCTCAACAAATTAGGCATCAAAGGAATATCCCTCAAAATAAAATCATCTATGACAAACCCACAATAAACATCATAATAGATGAGCAAAACTGGAAACATTCCCCTTAAGAACACAAATAAGACAAGGATGCACACTCTCGCCATTCTCAAGCTACATAATATTAGAAGTCCTAGCCAGAACAATCAGGCAAGAGAAAGAAATAAAAGGCATCCAAATAGAGAAAGAAGACGTTAAATTACCTCTCTTTGTTGATATTACTCTACAGCTAGAAAACCCTAAAGACTTCACCAAAAGGCTTCTGGAACTGATAAATGACTTCAGTAAAGTTTCAGGATGCAGGATTAAGGTAAAAAATTTAGCATTTCTGTACATTAATAACATCCAAGTTGAAAGCCAAATTAAGAGCACAATTCCATTGACAAACCCACACAAAATTAAAATGCCTAGGAATACATCTAATCAAAGAAGTGAAATATCTCTACAAGGAAGACTACAGAACACTGCTGAAAGAAATCAGAGATGACATAAACAAATGGAGAAATTCTTCATGCTCATAGGTTGAAAGAATCAATATTGTCAAAATGGCCATACTGCCAAATGTAATATACAGATTCAACACTATTTCTATCTAACTATCAATGTCATCTTTTACAGAATTAGAAAATAAAACTATTCTAAAATTCATATGAAACCGAAAAAGAGCCTTAATAGTCAAAGTAATCCTAAGCAAAAGGAACAAAGCCAGAGGCATCATGTTACCAGACTTCAAGTTATGCTAATACCACAAGGCTATAGTAAGCAAAACAACATGGTACTGGTAAAAAGCAGATGCAGGTACCAATGGAACAGAATAGAGAATCCAGTAATTAATCCACACATCTACAGCTGAATAATATTTGACAAAGTTGACAAAAATAAGTAATAGGAATAAAACTCCCTAGTTAATAAAGGGTGCTGTTATAACTGGCTAGCCATAGACAGAAGAATGAAACTGAACTCCTACCTTTCACCATGTACAAAAATTAAGTCAAGATGGATTAAAGACTTAAATGTAAGACCTCGAACTATAAAAAATTCTATAATAAAACCTAGAAGGTACCACTGTAGACCTCAGCCTTGGCAAATAATTTATAAGTAAGTCCTCAAAAGCAATTGGAACAACAAAAATTGACAAATGGGACCTCATAAAATGAAAGAGCTTCTACACAACAAAAGAAACCCTCAACAGAGTAAACAGACAACCTGCAGAATAAGAAAAAAATATTTGTAATCTATTTATCTGGCAAAGGTCTAAAATCCAGAATCTATAAGGAACTTAATTCAACAAGCAGAAAACAAATAATCTTATTAAAAAAGTGGGCAGAAGACATCAACAAACATTTCTCAAAATAAGACATACAAGTGGCCAAAAAACATGAAAAACTTATCCACATCCCTAATCATCAGAGAAATGCAAATACAAACCATAATGATATACCATCTCATACCAGTCAGAATGGCTATTATTAAAAAGTAAAAAATAACAGATGCTGGTGAGGCTTCAGAGAAGAGAGAGCACTTACACACTGCTTTTGGAAATGTAATTTAGTTAAGCCACTGTGGAAAGCAGTTGGATATTTCTCAAAGAACTTAAAGCAGAACTACCATTGAACCCAGCAATCTCATTACTGAGTGTATACGCAAAGGAATATACGTCATTCTACCATAAAGACACATGTATGCATATGTTCATCATAGCACTATTCACCATAGCAAAGCCACGGAATCAACCTAGGTGCCCATCAATGGTGGATTGCATACAGAAAATATGGTACCTATGCACTATGGAATACTGCGAAGCTATCAAAACTGTGAAATCATGAGTCTTGCAACAACATGGATGCAAGTGAAGTTCATTATCCCAAACAAATTAACACAGGAACAGAAAACGAATTACCACATATTCCTTACTTGTAAGTGTCAGCTGAACATTGGATACACGTGGGCATAAAGATGAGAACAACAGATACTGAGGACTACTAGAGGGGGGAAGGTGGGAACAAAGTCTGAAAAAATACCTATTGAGTACTATGCTCACTACCTGGATGATGGGATCAATTGCACTCCAAACATCAATATCATGCAATATACCCCCATAACTAACCTGCACATGTAACCCTGAATTTAAAATAAAAATTGAAGTTAAAAATCAAATCAAAAACATAATCACAATGCAAAAGGGTAACTAAATGCTATTGGAAACATATAAATCAAATATACTGATTTCAATCTTCTGTGTTGACATTCATATGTAATAATTAAATGCAGTGTATTGCAATCAAACACAGATTTGTGGGAAGGAGATTGGGATGCAGTCTGAGAAATGGTTCAGTGGGAATTACCTTTGTACCCAAGAAATGCTTGGAAGGCCATGCAATAAAGGAAAGGCTTAGACCATTCTGGTAGGACTGAGATTTCTGACATGATTTGTATGAGGACATCTATATTATTGATTCAAAATTTTCATATTAACTTTGTTATGCCCCCAGAATAAATTGAGAAAAGGCTGAGTGAAAGGAATGTGAGTTGATTTTCCAGTTAGTTAATCAATAAGCACACATTGAACAGTTATATCTTTATAGTCTTAAGCTACATGCAAGAGCACAATGTGTATTAAGGAACCATTCTCACCCTGTATTGAAGTCTCTTACAGTCTGATTGTAGTTTTATTCAGCCTTCTTATCATCACAATGTATGACTTCATGAAGATTTTTGAGAAATCATCAAGAGCATAGTGGCTCTACTGCACATTTCTTAATTTCTCTTTCCAACAGAACTTTAATGCTATTCAGGTGTTCATTTTTCATCACCATAGCCCATGTGCTTTAGGATTTGAATTTGACTCCAGAATGAGTCTCATTATTACAATAAAAATTGCATCCTTTATGCCATAATTTGGTCCAAATAGGTGAAAGGGGAGACTTGTTGAGGCCTATGGGTAAATTCTCACTTTTCTAAAAGTGGGACTTCTCCTGCTGGATATGAGGAGCAATGTATCCCTCTTGGCAACTGGCAGCAAAAATTTGATGCAGGAGTACTTATGATTTATCATCTACAAAGCTAGGCAACTGCAGAGAGTGAAAGGGAATGCAATTTATTATTATTATAGATAAAAGGTATGTATAAGTCCATTTTCACACTGCTACAAAGACAAACCCAAGGCTGGGTAATTTATAAAGGGAAGAGGTTTAATTAACTCACAGTTCCACAAAGCTGGGGAGGATTCAGGAAACTTACAATCATGGCAGAAGGGGGAGATGCACACCTTACATGGAGGCAAACGAGAAAGTGAGCAAGAGCAGGGAAAAACTGCTTTATAAAACCATCAGATCTTGTGAGAGCACACTCACTATCACCAAAACAGCATGGGGGAAAATGCTCCCATGATCCAATCACCTCCCACCTGGTCCCTCCCTCGACATAGAGGGATTATGGGGATTACAATTCGAGATGAGATTTGGGTGGGGACACACAGCCAAACCATGTCAAGATACAAACTGGGTATTTCCTAGTAAGCAAGTTGAACGGTCACCCTATTATAAAATGAGGAATAGGCTTAGGAAGAAATCAACGCTCAAGGAAGCACAATTTAAAAAAGGCTGAGATTGTGGTTATATTAATGAGCTACTTGGATTTCCTGCTGCAAATGTATAAAATTGCTTTATCAGGTAGGTTTCTTTGAGTTAGGTCTCTATTGCTTATAGTTTAGTGCACTTTAAATCACACACTTAGTACTAATTTATGTTTGTGTATTTAGTCATTGGGGCATATAGAACTATTCTGGGATCAAGAGATATGACACATACAATAACAGGGAAGAAGTAGGCCCAGGAATGTATAATTTCATATGACATTAAAGATAAGCATAAAAAATACCCTGAACTAGAATGTGGTTGAAGTATAAGATCCTGCTGACAATCCAGCTTATGTATTTGATGGTTTTCATTCTAGCAGCACTTAAATGCATGTTCCTCCCTTTCATACAGGGGTAAGATTCTATGCCAAGTACCAGGATAATTTACTTCAACTTCCTGCTGTGGCCCTATGTATCTGGGGCTTTGAACAAGCTATGTTCTTCTTCTATGTCTTAGATTTCTTATTTCAGTAGCTATTGTTTCCTTTATGTTTTGTCTTTCTACCTTGAATTAAGGGAGGGACCAAGACTTGTATCTTCCAAAGAATCAACTTCAATTAATAAATCAACTTTCAGTTGGTAATCACAAACACACACACACACACACACACACTTTTTACATAACATATTTTATATAAATAATTGTTCAATTGATTATCACTTCTCACTTCTGTGCTGCAACCAGACCTTTTATTTGCAAAGTGTTTCAATAGCCATGGTCTTGTTTAACTGTTACAATTATTAAATTCACCTTCCATTGTGATTTGGAAGGAGGATGGAGGAAATAGTGAGTTTAGATTTGAAACTGGGTGGCTGTCTCCTAAGCTGATGGGTTTCTACATATTGAGGGAACTGAGATAGAGAGAGAGAGAGAGAGAGCCCTGTACAGCCATTTGAGAAGCTAAGTGGTGCAACACAGAGTGGCATCCACATGACTCATCAAGACCAAATAAACAAAGAAAAACTACCTGTTGTCTTTATCATAAGGAACACTAAATAATAAGGAGGCCGGGCACGGTGGCTCACGCTTGTAATCCCAGCACTTTGGGAGGCCGAGGCGGGCGGATCACGAGGTCAGGAGATCGAGACCACGGTGAAACCCCGTCTCTGCTAAAAATACGAAAAATTAGCCGGGCGTGGTGGTGGGCGCCTGTAGTCCCAGCTACTCCGAGAGGCTGAGGCAGGAGAATGGCGTGGGCCCGGGAGGCGGAGCTTGCAGTGAGCCGAGATCGCGCCACTGCACTCCAGCCTGGGCGACGGAGCGAGACTCCGCCTCAAAAAAAAAAAAAAAAAAAAAGGAAATGGGCCTTTTTTTAAGTAGAAAATAGGCTCAGGTTTGCTTCCGAAAATAATAAATTAAATATAAAATGTACATATAAAATGTATTACTTTATATGTAATAATATATGATTAATATATAATCTATATATATTAAAATATTATTTTAATGTAATATATGTTATTTTATATATAATAAAATATAAAATATTCTGGATGGATTATTTATGCCAGTCACAGCATGAATGTGGCTGAAATATTGAAACATGAAATACTGGGGAAAAGATGGGTCATAGATGGATTCCACAAGAGCGGAAGAACAGAAATTATCACCAGCCTTCATAGGTAAAGTAAGGCTTAGGGAAGTGAATAGCTTGCCCAACGTCATAGAACCATTACAAAGAAAAGTAACATAGATTCATACCTTTTACAAATGTCAAGTCTTGTCCTCTCAGCTTTCAGCTATAGCATTTGTTTTTATAAAATACATTCACAAATGAGCCATATTCATCTGCCAGTAAGAAAGGAAAAATTGGAAATGTTGCCCTATAGTGATGAGCATTAACAATTAGAATATAATCCAAGCAGGTCACAAAAAAATAACTGGGGAGACATTAAGAGACAGGAGTGTCGTCATTAAAGATGATGACCAAGCAGTGGCCCATAAACATCTCCAATCACCCCAGACCACAAACCTCTAGTGCTATAAAGAGTCTCAAGATTTTATCTCTGAAACTGTCTCTTGGAAGAAGAGTTATTGAGGACTTTCTCAGCCATTAAATCGTTCAGCTGTTAGAAGTGATTAGTTCCCACACAGATACAGCTTATTTGACCTAGATAGCATGCAGTTTGTAAATAAATGAGAATGTGGCCATCACTTTTGCAAAAGGTCTATGCCACAACATTCATTGCATGCTCCTAAAGCCCTCAGCATGTCAATGCCTTCTACGTTTGTCCCTATTGTTGTATTACAAATCTCTTAAATATAATCAAGTTTACTCCTACTATGAGCTGCAAGGAGTGAAGAAAGTTGACAAGGTCATTTATTTTTGAACAGGACATCAATATATTATACAGAAAAAACTTTGATCATTTCCTCCTTCAGTTAGGACAGTTCCTTAAATTAGAGATGTTTAAAATAAGATAATTTTATAGATGGAGGAAAAGAGAGTGAGAGAAAAATCTTTCTGTCTAAGATGGTTAATATTGTTAATTAACAGCATTTTCATTTGTGGACTCTTGATGCCAGGTCAGCACATAATTTATTATACAAGATTGTTCACCATAATCTCCCGCATACCTTGGGACCTCTCACATGAATTTTCTGATTTTTCTACTCCTAGGATCATCCTTGCCCAATTACTGAGCCAGACTATCAGGGCCAGTGTTCTGGAATCAAGCTTACTTATCATTTCCATGCTTGTCATATTTCTGTGGTTGAACACATGATATTACAGGAATTTTCCTTAGTTCAGCTAAAGGCGGGGTCCCTGTCACACAGCCATAAAGATGAGGCTCACAGACAATTTGAATGGTGATAATAATGGGATATATTGGGCAAAAAGGAAAAAAAAAAAAAGGAGGGGCGGAGAAACAGGGACCCTCCACAAGGCCAGAGTCCCTGCTGGTGCCATTCCAACCTTGTAGTTTGAATTCCCCCATCCGCACAGAAAGAGGAGGGGCCAGGTTTCTCCTCACTGCAGATGGTGTGAACTTCTGTGGCTCCTCCCCAGTGTGTGGTCTTCCCAGTGTGCAGGTTGGTTGGAGGCTCTGCCAGGGAGCCCTTCCCACCTGGCTGTCTCAATGGGGCATCACTCAGCCTACAGGGCCACAGATTTCAACAGTCATCTGCTCCTTGACCCTATTTGCACCTTAGCTCTGCCCATAAAAGTACACTTCTTGATGTGTTTCTCTAAAAATCTCTCAAGCGTTCCACTGGAAATGTGGCTTCTATAACCCATTGCCACAGGGGATAAAATTGGTTTCTCATTCACCCACATTTTGCCATAAAAATACTGCACTGACACTTGACAGAATTACTACTCAAATTGCTCAATGCTGCCATCTTGGATTATCTTATTTCCTGCCTCTATAAGATGAATCTTCATTAGTTTACAAATTAACAGATATTTGCATAATTATCACGAACTTTTAGTCAACATGAAATCATTCTCTAAAGTAAAAAACACCATCAAAACCAAGTACTATTTTAACTAATTAAAACAGCTATTCCATGTTCCTCTTATAAAACCATGACTAATCATAAATGTTTTTAATGTGTGTTATAAAAATTTAATAAAAATACAAGTAGAATACAGATCATTATCACTATTCTTACAGTCATCATTATTATAAACATGATTAAACATTTAGTATAGTAGAATATACAATGCTATAGTTTTTTCAGTATAGGACACGATTCTGACCCACAAGATATTTTCCTTCCAGTTAAATACAAGACACTGATGTCCAAAAACAATCATTAACAATGTAGGAGAACAGACCACAGAATTAGTAGTGTCGTGCTCTATCTGTTTGAAATTTTAATGTCAAGATATACTCTCAGGGCCTTTTCTTGTTCTATAATATGGCTTATTTCCGCAAACCATTATTTATCTTAACCCAATTTTCTTTTCAGTCTTTGTTATTTTGTGTCATGAATTTTCCCAGAATGCCTTCACTCAATTCTGCCCTTGGAACACTCAATTTGGGAAGGTCATTTTGCTATTTTAAGTAGAATTAAGATCAGTGAGGCTGAGGACCAAGTCAGTTTCTTTTCTTTTTTAATCAAATTATACACGTCAGTTACCTTGGCAAATAACTATGGAAGGAAGGAAGTAAAGAAGAGGGAAGGGAGGCAGGGAGGGAGGGAGGAAGGGAGGAAGGAAGTTAGTTTTTAACTTATTTAAGTAAATACTAACAAGTACTGTTGCTGAATTGTAAGATTATTTCTAGTTTTTTTTCTATTCTGAATTTTGTTTATTTAAATTTAAATCTGCTTTTTTATTTAGTATTTTTAAATGGTAAAATACAAAAATGAGAACAGTGCATAAAACATAAATTTAGAGCATAATAAACAATTATAAATTAAGGATCATATCTAGGTCAAGATATATAAAATTGTCAGCATACCAGAGTCCTCATCTATACTTTCTGATCATATTAATTTTCCTCAGCCCTAGAGTTAACTGAAACCCTGGCTTTTACGGAAAACTTAGATGTTCTAGTTGTTTTTATTTGCTTCAGTTTTTATTTTTGCAATGATAGCAAACCACCCTGCACTTAGTGGCATAGAACAATAGTCATTTTGTTATGTTCATGGATTCTGTGGGTCAGGAATTAAGAAAGGACAAAAAAAGAACAGGGTAATCCCCACTTTATAATATATGGGGGTCTCAACTGGAAAGGCTCAGAGTATGGGGTGACTTGAAAATTGGAATCTGAAATATCTAAGACCGATTCATTCACATTTCTGATTATTTTACATCATTGATAATAGTCAGGAAACAACAGGTTCTGGAGAGGATGTGGAGAAATAGGAACACTTTTACACTGTTGGTGGGACTGTAAACTAGTTCAACCATTGTGGAAGACAGCGTGGCGATTCCTCAGGGATCTAGCACTAGAAATACCATTTGACCCAGCCATCCCATTACTGGGTATATACCCAAAGGATTATAAATCATGATGCTATAAAGACACATGCACACGTATGTTTATTGTGGCACTATTCACAATAGTGAAGACTTGGAAGCAAGCCAAATGTCAAATGTCCATCAATGATAGGCTGGATTAAGAAAATGTGGCACATATATACCATGGAATACTATGCAGCCATAAAAAAGGATGAGTTCATGTCCTTTGTAGGGACATGGATGAAGCTGGAAACCATCATTCTCAGCAAAGATTATTACTAGTTTTGTGAGAAACTGCGGAACTGTCTTACAAATTGGCAGTACCATTTTGCATTCTAACTAGTAATATGTGAAAGTTCTTTTTATAATTTTTATTGAGTAAATTTAAGATGTACAACATGATGTTTTGAGATATCTGTCCATCTATAAAGTCAAATCAAATATGGAGAAAAATATTTAAATTTAAATGTTTTATTTGGGAAGTAATAATTGCAGTTGAGGGCATAGACACACAGCAAGTGGTCTTTGGTATGTCAAAAAAACAAAGAGGGTTAGACATTTTATGAAAAGGAGAAATGTAACATTTTATTTGGAAGAAAAGTTATCGGCATTTACATTTTGTTTTGAAAGAAAGTTCATTGGCACTTGTAAAATTCTGGAGAGCTGGCAAGCTCTGATTTACTCTGGCTATGAGTAAAATTATGGGTCACAGATGGTTATTTCAGCAGCTATTAGGTAAAACTAATTTCAGTTTACTACAGGCAGTTTCAACAGCCAGACTCTCAGAGAATTACATTCTTGGAGCAATGTTATGTGCTCTGAGTGTATTTTCACCTGGCCTCTCAACAGTGTTTTAGTTGGGTATGACAAGAATGAACCAGCTTTTATTATTAACTTCAACAATTTGTACACAATGAAATGATAAATAGAGATAACATTCGATAAATAGAGATAACATATTCATCATCTCACAATATCACAGTTATTTTTATTATTTGTGTGTGTGTGCTTTTTTTTTTTTGGTGGGAGTGCATATGGTAAGAGCACCTAAAATCTCTCCTAGAAAATTTTCAGTAGGCAATGCAGTATTATTAACTACAGTCTCCATGTTGTATTTTAGATCTCTAGGTTTATTTACCCTGCACACCTGCAACTTTGTACCTTTTGATTTATATTTCCCCATTCCTCCTCTCCTGCCTCTAGTAACCACCATTCCAGTTTCTGTTTTTATATATTCAACTTTTTTTAGGACTTCACATATATAAGAGATCATGCAGTGTTTATTCTTTCTGCATCTGGCTTATTTCCCTTAGTATAATGCCCTCCAGTTTTTATCTTGTTGTCAGAAATGGCAGGATTTTCTTATTTAATTAAATTTGAGTAGTATTTCTTGCATTATATATATACACTACAATTTTTTTGTCTTATCATCTACGAGCTAACATTTAGCTTGTTTCTGTATCTTTGCTATTGTGAATAATGCTGCAATAAAAGTAGGAATGCAGATAGATTTATGAAGTGCTAATTTTATTTTCTTTGGTATATTCCGAGAAGAAAAATCTCTAGGTCATATGAGATTTTGACTGAGTTTGCATTGAATCTATAGATTAAGTTGGGTAAAACTAATATCTGACAATATTGAGTCTTCTTATCCATGCACATGAAATATCTCTCCATTTATTTTGTCCTTTGATTTATTTCATTGGAGTTTGTATTTTTTTCTCATAAGATTTTATACATATTTTGTTAGATTTATACCTGAATATTTTATTTTTTGGTGTGCTAATGTAAGTATTATTGTGTTCTATGTTTCAAATTTTACCTGTTTATTACTGGTATACAGGAAAGTGATTGACATTTGTATATTAACCTTGTTTCCTACAACCTTGTTATAATTGCTTATTAGTTCCAGATTTGTTTGTTTGATTTTTCAATTCTTTTGAATTTTCTACATAAACAAACATTTCCTCAGTGAACAAAGACAGTTTTATTTTTTGCTTTCAAATCTGTATTGATTGTATTTTCTCTTTTTGTCTTATTGCATTAGCTAGGACTTCCAGCACAATGTTGAAAAGGAATATGGTGAGAAGGACATATCCTTGCCTTGTTCCTGATTTTAGCATACATGTCATTAGTTCTTCAATGTTATATGGAATGCTAGCTAGAGGCTTTTTTTTTTTTTAGACATTCTTTATCAAGTTGAGAAGTTTCTCCGTTGTTCTTAGTTTGCTGACAGTTTTTGTCGATAGTGGGTATTGAATTTTGTCAAGTGTATTTTCTGTATCTACTCATATTTTCATGTGATTTGCCTTCTTTAGTCTGCCAATGTGATTTATTGCATTAATTGATTTTTTTAAATGTTGAGAGAGTTTGCATACCTGGAATAAATCTTACTTGATCATGGTCTGTCAATTTTTTATACATTACATTTTCTAATATTTTGTTTAGGATTTTTGCATTTATTTTATGAGAAATATTGGTTTGTAATTTTATTTTTTTCTAATATCTTTATATGTTTTTGGTATTAGAGTAATGGTGGCTCCATATAATAAGTCAGGGAGTATTCTCCCTGCTTCTTTTTTTTTTTTTTGACAGAGTCTTGCTCTGTCACCCAGGCTGGAGTGCAGTGGTGCAATCTTCGCTCACTGCAAGCTCCGCCTCCCAGGTTCATGCCATTCTCCTGCCTCAGCCTCCCGAGTAGCTGGGACTACAGGCGCCTGCCACCACTCCTGGCTAATTTTTTGTATTTTTAGTAGAGACAGGGTTTCACCGTGTTAGCCAGGATGGTCTCGATCTCCTGACCTAGTGATCTGCCCGTCTTGGCCTCCCAAAGTGCTGGGATTACAGGCGTGAGCCACTGCTCCCAGCTCCCTGCTTCTATCTTCAGAAAAATATTGTAGAATATTGGTAAACATTTTTCTCTTAAATGTTTTCAGGAATGTACTGGTAAACGCACCTAAGCTTGTTACTTTATATTTTGTAAGGTTATTAATTATTGACTCAATTTCTTTAAGAAATATATGCCTACCCAGATTGTCTATTTCTTGTTGTGTGAGTTTTAGAAGATGGTGTCTTTCAAGAAATAGGCCCGTTATGTCTAGGTTATTTGATTCGTAGGCATAGAGTTGTTAATAGTATTCCCTTATTATCTTTTTGATGTCTATGATCACTGTAGTGATGAACCCTCCTTCATTTCTGATAGTAATAATTTGTTTCTTCTCACTTTTTTTCTTTATCATCCTGGTAATAGGCTTGTAAGTTTTGTTGCTCTTTCCAAAGAAGCAGCTTTTGATTTCATTTATTTTCTCAATTTATTTTTCTTTTTCAATTTTATTGATGTCTTGAATTTTTATTATTTTTTTCTTCTCTTATCTTTGGATTTAATTTTCTTTTTTTTCATCTCCTAAGTTGGAAGCTTAGATTACTGATTTTAAGTCTTTGTAAGCATGCTTAGAGAGATTTTACATTTACCTCTACTGCATTCCACAAATTTTGGTGTTTTTTTTTTTATTTACTGCAAAGTATTTTTTTAATTCCTCTTGTAATATTTTGACTCATGTGTTATTTAGAAACTCCTTGTTTAATCTCCTGCCATTTCAGAATTTTTCAGCTATTTTTCTCTTATTGATTTCTAGTCTAATTCTATTGTGATCAGGGAGCATACATGATAAGATTTATTCTATTTTGTTAAAGCGTGTTTTATGGACTAGAATATGTCTATCTTGGTGAATGTTCCATGTGAGTTTGAGAAAAATTTGTATCTTGTTCTTGTTGAAGTCTTCCATAGATGTGAATTAACTATGTCCTTACTGATTTTCTGACTATTGGAGCTGTCCCTTTCTGATAGAGAGATGTTGACATCTCCACTTATTAGCAACTCTTTTAAGGCAATGTAAAGAATAATCCCTAAAGGTGAAAAACACAAGGGAGCTCTACTCTCTACTTGGCTTTCTGCCATAGGACAGAAATAGACCACCCTTATAGTATCAATTGACTTTTCAAAAAAAGGCATCCAAGAAATCCAGTGGGAAGATAACATCTTTTTAAAAAAATGATACTGAAATATTTGGATATTATATTGGAAAAAAATGAATAAATCTTTCCTCTTTTTCAAATATTTTTTAAAGAACTTATTGATATCCCATTGATCAAAGACCAAGAGTAAAAGCAAAAGTAACATGTTGCAGAAAACATAAAAATAATCTATGCAAACTTGACATTTGGTAAGATTTTAGAAAACACACAAATTGCACTAATCATAAGAAATGCAGAATTAAACATAACATGAACTTAATCAAAATTAATACTTTGTTAATTAAAAGTCACTAACAAAATGAATAGCAAAACCACAGACTTAAAAAAATTAATAATATGTACATGTCATACATGACATATACCAGAATACAGAAAAGTGACATAAATAGTCAAAAAGGAAAACTACCCACTTAAAATCAGGATCAACATATTTGAAAAAAAAATTTAAAAAGAAAGATATGCTTTGGGGTCAATAAACAAATGTAAAAGTGCTTGATATTCCTATCATCAGGGAAATGTGACGTTAGACTGCCTTGAGATAGGGCTATCCTCTCACTAGAATGAATGCTGTTTATACACAATGGCAACACTGAATGTTAGCAATGTGTGGAACAAGTAAAATTTCCTGTTTTTGGTAGGTGTGTAAAATTGTATAGCCACTTTGGAAAAGGGTTAGTACTTTCTTACAAAGTTGAACTAGTATCTAATCTGTTACTGAGCAATTATGCCATGAGATACATCCATACAAAGTTGTGTACCGCATAATCTCAGTAGCTTTGTTCATAATAGTCTATAAGCAACCCAAGTATTCATCAATAGAAAAAATAATAAACATTGTCAATGAAAACATATACAACTACTGATACATGGAATAAAATAGGTGAATTTAAATATCATTATGCTGAATAAAAGAAATTTGATGCAACAATTGCAACATATTGTGGATTTCTAAAACAGTATAATCAAATATGTAGTGATATAAATCAGAAGAATGATTGCCTCTGTGTTCAAGGTGGAGATAATCTGGAAAGAAGCATGAGGGAATTTTAGGATAGTGAAAATGTTCTATTTTTTATAGTGGTATTTCTTAAACAAATGTATATGGCTTTCAAAACTCATCAATCTCTACACTTAAGGTCTGTGCCTTTCACTATGTACATATCCTATCTCAATTTTTAAAAGTGGAACACGAGGAAATTACCCTGTCAGAAATATGTCTCTGCCAAGATTTTTTAAATTAATTTATTACATGCCTATTTGTACATTGTCTGTCACAATGCAGACATTTGTGAAATGTTGTTCTTTCTGTGTTCCTTCGTATTTTGCAGAATTTTTGACTTGTAGGCTCAATGGTTCAGTGCTGCAGTGGAAAGGATTTGAAGACAGGCATATTTGTGTGTTTAGCTGAGTTCTGTCACTGCTGATAGTGTTAATTTAGGCAAATTCCTTCTGAATTCCAGAGTGTCATTTCCTCATCTGAAATATAAGATTTTATTTGGGTTGTCCTGATGGCAATAGAATATATACAATATCAGACAAATAATAGTTGTTTGAAAAGAAATTGTATTTTTTAATTGAGTTTGTATATATGTTGAGAGATTCACGAACAACTTGTCTTATCCTAATCATTTTAATATCTCTATGAGTTAGAAGTTTTCGCTATCCCTCCTTAAAGACTGGGAATTTGAACAGAGCTAAGTAACTCTATCACGAAGTACCAAATAACAAAGCTAGATTTTCATCCGTGAGAGTTGAACTTGAGGTTGCTTTTTCAATGACTTTCTTCCATTATCTCCCATAAATGGCGATGATGGTGAGGATAATGATGGTGATAATTACTATCATTATCCATCTATTTACAGTTCTTTATAAATCTCTTCTCCAATTCCTTAGACAGAGGACCGCAATGACTAATTTAAGCTCTTCAGTATCAAGAAGCTAACAAATCTAAGGGCATCATCCTTGTTGAACATCTTCAATGTTTAAAATTATTGTCTTTATCCTAAACTAAAAATTTACACACTGGACTTCATGTACTTGCTGTAAGCTGTGCTGAACTAGTCTACTCTTTTAAAATGCCAGCCTTTAAAATGCATGAGAATGCCTATTAGGGCAGATTGAGTCTTTTCTTGTCTCTTGAATTGTGACAAGGAATTTACTGAACATATTCCTTGCATGATTCTGAGAGACACGGCAAGCAGCCCACGGCTGATAGAGGCACACATCTGGCTTTGACTGTGTCCAGTGCTAATAACAGCCCAATGGAGCTTACCTCGCCTGAATCCCTAGTCTTATCTAGTGCCTCTAAATCTTAGGGGACATGAAAAAAATCTCATGTCATTGTGTTCCCCCGACCTCCTACTCTGCTTTCTCTGCTTCTCTTACCCTGAGATCAAATGGAAACTCCTGGTTCAGAAATCCTATTATAAAAAATGCAGGAATAATGGGAGGATTTGACTACTATAGTATAATCATTTTTTTCTATTTAAAAGGTAATGCTAAATATGAAGTTTATAATAGTGAATTTCAATCAATTTCTTTGTAGTGGTATAGCTCTGGATGAAGATAGTGTCTGCTCAGGGTTGGAAGTAGGATGAAGCTAATGAGGTGACCACCCCAGGAACAACATTCAAGGGTTGCTGAAAGTCTCCATAATCAAGATCAATATTTTAACACAATATTAAAAAACAAGTTAATGCAAAATAATTAAGGAAAAACAAAATATCAAATTTTAAAATAGAATCAGTTTGGTGGTCACTATAAGGGAATATTTATGAAGCAGCCTCCTATAATAAAAGTATGACATGGCTATATCTTGCTATGATGGGATGTATATCGTCTAAAGGATGATTCAAAAACAAAGTGGAAAACTAAGAGGGTTGAGGAGGGGACTTGACAGGAACAGACAGCTTGGTGCTGCTCAGTGTCTGATTTGAACTTACAAAATGGGGAATTAACAAGGAGAGGTTGGAGCCTCAAGGATATCTCTTGGACAAGCAAAGTCAGTAAGTCAGAGAGGAGACACTGTAAAACAAAACTCCTGAAAGACAAGGAATTGTTCTGTGTGTCTATAAATATATTTTTGGGGGGGTGGTATTATTAATAATACCAATGAAAACTTAATTTAGAAAATACAGTTTGAAAGAAAAGGCAGCAATGAAAGCTTGAATTTTAGCTCTGTGTCATTCATTAGTAGCAATAACAGTAGTTCTCATTTTATAAATTTGCTGTAGGAATTGCATGAATGACTAATATACATTTACAGTATTACCACAATAAACTGTCACATGCAATAAGATAGTTACATTTCTTTTTTTAAACTTTTACTTAAAGGTCAGGGTACAAGTGTAGTTTGTTACATAGGTAAACTTGTGTCATGGGGGTTTATTGTGCAGATTATTTTATCACCCATGTATTAAGTCTGGTACCTAGCTTCCTCAAATATTGCTTCTTTTTAAGTGTCTCTGCTAAACTTCCTAGTTTTTCTTTAAAGGTAACTATCATTAATCTTGGTCACATTATTTTCCATCACTCTCAACTTTTCTCACTAGTCATTCATATCATGTAATCTATGAACATCCACTTGCTCTTTGGCATACTTATTAAGAGCCTTCTGATCTTTTCTCAAGGCTGTGGGATTCTACTATCCCTGGACTTTCCCCCTTCACCATCCTGGATCTTCTTTCCTCTCTCTGTATTTGATTCCTGTTTCCTCGATTTTATCATTTTAGCACAATGTACACACAATGCTTGACAGAACTAAAAAAAAAAAAACTATTCTAAATTTTATATGGAACCAAAAAAAAGAGCCTGAATAGCCAATGCAATCCTAAGCAAAAAGAACAAAGCTGGAGGAATCACATTGACTCACTTCAAACTGTACTGCAGGAGTATAGTAACCAAAACAGTATGGTACTGGTACAAAAACAGACACACAGAACAATGGTAAAATAACAGAGAACCCAGAAATTAAGCCACATTCATACAACCATCTGATCTTTGACAGAGGTGACAAAAACCAGCAATGGAAATAGGACTCTGTATTCAATAACTGGTGCTGGGAAAACTGGCTACCTATATGCAGATGACTGAAACGGGACCTCTTTCTTACACCCTATGTAAAAATAAGCTCAAAATGGATTAAAGATCTAAATGTAAATTCTAAAACTATAAAACACTAGGAGACAAACTAAAAATAACATTTTGGACATAGGAACTGGCAAAGATTTCATGATGTAAATGCCAAAAGCAATTGCAATTAAAGCAAAAATTGACACATGAAACCTAATCAAACCAAAGAGCTTCTGCATAGTAAAATAAACTATCTTCAGAGTAAACAGGCAACCTACAGAATGGGAGAAAATATGTGCAAACTATACATCTGACAAGTGTCTAATATCCAGAATCTACAAGGAACTTAAACAAACATAAAAGCAAAAAACAAACAACCTCATTAAAAAGTGGGCAAAGGAGACATGAACAGACACTTTTCAAAAGAAGACATACATAAGGCCAACAAGCCTATGAAAAAATGTTCAATATCACTAATCACTAGAGAAATGCAAATCAAAACCACAATGAGATACCATCTCAGGCCAGTCAAAATGGCTATTATTAAGAAGTCAGAAAATAACAGATGCTGGTGAAGTCAGGGAGAGAAAGAAATGCTTCCACACTGCTGGTGGGATTGTAAATTAGTTCAACCATTGTGGAAAGCAGTGTGGGGATTCTTCAAAGAACTAAAAACAGAATTGCCCTTTTGCCATTTGACCCAGTAATCCCACTACTAGTTATATACCTAAAGGAATATAAGTCATTGTACCATAAAGACACATGCATGCCTAGGTTCATTGCAGAACTACTCATGAATCAACCTAAATTCCCATCAATAGTAGACTGGATTAAAAAAAAAAAAACATGTGGTACATATTCACCATGGAATACTATGCAGCCATAAGAAATAACAAAATTATGTCCTTTGCAGAAACATGGATGGAACTTGAGGCCATTATCCTTCACAAACTAATGCATAAACAGAAAATTCATTACCTTAATACCACATGTTCTCACTTACAAGTGGGAGCTAAATGATGAGAACAGTTGGACAGAAAGAGGTGAACAACAGAAACTGGGGCCTACTTGTGGTTGGAGGGTAGGAGCAGGGAAAGGTCTTGGAAAAAAAAATCTATTGGGTACTATGCTACTATGCTTAGTACCTGGAAGGTGAAATAATCTGTACGCCAAACCCCGGAGACATGAGTTTACCTATAAAACAAACCTGCGCATATATCCCTGAGCCCAAAATAAAAAAGTTAAAATATTTTAAAATAAATAAATATTAATAAAGAATGTTTGAAATAGTGTGATAGGAAATAAATCCTTGTGACTTTACATATCTTGTCTCCAATTTTTTCACTTCCTTAATTTTTTTGTTTTAGTATATACTTTCAGTTTCCTTTTGAATTTTTAACATATTATGCAACTGACTTCCATCTTCTAGTGTTGCTACTGACAACACCAATTCTATTCTGATCCTCACTTTCATAGTAAACCTGTGTTTTCCTCTTCTCTGAAAAGGTGTTAGGTCATATTTATCAACTAGGTATCTTGAAACTTTCTGGCGATATGTATTTATTTTTCAGTGTACTTGTGAATATTTGCAGTTTGAAGGTGTGTAAAATATTTTTTTCTGTATTATTTGGTGTGAATTTTTTCTATCTCTTCTTTGTCTTACACTAAGTTACAGCCTTCTATGTTTCTTCTATTTTCCCATATATTTTTATTATTTTTATTCTTTTTTAATTATTTTTGATATCATTTTAGTCTAATTATCAGAGAATATTTCTTAATGTTTCAAAACATGTTACTTTGTTCTTGAAATCTATCGCATTTCTTTTCTTTTTTTGTGTGTGTGTGAGGCAGATTGTCACTCTGTCACCCAGGCTGGAGTGCAGTGGTGCATTCTTGGCTCACTGCAACCTCCACCTCCCAGGTTCAAGCGATTCTCCTGCCTCAGCCTCCTGAGTACTGAGTAGCTGGGATTACAGGCGTGTGCAACCACACCAGGCTAATTTTTTTGTATTTTTAGTAGAGACGGGGTTTCACCATGTTCACCGTGTTAGCCAGCGTGGTCTCTATCTCCTGACCTTGTGATCCGCCTGCCTCGGCCTCCCAAAGTGCTGGGATTACAGGCCTGAGCCACCGTGCCAGGCCTATTTTCATATTTTTAAGAATGTATTCTTGTTCTCTGACAATTTTTATTAAAATGTCATCTTTTTGTTCCATGTCCATAATACCTCCAATTTATATATGGTGATTGGCTGTTATTTTATTGATTCTTTTATTTTTTGATGCCAATTTTTGGTCATTATTATACGCTTTTTCAGCCGATGTTTATTTAGCTTTGTCAGTATGTGCTTCACTTTCTATTATTTCACCTTTTCTTCTCAATTTAACTTTCTTCTACCTGAAATTGATTCTTGATTTTATCAATAAGAGTTTGCAAGAGGAAGGCTTACTCAGTTTTTCTTTTGTAATATTTTGCATTGTTTTCTAAAATGTTAATTTTTGTCCTTGTCTTATTTATTCTTGATTGATGATGGTTTTGTTGAGCTTAGATTATGAGGTTGATAATTGTTTGTATTTAGCACTTGGGATCTATTTTTTCTTTATCTTGTATCCTCTATTTTATTGATGAGAAAAAATTTATCATTCCACTCTTTATGTCTTTGAAAGAATCTACCTTTTCTACTATTTTTCTAATAGTTTTCTAAGCATATTTGAATGCATGTTCACTATGCTATGTCTGTTTATTAATACAGCTTCCTCCTTCATATAGGCATTAAATATGCATTAAAATATCTTAATATAGGTATTAAAAATCCTTAATATAGGCATTAAAATCCCAAAACCGTGTCCATAAGTCGTATATCTGTGTTTAAAACTTCCATAAATACCTGCAATATTATCTCTTTTTTTTTAGTGTCTTGCTTAATTCTTAGCATCTAGAACTTCTTTCTTTTAAATTCAGCCATATTTTGCTGTATCTATTTATAATCATATTTACATTTAGCATCTATGTTCCTTAGTAGCCATTCTTATCAAATCTATGTGTCATATTGCTTGAGGTTGAACCTGCTTGACAAGGCCATGCTAATTTTTTAAAAATTCCCAGAGAAGCTTTTGTGCAATATTGAAATTCTTGCTAGCTTCTTTCTTCTCTGAAATGCCAAACTATTTATATGCCCCATGCAACCAAACATCGGATTGCACGTTACATGTTTTTCCCAGGAGTAATTGTATATATATGACCTTTTTTTGTTTTATCATAAACAATGTAAACTGTGTTAAAAATAAGATTTACCTTAATCCTAAATTCAATGTGACAGTGAACTAGTCTTATAACAGACGTGGACTCCTAATCAAGGAAGTCTGACAAACCGTATAAACTAAAAGTAAAGTATTATGCTATATAGAAATTCAAGTTCATGAAGTACATTCATCTTCACAACAATCTTGGGAGCCATATTTCATCATTTCATTTTACATATTAAGCACCTAAGGTTTGAGGAAGTATAGGTCCAAAGTCACATAGTTAAATCACAGTAGAGAAAGGGGTCAAGTTCATTTCTTCTGCTTAGTAGAGTACCTTTGCTACCGTTTTATATTTCATATGCTGTTTCCTTGCTTGAAAGTTGGGGCTTCTGTGAGATTCAAGGAAGGCTATGCATGTGCCTTTGCTGTGTAAACTGCCAGGCGCTGCATAACTGAAAACTGAGGATGGCTATAATGCCAAATAGCAGAATCTCATCTTGCCGGAGAGGACCCAAGCCTTTTATACCTTGGTTAATTGCACGGTGGCCATTTTGTCTGGACCATGTTCCCCTGAAAGGATTTTAATGGAAGGGTAAAGCACTCCGAAAATCTGAGTAGGAGATCAACCCTTTCCATAGCATCATCTCCCCAACAAAGAGCTTGTCTTGTTCATCTAAAAGGAAATAAAAATATTGTGTCTCCCATCCTTAGCATTTTTGTTCCCCTGTCCAGAAGTGCATCTCATCCTGTCAGCCTTGATACCTGTAAGATTTCATAGCTCTCTCTTCTAGGCTTGATGCTGCCTTTGTTATGATTCTTCTTCTAGTCAGGTCTCTACTGTGGCAGTGAAAGAGGGAACTGAGGTTATTAGCCAGCTCGTTCCAGGCAGAAACATCTCCCCTACACTTGGTTAGGGTAGCTATATAAGCCCTTTATCGTTAGAAAAGCAGAAAGCATTTAAAACTGAAG
Source organism: Hylobates moloch (assembly GCF_009828535.3). Classification (NCBI taxonomy): domain Eukaryota; kingdom Metazoa; phylum Chordata; class Mammalia; order Primates; family Hylobatidae; genus Hylobates; species Hylobates moloch. The sequence continues at coordinate 117,230,328 of NW_026652284.1, forward strand.
TGCAATTACAGCCAGTGTACTTCAAAGCAAGTGTATTTACATGTAGGCTAATTAGAGAAATCTTTAAAGAATTCAACATTACAGATGGTACACTGAGGAAAATGTATATTTGGTTATATCCTTTCTCTCTCAATGCTAAATTGTACAATAAACACATATTCATTTATAGAATTCTCTCAAGTTGTTATGGCAACTGAAACTTAGGGTCAGACAGAAAATGCATTGTTGGCATTGTTCTCTGAGCCTAAAGAAATAGAGTTTTAAAATCTGGTATGAGCTTTGAACATCATTGAAAAAGAGGAAGTTTACTTTTCTTGCCTATGATTTCATATCTAGATTTCAATCTCTTCTCTGATAAACTTCATCATGTCTTAAAACTTCAGTTTCTTTCCAGAATCTCATTGTTATTAATAAGAGGAAATGGAGACAACAGAATTTGCACATTTTACCACTGAAACAACTAAAACTCTTATTTGGTAATGTGGCAGAACCGGAATGTGCTTCATGAAGAAGGAGGCAGAACTGAGTTGTGTCATAGCTCTATCCTTTCAATGGCATAATGTTATGATAATCATTAGGCTTTAAGATTATCCAGCTTGGGTGTGCTGTGTGGGAAGCCTTGCAAAAAGAAAATGAAAGGATCAGGTTAGGTAACCATCATCTTCCTGCACTCTAAAAACCCACAGAGTCTACAAGGAATTGTTTAAATGTAGTTTATATATAAAGAAACTCTTATCTCCTGTATCTGCATGCAAGGATGTGTTGAAAATGAGATTTAACTTCTATTTGATAATGATGGAATGATTGTTGAAAGTCTTAGCTAACAACCAGTCTGAAAATGACCAGCAAAAATGGTGTCTATCTTACAGGATCAGGTACATATGCAGTAAGCCAATAGCTGACATACAGTGTGCTCTCACTAACAAATAGGACAAATGAATGCAGGACCCAAAAGGCCAGTGCAGCATCAGCTTCACTTCCATCACTTTCAGTGTCCCACATGTGGAGACTCTGCTGTTCTTCCCCACAACCTTAGACTCTGCTGGTTTGAAGTCATAGCACACAGCGTCAATATCAGGTTACTTTAAGCTTCTCATGCCTGTGAATCAACTGACAAAGGAAGTATTATAATGAAATCATAGAACATGAGGAGCTGGGGGTTCTGCTCCAGAGTCACAACATGGGTGTGTGTCTGTCACCAAGGGTGTCCTTTGTGCCCTTCTTCCCAGTGATAATGGCAAGTGGGCAACTGCTGCAATTGAGACCTGCAAGAACAAGGCTAGGATATTCGTTTCATCAGGAATGGGGTCTTTGTCACCCATCAGGCAGGTAACCCAGAGAAGCTGAAGTTCTTGCCAAAGGCAAAGGAAATTAAAATAGGTTGTAATAGGGAAATAATGAATTTCAATTTTAGCCTTTATCAGTAGCTGAAGCTTGTTTTATGAAGCTGCCTATATTAGATCTTTTTTACAGACTTGTAGCTGTCAAACTTTGATGACTCAGTAATATATTAGACAATGTAAGGCACACACAAACAATGCAAGGGTAGACTCTATTAGATGCCTCTTATGCATAATGTCACATCCTCATCCAGGACTCGCAATCATTCCATCTGTGGCTAGAGCAAATGGTCCTGTACAGGCTTTAGACCACATTGCACTGACAGTGTTACACCTTAAGCTTATATCTCACATCTTTTGTTTACTTCCTGGGCCTTCTTTGCCATTATGGACATCAGTGTGATGGCCTTGGCATGCATTCACAACAGCTAAGAGTTACAGAGACAATCCTTACCGATGGGGCACAGGGGACAACAGACAAATAAATGTCTCTGCCTGTCATTCCTGGAAGACAATTTGGGGTAAAATTCTACACATTACTAGAATATACTGCTCAGCTCAAGACTCTGTTAGGAGGGCGCTGACCATATCAGCACATTTCTAAATTTTTTTAACCTTACCTAGATCAGTGAACTCCAATTCCCTAAGATCACCACCCAAATAAACTACACAAGGTCTCCTATCAATGGCTCCACTCTGCACTCCATGGAAAAGCAAGATGAAAAGTGTCATAAAATAGTGGCAATGATTCCTAAGGAATGCAGAAGAGATGTCCAAGTTTTTGAGCAGAAATGAGAAGGCAGTTGGGACATCATGCTCATAAACAGACAAGAATAAAGGAATTTATCCAACATAAAAAAAAAGTCATCAGGCTGGGTGCGGTGGCTCACGCTTGTAATCCCAGCACTTTGGGAGGCCGAGGCGGGTGGATCACGAGGTCAGGAGATCGAGACCATGGTGAAACCGCGTCTCTACTAAACATACAAAAAAATTAGCCGGGCGTGGTGGCGGGCGCCTATAGTCCCAGCTACTCAGAGAGGCTGAGGCAGGAGAATGGCGTGAACCCGGGAGGCGGAGCTTGCAGTGAGCCGAGACTGCGCCACTGCACTCCAGCCTGGGCGACAGAGCGATACTCCGTCTCAAAAAAAAAATAAAATAAAATAAAATAAATAAATAAATAAATAAATAAATAAATAAATAAAGTCATCAATAACAGAGAAGCTTACTTTAGAGAGACAATTCTCACTTTAGAGAGACAATTCTCCACCTGTATTAAAAAGTAGAATTGCTAGTGTTGTTATCAATGTATGCATTTAGATTAGTTCTTCACTATTGTAGCAAGCACAGCTCCAATGAGGGAGTTGTGTAGAGTTTATGTGAGTGTCAATATATTAAATTATTATAAGGGCCAGTAGGTGATATAAAGGGTTGTTTTTGTCTAGGTGGAGATTCTAATTAAATGAAGACCACGTGTCATTCTAACGTGGGCTGCATTATTCAGCTTAAGCTGGTAGCCATGTGGAAGAACAGGCAGATATGTCAGACCTGGGAAGTACTTTTCTTATGTAATTAGAAAAAAATTAAATTAGTTGTGGAAATTTAAGAATATTTACATAAATAATTTTGCTAAAAAATACAACCAATAATATGGCTGTGTGCAAATATATATAGTTATATAGAAATATAACTATAAAAGTATGGTTATAAAATCTAAAAATAAAAAATGTAAAGTATAAAATGACAGTAATAATAAATACTTAAGCTTCACATTGACAGAAATAAATTAATCAACTTACATAAAATCCCTGGCACAACTCTTTGGACAAAGATAATTGCTATTAATAATATTATCCATATCCAAATAGTTATTAGTTGTTATTCTTATTTCAAAATTTTGCCCCTGTGGTTAACGTAGCTACCAATTTCACTTAGTTGCTTAACAAATCTTTATTGAGACCTGTCATGTGATTACTTATCCATCATAAATTTATATAAATAGTCAGTTGCTCTTCTCTCCTTCTTTCCTTTTTTCATTTTTTATTCCGCCTATCCTCTTTTCTCAAATGGACAAGCTCTGCATTTTCCAGTATCTACCTTTAGGTTATGGCACTATTCAGTAAGTTCAGAAAGGTATTATTTCACCTAAGGGTTCTAGTTCAGGAATTATTAGTGAAATGTCACAATAACAAAGACAAATAAGTCAATGCAGTTTGCAGTCTTATTAAATTGATAATCAGTTTAGAAGAATAAACTTAATTAGTAGAATAAATTAACTGCAAACTTTAATCTGTTAATGTTGAATTTTTTTAACTTCAATATGTAGTTAGAGGCTTCTTTTCATATAGTGCTCAGAATTTAGATACATTAACCAGCTTTTCAGCAAATGTCACTTACCGTAAGTTAGTTATTGTTTGTTTGTTTTTTTGTATGTCAATTATATGGAAACATGGGGAAGCATTTCTAATTAATGTATTCATCCAATTTTATTTATTTTAAAATAATTTTATTGTCCTTCATTACTAGGTTCTAAAATTGATATGATACTGAGATACTTAACTGTTAACTGTTGATATAGTTGATTATGTAGATTTTTTATTCAAAATGCTTGGAACAAGAAGTGTTTTGAATTTGGAATTTTTCTATGTTTTGGAATATTTGCATATACATAATAAGATATCTTTGGAATGGGATCCAAGTCTGAACAGGAAATTTATTTTTGTTTCCTATACATCTTATATACATAGACTGAAGGTAATTTTATGCAATAGCCTAAATAATTTTGTGCATGTGACATAGTTTGTATACATTGAACCATCAGAAAGTAAAGGTCTCACTATATTTGCCACCCATGGGGACAATCTGTGGTTTTTTGGCATCACTATAATTCCTGATGCTGAATTTCTATGCTATCAATAAGCAATCATTTTCTTACATATATTTATGCATTAAGAACCTAACAGTAAAAAAATGACATACCATTAACACATTGAAAAAATAATGGTTAAGGGTAACTAAGCACACAGTAACATCACCAGGATACCATATAAGCTGCTAAACAACAGCAACAACAAACAATGGCTGGCTATCAGTCTCCACCTATGTTTCTGTGTTTTGATTAAAAGGTTCATTGCATTTTCTTGGGGGAAAAGAAATATCTGAAGCAGTTGAGAGACCAGAGGGTGAGTCCTCGAGAGATGAGGAGGCATTCTGTTGGATGGCTTTTTAAAATGTTTCCTCCAGAGTCATCTGCATCATTAATTGTTTTTGTCTTAAAAGTCTTTCCGTGATTTTATAATCTAATGTGATTCCTTGTTCTGTTATGAACAACTCCTGCTCTAGTCTCTCAATAAGTCCATCACACATTTTTACCATATCATCAATAGGCACTTTTTCTGCAGTGTTAACAACGGTCATCTTCATTATCACTATTATCGACATCACCTTGATTCAGAGCCATTTTTGCTATTTTACCATCAGTCAATGAATGAACAACTGGAGCCTCATTATTGATATTAAAAACTGCTGGCCGGGCGCGGTGGCTCACGCTTGTAATCCCAGCACTTTGGGAGGCCGAGGCGGGCGGATCACGAGGTCAGGAGATCGAGACCACAGTGAAACCCCGTCTCTACTAAAAATACAAAAAATTAGCCGGGCGTGGTGGCGGGCGCCTGTAGTCCCAGCTACTTGGAGAGGCGGAGGCAGGAGAATGGTGTGAACCCAGGAGGTGGAGCTTGCAGTGAGCCGAGATTGAGCCACTGCACTCCAGCCTGGGCGACAGAGCGAGACCCTGTCTCAAAAAAAAAAAAAAAAAAAAAACTGCTTCAGGATCTACTTCTTCCAGTTTACCAATGGACTCTGAAAGTATAATTTTTGCATATATAAGGAGGGCAGGCTTTTTCTTTACTTGACATATGGAATCTCTTAAGGTCACCACCTTGCTCATCATCATCACTGAACATAGTTGCAGGTCAGAGGCTGTGCCAGGCATGTACAACTGTGTCTTCAGTCACTGTGTTCCAAGCATGTGGCATCGTATATGCTAAAGTCCTTTTGAAAACATTCCACACCAACACTTTTGTTCACTACTACAATGCTGTTCAAGAAAGTGTTTTATATTTACTCTTCATCAATCTAAGGATAGCCTGGTCACATGGATGAATTAATGAAGTCACATTTGAGGGAAAGTTTGTGACATAGCATTTCTTTTTATTAAAAATTTGGCTGCAGAAGGAGCAGAATAGTCACCAAAAAATAATAAAATATTGCAACCATTATCTAGTCCTGCTTTCCTTCATTGAGTATAAGACATCGGTAAAAAGTATTTGTGAAACCAATTAGAAAAGAATAAGAATGAACTGGTAAAAGAATTACTCCTTGAAAACAGGGAGGATGCATGCTTTTGCCCATCACAGCAAGTTTACACTTACGCATGCCTGCTGCACTAGCACATTCTCCACAGTTGTTCTGTCCTTGATATCCTTAATTTCTATAGGAGCTGTCTCATCAGCTGTAGTCAATGACTTTCTAGGGCAACACCACCACAACCATGATGTTTCATCAGCATTATAGATTTACTCTGGTGTCCTATTTTTATCAGTGATAGCCTTGGCGAACTTATCAATTAATTTCTCTGCTGTTTCGTGATCAGCAGATGCTTTAAAACAAAACATATCTAAAAATCTAATGCTGCATTATTTCTGATAGTTCTGCAGTCAGTGTGTTCAATATTTACTTCTTCTCTCGGTTTCAGTTCATCATGACAGATCTTTGATTGTTTCATGATCAGCATACCTTTAAGTGGCATCTCTTTACTGTAATGCTGATGAATCCACTCTTTAAAAACATGATCAAAATCTTCATTGTTATCTTTCTGCAATGTCTTATGTTATATTTTTCATTAACTTCTGTTCATCATTTTCAGCATATAATGTCAACAATTTATCTTTCTGTTTCTTTAGGTCATGTACGGTGGTCATTCCAACACCATACACTTCTGCATGACATTTTCCACTTACACCACTGTCCAGTTTCTCCAACAGCTTGACTTTCTGTGCTATAGATAAGCATAAATGCTTCCACTTTTTCTTAATACTTTTACCAATAGGAATATGTATAGGCCTTTTAGACATTTTTTTTTTTTTTTTAAGACAGAGTTTCCTTGTCATCCAGGATGGAGTGCAGTCATGTGATCTCGGCTCACTGCAACCTCCACCTTCCAGGTTCAAGCAATTCTCCTGCCTCAGCCTCCCAAGTAGCTAGGACTATAGGCACCTGCCATAGCGCCTAGCTAATTTTTGTATTTTTAGTAGAGACGGGGTTTCCACCATGTTGGCCAGGCTGATCTTGAATTCCTGACCTCAGGTGATCCACCCACCTCAGCCTCCCAAAGTGCTGGAGTAATAGGAGTGAGCCAGCATGCCTGGCCTTTTTTGAGATTTTCAACAAAATTATTACATTACAGAGCAGAGAATAATAATAATAATACACACGAACACAGTAATTAATGCATGTAGGTCTTGGCCCCATTTGGAGCATTGTGAGGAACCTGCTGTTGGCACAGCCACCCTGTACATGTCCTATTTTATTGCACTTTGTGTTTATGTGGAATAATCTGGGCATAAGTAAATAATATATGTTACAGCTAAAGCGGGCTAAGAAGGTTCTCACTCTTGGGAATGCTGAATAAATCACGTGTTGTGGACCTGCATTTTGACTGCAGCCTATCACATGAGGTCACGTATGAAATTTTCCACTGTGGCATAATGTCAGTGCTTAAAAAGTTTCAGATTTTGGAGTACTATATTTCAAATTTTGGATTTTCCTATTTGGGATGATCAACCTGTAAAAGATAGTAAACTATACCTTCTTAGGAAATGTTCCAAATTTCAACATCACTCATTTACTAGTTTAATATATTGGCATTGTTAAACCAAAAAAATAACATTTTTTTCATCTGTACACATGCTATAGATGATCAAGGTAAGCATACATGATCATTTTCTCCCAAAGGTCTGATGAGACAGTTTTGCTCAAACTCCTCAAACCATCTGTTTTTGCCTTTGTTCATGTTTTTTGGGGGAGGTCCAGAGTTCTCATCTTTTGTGTTAATTTAGTCACTCAATAGAAGTGGCCAACAAAGTTTTGAGCTTCTCTATGTTCTCAGTATTGCACTGAGTGCTAGAGAATAAAAGCTAAGTAAGGAAATGTTCTTGTTCTGAACAGCCCCATTGATTAAAATAATGTAAAATAATTTTTTAACTGTCTACACTTCCAAAATATTTACATAAGTAGTAATGTGAAAGTTTTAAAACTTTTCTTGAGGATGGGGCTAAGTTTCATGAGAACTTTGGTGTCATATTAATAAGATTATTGAGTTCATTAAATGAATAATGAAATGATGTGAGTTCAGACAGAAAAGAAACAACATGAACACCAAACATTTAAATATGCCTGTACTTTTAAAATGTTATAGTTTTAGGAACTTCAAATTATTTTGTCAGGAATCAACAATAGTGTAACAGTAAAAACTATGTGCTTTGCTCATGATCCTGATTCCAAAATCAATGCAAGTCATTAAAAATATTAAGCATGAGAATTATATGATCAGATTTGCAGTTTAGCAATAGCACTCTGCCATCAATGTGGGATATAAAGAATGGTGAAAACTGAAACACAGATAACAGTTATGGAACATTGCAACAGTGCAGAAAAATAATTAGTATTTCCAGCCAAAATCTTGGTAATTGGTGCAAATATGAGATACATAGGAACCATCTTAAGCAAAATGAATTATTAAGGGGTTACTGCCTGGTTATATATAGGGATTACATATTTCTGGTGGTGTTAATAGGAGGACAGTAATTAAAATAGGTAACAAGAAAGTAGCATGAGTAGGGGGAATATAAAATAAGTTAATTTCTGAGCCTGCTAGTACAGAAGGATCTGAGGGGCAACCTGGTGGGGAGTCTGGTAAATAATGGGATACACTTACTGAACGGTATAGCTTAGACTGCAGTTCTAGGAATGTGGCATACATTTGTAAGTGATCCATTCATGCAGGTGATAGAATGGGCACAGATGAGCCCGTATAAACCAAGGACATTTTATTGGGAAGCTAAAAAAAAAATGTAACCCAAAGAAGGGAACACAGAGAAGTCAAAGGACCCATAGTTGGAGACATAGAAGAATTTGAACCTCTGCGCTGTCTCTTCCCCATGAGAATCACTCTCTTTCCTTAGCATCCAACAATAATTACATGCCAATAAAAGCATTATTATCTTTAATTCTAATCTTGAATTATAGATGCTTATTGCTTGCCTTATCTGCTTTACCATTTTGTAATACAGGGGAAAAGAGATGGGGGCAAGATTTGTGACTAGTGACTAGTTTTGTTTGTTTGTTGTTGTTGTTTAGTTTTCCAGAGTGTTTCACACATTGCTTTTTAATAATTGTGGCTGCTCACTGAACATGTTTCAAATTTACATATCATTGAGTAAACTACTCTAAGATAATGTAAAAAAATAGAACCCAAGCAAAGAGAAAATGGGCCAACTGGAGCATTAAGAAGGAAGGTGACTTAGGTGACTTTCAAGGAGAATTCTGGAATAGATATTTGAACAAAGCCATAAACCGCATTTCCGCAAGGAGCAAAGGGGAGGGTATATTGCAGTGTCTGGGAACTGAGAGCATGAGCACCTGGTGCCGAAAGAAGTAGAGACAAATAAAATGCCTGGTGCACTGTTCCTCAAGGAGTTTCACATCTGGGTGCAAGAATAAAGAAACACCCAAGAGTGGAAAAGAAAGACTACTCTATTGAGTGTTCCATTATAAGACACAGATTACATGTACCAGAGAATCAGGAGAGAAAGAGCATTTTTTACAAAATCTCTTATGAATAATTGTGTGTGCATGTACTTGAGTGTGTCTATGTGTGAATATGAACTCAGTTTTATACAAAGGAATTTTGCATAAACTGTAATTTTTGACCTCACTCCTGTGAGGTCTTTTTATTTCTAGTTAAGGGATGTATACAGTAAAGAGTGAAGTCCAGAGAGGAAGTCACTTGTTCAAAATCACAAATCTAATAAATTTTAAATCCAGAATAAATAGCACAGATATTGCACTCCCAAACCAGTTCTCTAAAAAGTGTTTTCTACCACAGTGGTCTAATAACTAGCAGGCTGGCTCTGCAGCATCCCCCTACAAGTTATCTGCTAGAAATTCCTTGGCATAGCTGTCTCCTAATAATCTGGTAGGGGAGAGTGTCACTGAAAAGACATATGGCCAATTGAGGGAGTTAGCTGATAACAACAGTTTGACTGATGATGGAAGCCTCCTGCAGCTCTTGTGCTTCTCTTGGGTTGCACTATAGGTGGAAGAAGACTACTGTAATTGATGCCACATGCTTAATAAAGGCATAGCTTAGCTCAGAGTAGCACTAGGAGCTGTACTGAATCTGTTTTGAAAGGACCTCCTGTATGCCACCCTTGTCTGCTCCCTAGCTCAGCCTGGTTTGGAAGACATTGTTTGTAGACATCTATTATTTTGTTACTATCAGCCTAGCTGCTGCCAAGTTGTACAATCTATCACATCCCAGATATTTTCTTGCTGTTCAAAGGAACATCAGATTTTAGAGCCAGAGATTACTTGTACAATTATTGAATTCACTTAATTCACTGATATGGAAACTGAGACCCAAACCTGTTTCCTGGACTCTGTAGCTCACACGTGACATGTGTTGTTAATGAAAAAGCTATGTTGGTGTTCATAAAGTATTTATGTTTAAAACAGTCTCAAGTGTAATTTTTAAAAACTGCGTTCTGTATATAATATTTCCTCAAAGAAAAAAGGCTCTGAAAGGTAGAGGCTCTATCTCAATTCAATTTAATATATTTAATTGAATATCTATCATGTGCCAAACAATTTTCCTTATCACTGGCGATTCATAGATAAAATATGCTGACCAGTAATGAGAACCCCATCAAGAACCAAGAACTGCCTGACCTTTAAGGGATGGCAGAGTTAGACAAATGCATGAATTTTACAAAACTCCGTGGCACTACAGATGAGAAAGAAAAACACATTAATTTTGAAAACTTATACTTGGTTATACATGACTTAACACAAAATCATACATAAGACACTGAACACTTTTCTAGTCTACCATGATACAATATATCTCGACATCAAACCTAAATCACTTTAAAAACGGGGGGATATATTTTCTGAATAAAAAGTTTCAGTTCCATCTTTTATTTTAAATTTGGATCACTTATGCAGAAGGCATCTGATAAACACTTTATGTGCCAAAGATTGGTATAAGCAAATGACAGCACTTCAAAACGTTACAATGAATGAACACAAAATGCTCTGTTTGTATATGGAGAAAAAAAGAAAGAATATTTCATTTATATTTTATTCTGCCAAATGGGCTGCATGTCTCTAAAAAACACAAACACATGACTAGAAGAAAGTGTTGGTTGGATGAATTTTCCATTTAAGACAAAGTATAAATATTTGCACTTCTTAAGGAAAAAAATACGCTGATCGTTGAAAATCAGAAATGATGAAAATTGTATTTATAATAAGAAAAGTAGTTTTGAATCTTTACTCAGGGTCAGAAAGGTATTTTTGTAATAGGAATAGAAATTCTGATTTGGGTAGAAGAGTTTTATCATGCTATGATTCTGTTAATTTCTTCAGAATCCTTTCCAAAGTGTAACAAATGATAACTATTCATTTGGATAGGTCTAGGAATTTTTAACTTTCTAAACTTCTTTGTGAGCCATTTAAATAGCTTCTGACACATGGTAATTAAAGCTGAGCTCTCCTCAAAGACATAGTCCTCTATATTCTCTTGGAAATATAAGTGCTCATTAAGATGTTATGAATTGAGCATGAAAAAACCCATACGTATTAATATTACCTTCTTTGCACCCATTCTTGGGTATTCTTCATCTAATTAGTTGACTAAGGATATGGATTTCAGAAAATGTTTATTTGTTATTATTTCATGGAGACAATGCTTTATAGTGCTTTCCTTTTTTAAAAACATTTATTATTTTATTCCATGTAGCTTCATTAGATTTAACCTAGGAAAATTTTTATTTGTTTCACATATAAAAGTTCAAATTTTTATTTTTTTTTCTGATAGACATTTTAATTCTATTTCTGGACCAAACAACACATGATATTGTTCAGGATTCCCTAGGATCTTTGAAGAAACAGAACCATGTTTCATTTTTCTCAACCTGAGATATTTGAGACTAACCCTAAACCTAATAAGAATCTTCACCAATGTCTATTTATTTTTTAATAATCCCATGTTACTGAAAAATTTCCCTCTTTAAGATCCACATTTATGGGCAAATATAAGATTTTTTATGAATTTGGTATTATAATTCTGAGACTTTGGTTTAGGAGATTAAAATAATACTATTCGTTCTTTGCTATATTATTAAATAATACATGCAGGTATGTTATTTCAGCTATGTAAATTCCAAATAAAATTATGTTTTGACATTAACTTCAATCAGATATCATTTTAGTGTTTTTGTTTTAATTTTTATTTATTTAGTTGTTTATTTATTTATACTACTCTAAGAACATTTAACAGGAGTCTACCCTCTAAACAACTTTTAAGTATATAAATTTTTAAGTATATTGTTAACTATAGGCACAATATTATACAGTAGATCTCCAGAACTCATTCTTCTTGCAAAATCAATACTTCACACCAGTCAAACAACAACTCTCCATTTTCCTCTTTCCCCATCTCTTGGCAATCAACATTCTACTCTCTGCTTCTGGGAGTTTGACTATTACAGATACTTCATGTAAGTGGAATCAGACAGTATTTGTTCTTCTGTGACTGGTTTATTTACCTTAAAATAATATCATTAAGGTTCATTCACATTATCACACATGTCAGAAATCCTTCTCTTTTAAGGCTGAACAATGTTTCATTGTATGTATTTACCACATTTTCCTTATGAACTCATACATTGATGGATATTTAGTTTGGTTCCATATCTTGTCTATAGTGAATAATGCTGCAATAAACATGGGAGTGCAAAAATCTTTTTCAGATCCTGATTTTAATTTTTTAATGAATATTCAGAAATCAGACTGCTGGATCATAAGTAGCTCTATTTTTAGTGTTTTGATAAAAATCCATACTGTTTACCACAGCAGCTGCACCATGTTACATTCCCACCAACAGTGTACGAGAGTCCCAATTTCTTCACATCCTTGCCAACTCTTATTTTCTTAACAATAGCCATCCTAACAGATGTGACATGATATTTATTTGTGGCATTGATAAGCATTTATCTGATAGTTGATGATGCTGAGCATCTTTTCATATACCCATTGGCTATTTGTATGTCTTCTTTAGAGAAATATCTGTTCAAATCCTTTGTCCATTTTTTGACCAGAGTTTTTTCCTTTTGGGTTGTACAAATTCCTTCTATGTTTTGGATATGAACCCTAAACCAGGTATGAATATGTTTTGGAGCAAGTTTCTAGGTCTAGGTGAAAATGAAAGAAGTCAAAATCTGTTGAAAATTTTTATTTATTTGCAAGCATGTAACTTTCTCTCTCAGACCTTGCGAATAATTTTATTCATTTGTAGACTCAATACATATACTTTCAGCAAACAATTATTAGGTATTTACACATGCAAACTCCTATAGACACTATGAGATTCAAGGATGTATGGCACGAAGGTTGTAATCTAAACTGTATTTCTCCTCCACACGTGCATAGCTTGTTTGATAATTTATAGGGTGATCAGTAACTAAAAATAGAATCAATTCAATAGAATTAAGACAATTACCAAGTACGCACATCCATATATACTTTTGTCAATAAGTTAGTTATAAATGTTATGAGGGAGTTTATGTGTCACAAAATTACAATGCACACATACATTATTAGATATAATACTTTTGCTCACCTAAAAGATCGTTCCTTCTCTCTTTTAAATCAGACCATTGAAATAATTTAAGGGAATTCTTGAAGGTCACACAAATAGTAAATTGTACAACCAGCTCTAAAGTCCAGATCCCTGAATTCCAAAAGGAGAGCTTTGCTGTGTGTCATGCAATGTTTCAGATTCACACCACAAAATTAGTGTGTGTGCACAGACTCTGTGAGCATCCACAAGACGGAAATGATTCTGGAAAGCTATGTTGAGCATTTATGCAGTTAGAACTTCTCTGATGGCCTGAGGAGTTAGCGAAGCTTCCAGAGGTTTCTCACTTCGAAATGAGAAGAAGCATAAATAGCAGGAATGTTAGATTTTATATATGGCCAGTGCTGGAGCACACATACTCGAAGTGAATGAATCATGGAGTATTCAGTTGAACAGAAAGGAAAAAGGAAAAGTTCACTGAGGCGTTTATTTCTTTTGAGTTCTTACTTTGTTTTACTTCCACCATGAAACATAATTCTTCTTTCGTACTTACTATGAACTTCCGATACAGCTAAATCTATTGCATTTGTTTCCTTTGTCATAATAACAATTTCCTTCTCTTTGTTTGTAATTCTCCTTGCTTATTTTCTCTTCATAACAGTTTCTTCATATATTTGCATCAATCCAAAAGCATTGAAGAGAAAAAGAAAAGTGATAATTGAATGGGAAGGGCTAGGCCACCACTCATGACTACAGCTTTTATCTTTGCTATGTTGAAAACCAATCAAGGCATTGGACTATATTTAAATTATTGTGTTGGTTTTGTTTTTGCAGGATAGTACTCAGATACATAAATTAAAGCAGAAATATGGCTGCCCCTCATATAAATTATATATTTTGTTTATTTTAAGGGATTATAATACCAGATAGCTATCTATATTTGATGACATTTGACCTAAATGTATTTGTGGAGTAAACATAATAGGAAATGTATTAGCAATAAATTGATTTCAGTACATGATTTTATTCTGGCTCATACATATATTTAGCTAACCTTCTTCTAGTCAACATACAGTCTATGGTCTTCTTCAAATAAGGAAAAATAACTACTCCATATAGGTAGGTCTTGAAAAGTCCTACCAGGGGCCTTTTCAAGAAGCCACTGAGATTTATAGGAAGTACATCACCCAAGGGAAGATAAGGCCTAGATATATAAGACTTAGTAGCTTGAATTTGAAGTAAAATCATTCAAAATTTTATTGTAGAATTTCTTTCTCACCCAAGTTGTATAGATTTGCCATGAACAAGAAAGGGAAGGGTGCAAACAAAAATAATAATAAAGAACAAGTGTTTAGGGGAATTCTTGAGGGTCACACAAATAGTAAATGGTACAACCAGGTCTAAATTCCAGATTCCTGAATTCCAAAAGGAGAGCTTCGTTGTGTGTCATGTAGTGTTTCTGATTCATACCATAAAATCAGTGTAAATATTTGGAACCTTTAAAAATTAATATAAAAATATACATTATGATGAAAATTAAGACTGATAAAAATGAGCAAAGGATATGAGCAGAAAACTAAATGAAAGAAAATGCAAATGTAAATAAATAATAGAATTTAAAACAATGAATTATTTTTAGCTATAATACTGGCAAAGCTTTTAGAAATTGGTGTTTAAGTAAATTATCATAAATTTACTTATTTGTAGATTTTTACGCAGTGCTGATTTTGTGCCAGGCTCAGAAAAGAATATTGTACAGCCAGTGACAATGTGATTTTAAAGAATTCTAGAGATATGAAGAATTACAGAAGAACTGTTAATAAAAATGACAATATGCAGCATATATTTAATTTTTTATTTGTAATTATCTGTATAAAATGTTTCATACACATTTTATTAAATCCACAAAATTGTGGCTTAGATTTATTAAGCAACTTGCTCAAAGTTGCATAGGCAGAAAGTGATAAAGCACGAATGTTAATTCAGATCTGCCTAACTTTGAAGTATGTATTTTTAATGAAGACAATATATTCCTTCTGCATTAAAGACATAAATAATCATAATGTGAAAGTGTATTCTTAGACTAAGAGAACACATACATATGCACACACACATACGCATATACACACACACACTTCCATATGTCTAAATCTTTAATATGGGCAATTTTTACTTTGCACATTCTGCTTTTCTGCAATAAATATGCACTGATTTTATAATCATGATTAAAAAAATGTGAGAAACTGATTGATCTTATGAGTCATAAAATACAAAATTTTGCAAACTGGGCAGGATGTCTCTATTTTCCCTGTCTTTCTCCTGAAGTTCACGCTGAATTCGGACACTGGAGAAGAGAAAGGAGAAGGCCATTCTGGCTACCCTAGGACTCAGAGACAGTACATGCCCAAACACCACACCACCTGGCCTCACTGGGATACAGGAATGAGAAGCAGACAATGCAACAGACCATTTGAAGGCCCGCATAGGGCTTTGCATCTTTGGAGCCCAGCACTTGGCAAGCCCATGGGAGATGTTAGGGATGCAATGATCTGCCTTCTCTTTTTGCTTCTTAATTATATTCTACTTTATGCTCTCCCTTAGATAGTCAAGGGTGGTTTGGGCTGTGCTAAAATTCTTGAAATGCTCTCGTCAGAGGTAGATAGAATAGGTGAGGAGGCAGGGGTGTAAGCTATGATTTTTTCAGTGTCTATTTTCAGTACCAGTGCTATTACCTTCCAGAGGCATCCATTTATTCATCATGAATGCTTTATGATACAGACTTTACTAATCACATTCTACAGCCTAGAAAAGCCAGGCTGCATAGTTTAGTGTATGGCCTGAGATGACACACCTAGTGCCATGACCAGGCATTTCCATTAAGTTTTCATAAAATCCCTGTGTTCTCCCCTGAATCATTGCTTTTTCACCTCCCCTCATTATGCCAGAGAAATAGTACTCTCTAACTTTAATACTAGTTCTTACGTGTCCTGATGATAATTGGATAAAGACTATACACAAAACTGGTGGTCCAATAGTTATTAACATAATGCCTCAATATAATACAAATCATAAAACTCCACTACTCCAAAAGTTACATTTTTATGTTTAAATAATTCTCCACAATACTTGAGATGTAGACTGTTGCTATTGAATGCATGGTTTGAGAGCTAGTAACATAGCCATCAGCCTGGTGGCTGCCAGAAAGGCAGGGGAAGCTGCATTCTAACTAACTCTCCTGTGGTTTTTACACATGTTAAGATTTAAAATACTTATTGATTATTTTAACTAATGCAATTCAACTTATGCAGATCATTGACATGAATATGTGACATTGTGACATTGGCTGATAAAAATAATAGCTGACAATTATAACATTTATTGACTGCTCACCACAGGCTGGATTCCCTGGTAACTAGTTTACATGCTTCATATCATGCAACATATGAAGCATGATTATACTGGACTTCAACCTATGAAGCAAATTACACTGGACTTTAAGTGGAAAAGTAGGCACCTCAAGTGTGCCTTTTTTTAACAATGTCTGGATGGGTCAAGGGTTTCACAGCTGATGACAACAATTTTATGAAAAAGTCCTAGTATCCCTATATTAGAGATGAATAAGATGAGTCTTTAAAACATTGCATTAATTCTAAGTACCACGGTTGAGTTTTAGACTTACAACTGTCCCAGCCTCAAAAACAAACTTTTAGCTAGTATATTTGGTTGCCTGTTTTTGAGGCTTTTACAAACTGGCAGTGGAAAAAGAGTAATATGCCTAATGCTGTATTTCACTGGAGGTTATCTGAGGTGCAAGAGAGGCTACCTCAGACGAACAAGTCTTATGATAAAAGAAATACAGGAGAGTTTCTGTAAGGTGTGTTTATTAACACATCGTCTAAATGATCTCTTCTTTAGATGTATGTAGAGTGTTTCATTAATGGATCTGAGAGAAGCAGTAAGAAATTAAAGGAGAAAATCAAAGAAATGTCTGGGCTCCCAGGAGTTTACAATTTCTATCCAGAGTGCAGCTCAAATTTCTCCAAAAATAGGCAAATGAAGAAGGTTGATACTTAACACTCTTTAGGGAAGCATTTTGCTGTCTAGGATATTTTATATACTTTGGGTAAGTGAATGTGAAAAGCAGATTACACTGGACCTTAAATGGAAAGGCAGGGAACCAGAGAGTGCCTTTGTTTAACAATGGCTGAATGGGTCAAGGCTTTCATAGCTGATGAAAATTTTAGCGTATTAATCCATTTAGGAAGCTGGATTCCTCATCTTGTGCTTGATTGCTAATCACAGACATTACATTATGGGCAAGCTGAGGTAGGCAAGCTCCTGGCATATTGGGATCAAAACACACTTTTAGAACTAAAGCATGGTACTCCTCAAAGTTGCCATCCCATGTTGAAAAAGTGCCAGAGCTCTTGGCTTTAATCCTGCGCTGTCAGCTGCAGCCCCGAACACAGCTGATCATAGGGGCCTCCTGATCAAAAAACTTGCAGTGGCTCAGCACAGCCTACAGAGTAAAACAGTTGTCCCAGAATCTCAGGGACTTAGACATCCAACAGAAATTTCTGTTCACTCTGCCTCTAAAACACTCTAGACTCTAACCACGTCTTATCATAACCTAAGGTGCCATTCAAGTACTCAAAACCCCACATACCACTGTACCATTCTCTCTGTCTCTCTCTCTCTCTTTATCCTCTCCCCTCACTCACATACCATAGAGACAGAGAGGAGGGTGAGAGACATACTTTTTTCTCTCTCTGTTTTTATTATGGAACATCTTAAACAGATACCAAATTAGACACAATAAAAAACTTGACATATCCATCACTCAACTTTAACAATGAATATTTTATAGCCAACGTTATTTATTTATATCCACGCTCACCCCCTTCCTCATACTTTCATGTGGGTTAAACCCAGATATTGTTCCACCTAGAAAAGAATATCAGTATATTTCTCTAAAAGATAAAGACTCTTAAAAAGCATAATTACAAAGGCATTTTGACATCTAAAAACCCACCATTTTAATATTGCCGTATATTGAGGCAGTGCTTGCGTTTTTATAAATGGCACATGCATGCACATGGATATATATGTAAGTGTATACATATATATCCAACATTGCAATGGTCAGAATGTTTGTGCCCCTCTAAAGTTCAGTTTTTAAAAAATGTAATCGCCAGTCTGTTGGTATTAAGAGGTGGAGCCCTTGGGAGGTGACTAGGTCATGAGGGTTTCCCCTGTGAATGAGATTAGTGACTTTATAAAAGAGGCTGGAGGGAACTTGTCTGGCCCTGACCATGTGAGGACACAGCAAGCAGGCACCGTCTCTGAAGCAGAGAGTGAGCCCTTACCAGAAACCAGATCTGCTGGCACCTCCACTTTGGACTTCCCAGCCTCTAGAACCATGAGCAATAAATTTCTGTTGTTTATAAATTATCCAGTCTACCATATTTTGTTACAGCAGCCCCAAATTGACTAAGCTGTATGTATATTTTTATGTGTAGTTGACTCTTGAACAACATGGGTTTGAACTACTTGCATAGATCCACTCATATGTGGATTTTCTTCTGCTACTGCTGTCACTGAGACATTAAGACCAACCTCGTCTCTTTCTCCTCTTCCTCAGCCTATGTAATGTGAAGACAATGAAACTAAAGACCTTTATGATAATCTAATTCCATTTAATAAACAGTAAATATATTTTATCTTCTTTATGATTTTCTTAATAACATTTTCTTTTCTTTAGCTTACTTTATTGTAAGGATACCATATAAAATATATATAACATACAAAATATGTGTTAACTGATTATTTATTCATTAGTCAGATTTTCTGTCACAGTAGGCTATTAGTAGTTAAGTTTTGGGGAGTCAAAAGTTATACACGAATTTTCAAATGTGTGAAGATATAGTGCCCTAACCCCCAAGTTGTCCAAGGGCTGACTGTATGGATAGAAGGATGGATAGATGATAGATAGATAGATAGATAGATAGATAGATAGATAGCTATAGATATATCTATAAATATAGAGAAAATATAAATATGTAGATATAAATATAGATATAGATATAAATATAGACATATATAAATATACATATAAATAAATATAAATGTAGATGTGCATGTAATATATAGTGTGTTTATTAAATTTGTATCAAAACAGGAATTGGTTGATTTGTCCCTTAAGTAACTTTAATTCATAGGGTTACCCTGCATCTCCTTAGTGGTTGTTACTATGTCTTGACCTGGAGAAACAACTTCTGTCACAGCCTCCTTTCCCACTACACTCTTCTCCATTCATCAGCCTGAACTTCAGAGTATAAATTTTATCACCTCGCCAAGCCCTTCTAAAACTTTCCGTTACACATAGAATAATGTCCAAATCCTCTAATGTGACCGTAATAATCATAGAGAACCATGTCCTCTCATCTCTGGGAGCTCATCTCCTCTGGGCTCCCCTTGTTCACTTGGCTCCAGCCACATTAGTGCTTTTTTCTGACTCTAGATCATGCCAAGTTCTCAGGATCACTAACCTCTCCGCAGAAGGGCTCTGCCCTAGATGTTGCCGTGACTGCCCTTTTCTTATTGCTTATGTTACCACTCAAATGTTACTTCTCAGAAAGGATCACTCACTGAAAGTAGTGCCCATATCACAAACAATGTGTGCTCCCTTTGCTTTGTGTTTATATTTGTCTTATTCTTACTCCACCTGGATGAAGCCTCTTAAAGCCAATGTCTGGGTCTCCTTTATCAGTTTCTATATCCTGGAGTCCAAGACTGAGCCTGGCATGCAGCATTGCCTCAGTAAGTCTTCGTTAATTAGCCTCCCTTGAATAATGAACATTTGAGTTTTTCTAGTAAGCATTCCTTTCTCTTCATCAACCCCAATAGTTTCATAATTACATTCTGCTCTCTTATGCTTAGGCACTTTTCAGGGTGATTTAGGTGGTCCTCATCACTGCACCATCACTCCTAACTGTGGTGGGATGATTCAAGTCAGGATGCAATACAGTCTAAGAATGTGCATCAAGCCATGATATTTAGACCTGCTGCATTCTGTTGGGGTTGCTAGACCACAAGGATCTCATCCAGAGATAGAAATCTGCCATTTAATTCACAGTGTGAGGCTATATGAGCTGTTTGATATGTTTTATCTCATTGGATTTTTGTTATCCCATTTTTTGCAGTTTGAGGAGACTTAAGACTCAAGGAGCTTAACATGCATTACACAGTGGAGGAGGTATGATTTAAACTGGGATAAATTTGACAATAAAACCAGGCCTCTTCATTCAAGAAAGTGAGAGGCTAGTCATTGACCCATAGAAGACTGGTCAGCATCCTTCACAACAGCTGAATGTCATTTCATGAGGGCAGAAAAGTCGTTATAATTAATTGAGCCTAGAATGAAACTCCATGTCTCTATAAACACCATCTATGTTTGGTAGAGTTTTAACATATTTTTGCTTTGTCTAGAAATGTTCAAAATTTCCAAGAATCAAAGCACCAACAGCAAATGCTGCTCATGGAATTTGTTAAGCCAATACCACTTAGGTAAACTATTTGTTTTACTGAGTATATTGTGCAAAAATATAGCAGAGGAGAGTCCTCCTTCTGTTAGCCTGCTTGGAACTTAATATTAAATTAGCCGAGAGTCATGAAACATATGGATTACAATGAATTTTATTTATAAAGATTACTTTTAAATAATTAATATATTATTGGCTGAGATAGGGTCTCACTCTGTCACCCGGGCTGGAGTGCAGTGGTACCATCACAGCTTACCACAGCTTGGAGCCAGGATCAGTTGATCCTCCCACCTCAGCCTCCTGAGAGTTGGGACTACAGGCATGTGCCACTATGCCCAGTTAATTATTATATTTTTTGTAGAGATGGGGTTTTGCCATGTTGCCAAGGCTAGTCTCAAACCCCTGGACTCAAGTGATCCTCCTGCCTCAGCCTCTGAAAGTGCTGGTATTACAGGAATAAGCCACTGTGCCTAGCCTATATTTCAAATATCTGTGGCATATGGGTAAGGAATCTCTGTTGTGAAAAATGTACATTGAAATGAATTACTTACTCTGGGTTTGTCCCTTTATTTCCTTCCATCAATCTTGTCTTGTTACTGTAGACCCCAGAGGTCGACCCCAAAACTCTTTAGCTTCTTACATTACTGCTTCTTTTTGCAGTTCATCCTCTATTTCTTATTGCTTTACTAAACAATCCTCTATTTCTTAATTATTCATATGGTCTCCAATATGTTTTAAAGTATTCAGTTCTGAATGCCTTTACATGTGGTGGAATTTCAATATAGACAACATATTTATCTCTGATATTTCACAAAAATAAAGAGGTGTGGTATTTTTCTGGCCCAAAAGGAAGTCCAGAAACAGACAATTTAGGACTGATGCAGATGTTTGGTACTACCGTCAAGAACCCATGCCCTTTCAATATTTCTTCTCTTCTATCATTGGCATGTTGGCTTAATCTTCATGCTTCTCACCTCTTGCTTACAGAGTGACTAATGCTTAATGCCTCAGGTCCCTACTGAGACAGGAGCAAGAGATCAAGAAGAAAGGAATATGAGAAGAATTCCATTTATGTTTATTTGACCTCATGTAGAGGGGATTGGATAAATGGAATTTTCACTTTTTACAGACCTTAAAAAGAATTAGAAAATGGAGACTGGGATTGGAAGCAGAGATTCGATGGCCAAATTACAGAGTCTGCCACTGAAACTAACACACTTATGGGTAAGAAAAGATCTCACTAAGAGGCAGAATTTCAGTTAGGCCTTCATGGAGTATTGTCACAGTTAGAAGGGAAAGGGACTTTTCAGGCAGAGATAGCAACAAGTGCAAAGGAACAGAGACAACAATGAAGTCACATATATAACCAATTACATATATACAATGTAATACATTGTGTCTGGCAGGGTCACAAACATTCAGGCCATATCAGTACTTATCTTTATCATATGAGATATGGATAAATACTGCTATGATCTGAATGTTTGTGTCCCTCCCAAATACATATGCTGAAACCCTGCCCCCTAAGGTGATGGTATTAGGATTGTGTGACCTCTGATTAGTTCTTTTCTATAAAAGATTCAGAGTATTCTTTAGTCTCTTCCACCATGTGAGGGCACAGTGAAAGGAAGGCCCTCTATGAAGCAGAATGTGGACCCTCACCAACACTGAGTCTTCCATTGCCTTGACCTTTAACTTCCCAGCCTTCAAAACAGTGAGAAATAAATTTCTGTAGTTTATAAGCCAATCAGTCTATGGTATTTTTTTTATAGCAACCCGAATGGACAAAGACAGGTACCTACAGTGAACTTAGTACTCAGATTCACAACAGTGATTAAGAAAACATTATCACTCAGGGAATTTGTAATGTGATAGAAAAGAAGAATGTCAAACATTTTTTAAAGTCAGAAGAGTATGAAATAGTGTAAATATTCAGGAAAATATGTTGATTCCAAGCAAGAATATATAATAGTTTTTGTGAGAGAAGGATCATTGGATTCTTTCCTGAAAAAGTTGCTTTTGAGAAGACACTTGAAAGATAATAGCCATTATCCAGAAAATATTTTTGCAAGGATAAGAGGATACTCAAGGAATAGAAAACAGCATATGCGAAGTTGTAGACTATGATCAAAAACATTTAGAAAAATTCAAAGACAATAAATATATCCAAGGTGGGCAGAACAAAGACGATGTGGGGAAGAGGGGCTAAGATGAGACTTTACATGCAGGAAAGGCCCTAATGAGCCATGTGAAGGAATCAAAGAAAGTGGAATATTTAGAACTAATGAGAAGTCCAGTGAAGGGAGAATATTCTGGATTTTCTTATTTCTTACTTGGGCCTGTAAGACTGTGTGAGCTGCTTCTTGCTGAATTCTCCACATATTCTTTCACCTTCCTTCGCCTTCACTTAGGCTACTGTGGCCTTCTTTTCCTCCAATATGCCAAGGACTGGGGGTCCCTGATTCCTTCATGTCACAAAATTCATTATTCCCTTCCATCCGTGGTTGTGGAGCCCCCTGGGCCGTGAGAAAGGTCAGGTTTTTGATAGGCAAAGTAAGCCTCAAGGCATTTTTAATTGCTGTTTCCTCCTCCTAGGCAACATTCTCCCCTCATTTATGCATTGCTGGCTCTTTCTTAATATTAAAGTTTTTCATTTGCCAGAAAACAGAGCCTCAGACACAGACTTTCATGCAGGTAGTTTAGCCTGGATGTGTTATCTGACGAGTTTAGTAAATGGTTAAGTGTGAGACAGGGAAGAAGGAAGAACACTGTTAAGCTGGTTTCTGGTGTGGCAGTTTGGGCTCAGTGACCGTTGAAAAGCCATGCAGAATGAACCTTACACTTGTCCATCCAAAGGATAAAAAGAAGGAACATTTATCTTCTGAATGACATCCGCCATTAGTCAACGGTTGGCCTTGGTGTGTTAATTCTCTTGTCCTTCTTGGTTTGTACATCTGTGAAGGTATAATGGTTTTCTGCAGGCATTTTACACTGCAACTTCAGAGACATACTGAGTAGAATAGAAGAGGTGCTAAGTGTAACTGAGGCAAGGAAATGTTGGCTTGCAGTCTTTGAAGCTGATTGCTAAAGCTTTAGTGAGAGAGTTGGAGAGAATGAGAGGTGAGGTTCAAAAGATATCCACTGAAGAGCTCAGCTCAAATACTACTTTCTTAGAGAGGCCTTCTTCAACTACCCAACCTAAACTATTGTCAACCACCCTTCTGCCCCTCTTTCACAAGTCTTGCATTTAAAACTTTTCATAGCATTTAGCCCTCTTTGGAATTACAATATTTTCTTATTTATTTAACTATCATTTATCTACCTTGAACATAGCTCCTTTCTGTCCTTCTCACAATCTCTGGCCTCTGGCAGGGTGTTGGCTATACAAGAGCCCTCAATAAATAATTGAGAAGCACAGACAAAAAATGAAGTTGGAAAATCATTGAGAGCAACTCATAGAAGTTCATATAAATCACACTAAGTTGTTTGAGTTTATATCTCTATGTCTTGGGAAACAATTTTGCAGGCAGTTTTGTTCTCATTCCACAGCTGTAGAAGGGGGAGTTCAGAATGTTCAGGTTTACAGGCCACATATGCTAAAAGTGCTTATGGGACTACAACACAAACACCGTTCATTTAAGTCCCAAAGCTCCCTCAAGCCCCTGTACTGGCATAACTTGATGCGGCCTCTCAAGATTAGAAACACGAATCAAGAATATCCACAGGTTTGTGGCTTCAAAAGCAGCACACTCACCTTATTGGGAGAAGATCAGCTTCTACTGCCAGATTTCCTAGGCTAGGTGAATCACACCATGTCTCTAAAATAACAGTTTTCCTCCTAAAAGCTAAGCTCTTGTGTTAACAGCCCTATTACCCCATTAGCTGTGCACCTCTACCCCCCGTGCTTCTGGTAACATTTCTGTAACTGCCCAATCTGACTTCTAATGTCATTTAGAGTGGCATTTGAGTCATATCTTCTCTTTATTCCAACTGTACATGGTGCAGGCCTCTATAGATATTTTCAAGAATTAAATAAATGAAATAAGAAGCAGTTGATTAGTAAAGCATATCATACAATAATTACCACCATAAATTGTTTTCAAAAAATTATCATATATAAAATACATGAGAGAATTAGCAGATCTCAGTGTTTCTGATCTTGTAAGCATCTGGACATCCAAGTGTTTTGTTTGTTTGTTTGTTTGTTTGCTTTTTTTTTTTCTTAGACTGAGTCTAGCTCTGTCACCCAGACTGGAGTGCAGTGGCATGATCTCAGCTCACTGCAAGCTCCGCCTCCTGGGTTCACGCCATCTCCTGCCTCTGCTTCCTGAGTATCTGGGACTACAGGCACCTGCCACCACGCCCGGCTAATTTGTTTGTATTTTTAGTAGAGACGGGATTTCACCGTGTTAGCCAGGATGGTCTCGATCTGCTGACCTCGTGATCCACCATCCTTGGCCTCCCAAAGTGCTGTGATTTACAGGCGTGAGCCACTGCGCCCGGCCTTGTTTGCTTTTTTCTTTCTTTTTGTTATTGAGGTATACCATACATATATGCAAAGTGCTCAGATATTGAGGGTACAGCTCAATGTATCTTCTGGATAGAGATTTGCATACATATAGAATGAGGTTTGAATACTGCATATGTAGCACAGAGATCAAGACACAGAACTTTTGCAGTAACCCTGAAGTATTCATTCATCTTCCCAGTTAACACTTCACTACACTGAAGTAAGTATTATATTGACTTCTATTAGATTAGTTTTGCTTTTCCTTGTATTTCATGTGAACAGAATCATAAAATATGTGCTTCTTAATACCTGGCTTGTTTTCCTCAATATTGAGACTGAAAAATTTGTCCACGTTGATATGTGTAGCAGTAGTTTGTTTTGTTTGCTTCTGGTTATCTTTCACTGTATGACTAGATCACAATTTATTCACAATTCTAGTGTCGATGATTTCCTCCCTCTCTGTTTTTGGCTGTTATAAACAAAGCTGCTTCAGATGTTCTTAAGTCTTTGGGGTCATGTGCACTCATTGCCCCTGGACATATCTCAGAGTGCAGTTCCTGATCCAGAGGGTAGATTATGCTTAGATTTAGTAGTTTCTGCCAATTTCCCAAAGTAAATAAAACAAATTATTCTCCCTTCAGCAATGCTTTACAGTGCTAGGGGTTCGAAGTCTTTGAAGGCAAGAGATTTGCATTATGTTTCTTTGTATCATCCATCATGCATTCCATATGCTTTACTTAGCAGGTGCTCACTAAATATTTGTCAAAGAGCTCATGTGATTCCTCTCCCCTTGTGAGAAAAATATCTGACCAAATGGTGAGACTGGTTTCATTGCATCCAAAGGCACTGCAGGAGCACCATCAAGATGGCAACCTTGGAAACTGCAGTTGCTGAAGCTTGATGTTTTGTTTTGCTTTGTTTTAAGAATGTTTTCATCCTAATACATTATTTTTGTGATGAATCATTTCATGAATAGACTGATCAAAACCGGAAGCAGATAAATGACCTGCTCTGCAACTGAGCTCTTTAACAAATGTGCAGTGCCCTGGTGGCAGCCATTGTCCAATCCCTAGGCAAAGCTCCTTGATTCAGGACACATTCCTTTACCCAGGAAGACAATAGCAGTATAGAATGCAGGACCACAAATCTCCCCAGAGATTAGATACTCAGCCCAAACTCTCTTCTGGATGCGAAGGCAATGTGAGCTAGGGGAGATGAAGAAAGGACATTTGAGTAAAAAACAATAAAAGTTAATGAGGTTTGAATACTGCCTATGTAACAGGGTGACCTTTGCAAGAGTTTTTAAAACTATAAGACTCTTTCCTCTTGTATATAAGTTAAGGATAACATTTACTTTGTAGTGTTTTTATGAAAAGAAGATGTAAAATTTTGAAGTGTAAGGCAGATGCCCAGCTATTGGCAGTGATAGCAATAATATAACATACAAACAGTAAGTATTATCTAGTAGATGCATTAAAGATGTGCCAGACACAATACTAACCATTTTGCATCATTATCTCATTTTATCCTTCTGAAAGAATGCAAAATGCCATAGTAGAGCTAAATACTTAACTGAGAGTCAGGCATTCTGCCAAAAAGAGGTGAACAGTTTGGTTATGTCTCTTTTACCACTTATCTTGGTTAAATGTCTTGATTTTTCTTGCCTCTTCTTTCACATCTGTCAAGTAGTGTTGTTGGATTAAAGTCTTATCTACTACAAAATTATATTACCTATGTGTCTAACACTTAGAGCACATCAAATAAAACCAAGATAGAAAAATAGGTAAGCAGCTATTATGTACCAATAAGTTTAATAGACAGCTCTTGCCCTCAAAAGACCACTAATTATGATATCATATGGTAAGAGTTCCTGTAGGAAGTAGCATTAAATTTGACTTTGAAAAATGAATAGGGGTATTGTAGGGAGGGGTATTCATTTGTGTAAATGCTTGGAAATGAGTAGAAACACCATTCATTCTACAAAATCTGAGAAGCTCTTTTGTTAGGGAAACAAATGATGTGGGTATAAAATAAAAGTGTCAAGAACTGTGGCTGGAAAATAAGTTGAGGTCAAATGGGAACCCAATTAGGGTCACAAAAATTGAAACTAGAATCCATTTTTCTTTGATGGCTTATCTCCTATGGAAGGCTTATATCAGCACATTTCCTGGTTTTCAGATGATAAAATATGAATTGGCCTTGATTATTACTCCTCAGAATTTTCAGAGGTGGGTCCCTCTTGATTTGTGTGCAGACAAGATTGGTGCAGTGTTTAGACAGTGTGGCTTTAATTCTCTGCGTACAGTTAGCGTGGGAGATTGCTTCCTCTGACATTATTATGAGCCACGAAGTTCTCAGATTTTACTGCTTCAAGTGAATCAAGCCATCTTCCCAAATGAATTATGGATCATAAACCCTTGGGGTGGCTATAGTGTTGCATTTTTGTGAAATCCATATTCGGGTTGAACATTTATTGAGCACATAACTATTATAAAGTGTTAGCTGCAAAGTAAGTTTGGCTCATGGTTGAATCAGCAGCAGAGGAGTTTAACATGTTCATTTCTGAGTGTTGGATTCCAATCTGCTCTTCTAAAATCCCATATAAATGGGGTTTGGAGGTTTAGGCAATAGTCAGAGATGTGACTAGGATCAGACCCAGGCTCAGTTAAAGGTTCTGTGTAGAGTCTCTGGGCAGAAAAACACTCAGCAGATGCTAAATAAGATAATTCTTTGGAGATAAAATTTATGAGCTAAATTGAATGACTTCAGTTTTACCAACCTACTCAACCTATACCATCTCTCTACTATCTTCCTTGCCTGCAAAGTGATGAGAGATAAAGACAGAGACATAGAGACACATACAGAGAGAAAATAGAGAGATAGAGAGACAGACAAATAGAAAATGAGGCACGGAGACAAAAACAGAGACAGAGACAGACAGAGAAAGATGGCTGGTAGGCAGTGGGACAGAGAGTCAAGAAGGGAGAGAGGAAGGAGAGAGAGGGGTTGGGATGGGGATCTTCAGTTCTTATGCCATTGTTTTCTCCACTCACTTAGCCAATAATACTCAGGTATTTCCAGTCTTCTCAAGAAGCTCTCAGATGCATCCCCTCCTATTCTCCCAACTGCCCAAACATCTAATCTTCAGCCATACCAGTTCCCTTATCTTCTTACATAGATTGCCATCTTTTGTTTATTTGTTTATGAATCTAAGCCTTCACTGCTGTTATCCTTGTAGAGATGGACTTTGCTTCATCTTTATGCACTTAAACCTACATCCGTACATTGAATCTTCTAGGGGAAGTTCTCCCCACTGTCAGAATAAATCATTCTCCTCTGTGTTCTCATAGCATTTTATTCAAGTTGCCTAAATATAATTTCATCTACTTTGATTTAGTGTTTGTGTTTTACCTATCTCCCCTTTTAGACTGAGCTATTTGAAGACAGGGATGACGTTTGTTTCATTCATTTGATCTCTCAGAGGACTGGACTGGTAATGAGTGGCAAGCATTGCACTGAGAATGAGGGAACAGAGAAGAATTAATGCTGTCAAAGAAGCCCGCAGGACAGCCTGGGTCAGAGATGGTAAAATCCAGTGTGACTACAGCAAAGTGAGAAGGAAGCTGCAGGTGTGAGGGGAATCCAATGAACATCTTACTATAGAGTGAGTCAGAAATATTGTGTGAAATGAGCCTGGTTAAATGAGAAGAATTTAGTAGGCAAAGAATAAGAGAAAGATAATATATAAGGAGAGAGACTCATGTACTATGTTCCAAATCAAACAGAACATTCAGTTCTTGGGAAATTGCAAAAAGTCAGGATGATTAGAACAAAGAATAACTTTTTGATCTATAGTTACTCCATTTTTGCAAAGGGAGAAGGGACAGAGGAGGTTAACATAAAATGTGTTCACTAGGTGTCTACTATGTGCAGGACTCCATGTTTTAAAGACTTGTTTAATATGATACAGGGAAGGTAAGCCCCAAAGTGGAGCTTAGCCCACTGGGTTCTTGGCTTTGCCCTGGAAGGATTTCAAGGGCAAACCAGAGGTAGAAGGAAATAGCTTTACTGAAGAAGCAGTGTTACAGCGCCGTAACTGCTCCTGCAAAGAAGGGCTACCCTGTAGGAAGAGAGCAGCAGCTCACGGCAGTTCCGGAGTCATAGTTATACCCACATTTAACTGTATGCAGATTAAGGGGTGGTTTATGCAGATACTTCGGGGAAAGGGATAGTACCTTTGGGTCATTGGGTCATTGCCATGGAAAGGGGTGTAACACCTGGGTGTTACCATGGCAACGGTAAATTGACATGTTACTCTTAGTGGGTTTGTCTGATTGAAAGCTGCTGTCACCCCAGCCCTGTTTTAGCTAGTCCTCATTGTGGTCTGGCATCTGAGTCCTGCCTCCTACCTCAAATATATTTAATCCTTTAAGGTAGATATTATCCTTATTTAACATGTGAGGACACAAAGGCTCCAAGAGTTGTCCACAGTTGCACAGCTTGGAAGAGGCAGATGTGGTCTCTGTCTGTGTCCATTAGCCTTCCTCTGTACCATATGCTTTTTCAGATAGTCGCCAAACGCAAGAATACTCTGTTATCACGCAAGCTTGAGATTTCAGTAACACATTGACATTCCTAAAACTATCCAGTTACACATAAGCATGCTGTGGAATAGAATTTGAGTTCACTAACTGTAGGAAGTTGGCTTCCTAGAATTATGAGAACGAGCCTGCCTCCTCCATAGGACATAAAGGGAAATACAAAGGAAAAATATTCAACTTTGATTTAAATGAAATTCTGACTGGAATCTGATGCATTTGTATTTGTCATTTGCTACCTAAAGAGCCCTATAGAAAAGGGACAGAAATGTGGAGTGGGAAACTTTGATGCACATCAAGTAACTGCTTGATCTGAATCTGAAGTAACTTCTCTAAATCTAAGTTCTTTACCAGTTAAATATGGGTATCAATGGCTATCTCATGATTGTGAAAACAATATATCCCAAGACATGTGGAAGTCTCAGTAAGCCATATAGATGCAAAACTCATCAGCTATCTATTAAAATGATCTCTTTTTAAAGATGAATTACCAACATTTTTGTCCAAATTGTTCTTAAAACTGGCAACTTACCAACTCCTAGAGCATTTTCAGCTAAATTCTGACAAAACTATATTCTTTACAAATACCATGACTGTTCCTAAAATACATCTGTCTCTTCTTGCCACATTTATTATACTCCCAGGTGAGCCCTGAGGCTTTCTAATTCTGTTCACCATTTCATGGAATCATTGAAACAAACAGTGACAAGTAACATGAGAAACCATATAACCGAATGCCACTACTAAATAATTGAAAAACCTCAGTCCCTGTGTGTCTTTCTATGAAATTATGACATTTCATTTGTACCACTTTCCCTCCACACTTAGGACACTGGACTAACAGTAATCTCTCAAATTATAAGGAACCCCCAGTTACTTACAGTCTCAGGGCTGTTGGATATCTGTTTCCACATTTTCATTACTAAGCTCTACAATCTGTTCTTCCCAAGTCCCCAGTATTAACACCAAGACTTTCATGTAGTAGAATAATCACCCACACAAGGATGTACACACCCTAATCCCTAGAACATATTTTACATTACTTGGCAAAAGGGACTTTGCAGATATGATTAAAATTTAGAATTTTGAGAGATAAAGATTACTTTGTATTATATGGGCAGGTTCAATATAATGACAAGGGCTTTTTCAAGAGGGAGTCAAGAGTATCAGAGTAAGAGAAGGAGATGTAATGATGAGGCAGGATTTTTTTCTGCACCACTTCACCAGCTGGAGACCCACTCCAGGCTTGCTGCTGGAGGTACCCCAACCACTTGGCCCAGCAGGCTGCGCTTGCTGTGGGATCCGTGATCAGCTCATGGCTGGGCTGGGTGTGCTGTAACCTGCTTCTGCCTTGGGTGCTGGCATCTGGATGAGAGGAACACAGTGGCACCCAAAAAACTTGCAAATGCTAGATATCACAGAACTTCAAAGAGGGTGTTACATTGTGCTATGGTTCTGGCTTAGGGAGCCCTGAGGTCTGGGCCCCCAGAAAGGTAGTAGCTCTTCTCTCCTTCCTGTTGCCTGCAGCACAGTAAATGGGGGAAGTGTTTCACCCCATTTGTTGTACATGTTACAGCTCATTCAGTTCCACTACCCCACTCCAGCCTGCGGCTCCTGGGCTGGCCTAACCCCACCACTGCTTCCCTTTGTGTGGCACGGCTGCCTGGCACTGGCAGAGGGCAGAGGGCTACAGTGTTACAGCCTTTTTTGCACATGAATTTAGCAGTTACTGGGTTCTTATCCTCCATTCAAGAATGAGGTTATACTGAAAACCATAGGGTAAGCAGGGTAGAGAGTTTTATTGAGCAAGAGAACGGTTCTCAGTGGAGGTGGGACCTGGAGTGGGCAACCGCCTATCTGAAGTCAGGTAGCTCTCAAGTGTGGCTGAGTTTGGGGGTTTTATTAAAGGCACAGAATAAGGGAGGTGTGGGTCATAGGTAGCATTGGAAAAGGCAACATTCAATTGATTAAAAAGCATTGTTCAGAACCAGGTGCAGTAGCTCAAGCCTGCAGGCCCAGCACTCAGCCAAGGCCAGATCACTAGAGGCCCGGGAGTTTGAGACCAGTCTGGCCAACATGGTGAAACCACATCTCTACTAAAAGTACAAAAAAAAAAAAAAAAAATTAGCTGGGTGTGGTGGCACGTGTTTGTAATCCCAGCTATTCTGGAGGCTGGCACAAGAGAATCACTGAAACCTGGGAGGTGGAGGTTGCAGTGAGCCAAGATTGTGCCACTGCACTCCAGCCTGGGTGACAGAGTCAAACTCTGTCTCAAAACAAACAACAAACACAAACAAACAAACAAAAACAATGCATTATTCAGAAGGAACCAACCAGGAAAGAGCAGGCAAACAGGATAAAAGAGTTCTCACTCTGGGCTGCAGGCTTCATCTGGAGCCAGCAGTCCAACCTTCAGGACTTCAGGCTGTTTTTGGCTGGAAGATGGGGTTTCACTGAGGACCCATCTCTATCTATCTAGGGAAGTGTCTGCCTCCTGCTGCTATCAATTGCTCCTCTGGAGAGGTATATCTAACTCCCATTGGGGTAGGAATGATGACAGCTCTTAACCGCTTCATGCTGACAGGGGCCACTGTTTTGAGAATATGACATTCAGATATCCCAGAGGCTTATCCAAGGGTTCCCAGTCAAAGGAAGCTTTCGTCTGAGTCTCCATTTGCATTACTGTTTGAAGTTCGATGGCCTGAAGGTGAGAAGAGACAAACTGGTTATTAGGAAACATGGATCAAAGGAAATAACCAGGTAAGGACAGCCCAAAAATCCTGAGGCTGCCAGAATGCCCAGATAACTGGTGGCTATAGTTATGCCTGCTAACACTTGGGTGCATGGAGCTTGGGTTTGGTTAGCTACCTTGGTCTTATTTCTCTCCTAAAAAAATCCTCTGGGTATGGGCACTCCATTTACCCCCATCACCTGGCAGGATTTGCAGGATAATTGCCCAGAATTAGAATATTGATCCAGATTTTTACATTACCTGTCAGTTTTGTTTCTTCTGAGCTGCAACCAAAGATCACTGATTGGTTCACAGGAATAAGCAGGGTTAGTCTGCTGAGACCAGCTCGGGTGGGGAGACCCTAACCCAGTGGTGCTAGAGGAATTAAAGACACACACAGAGAAATATAGAGGTGTGAAGTGGGAAATCAGGGGTCTCATAGCTGTTCTCAGAGCTGAGAGCCTCGAACAGAGATTTACCCACGTATTTGTTAACAGCAAACCAGTCATTAACATTGTTTCTATAGATACTAAATTAACTAAAAGTATCCCTTATGGGAAACAAAGGGATGGGCCAAATTAAAGGAAGAGGTTGGGTTAGTTAACTGCAGCAGGAACATGTCCTTAAGGCACAGATTGCTCATGCTATTGTTTGTGACTTAAGAATGCCTTTAAATGGTTCTCTGCCCTGGGCAGGCCAGGTGTTCCTTGCCCTCATTCCGGTAAACCCACAGCCTTCCAGCATGGGCATTATGGCCATCATGAACATGTCACAGTGCTGCAGAGATTTTGTTTATGGCCACTTTTGGGGCCAGTTTATGGCCAGATTTTTTTGGGGGGGCTTGTTCCCAACATGTCCCCCTTATTTGATTTAAAAATTGATAAAAAGCAAAGGCAGCTTTGTCATGGTGAGCTACTTCTCACAGGAGTCAGGATCCGCATCTGCAGACTATACAGAGACAAACAATAGAGATTAAAAGCACAGTCCTTGAAATCACAGAGCTTCCAAGTGTTCATTTCCATTTTAATGAGTTACTAGCTGCTAATCTGTCTGCAGCTCCTTCATGCACTCCAGTTCCTGGCATTAAGGTCAGGTGTGTCTGGGATGCTTTAAATATTTGTTCTTTCAATTTTGCAATATCCAAAGACAAGTTTGTAGAGTGTCCTTCTAGATGCTTTTTTATGCTTTCCCAAATTTTGATCTTATTAAGAACTGTTAATAGTTTCCACAAATCCTTATGTTAAGCTCTTAGAGCAGGCCATATCATTTGAGGTTGAGGTACCATTATACCGCCATGGTTCCAGGTAATAGGAACTTTTGCCGTACTTCTTGCCATTTCTACCATCTAAACATTGTGTTCAGACCAGCTGAACATACTGTGGCCATAGCATGCAGTCTGAGAGGTGCAATTTAAGCTAAACATCCCCTCAGGGGACCAATCAATAATGATTCCATAGGAATCATGCAGCACCTCTGACTGATCTGCAATGCAGTCTTCCTAAACAAGTACATCCATTGTTTCTGGCCAGGTTCAATTTTGTTTACAAATAGGGTTTTGAGGGCAGTATGCCTCAATTATAGGAGCAAATTTATTATGGTAAATACTGAGATCAGAAAGCATGTGTAACTGTGTCAGAGTGATTACATCTAGGTATTATTGCCAGCCAAGATTGATAAATATGCCCAATAAGTATAATTGTTCTCTGTGTCAGCCCTTGTTGAAGGAATACTCATGGCAATGGTGATCATCGCTATCATAGCTACCATTAAATTACTCATTGTGACTGGTTGTCCCACTTTCCTCAGGTTTTCTTCCGCCATCTGTGACAGCTTCTTGATCTGTCCCCAGGTGGGTGGCTGTGTTCGATGGGTGTTGCTCGTGACAGTTGGGGTCCTCCTCAGCATCAGTCTTGATATGGCTGCAACCGGGGGGTCCTTGGGATCCTCCCGGAATCTATTCCTCAGCATCTGGCTCATGATAAGGTTGATGGTATCCAAATCGGTTGTTGATTTTGGCCTGGAGATACACAAGCATAACCTCTACCCCAAGTTATTATTTTACCTATTTCCCAACTTTTTTGTTATTGGATATCTCCACCAAATCAGTTGTTCTGCTTCTGTCTTTGTAGCTGGTTTCTGTAGATGCTGTTCAGCTGCTGATAACATCTGGCCTTTGGGGCAGGCTCAAAAAATTTAAAGTTAATAATGCTAGATTCAGTTGCATCAGTGGGGTTCCATATTCTCTGTTTCCCCCTTTCTGCTTTTGCAAATGCTCTTTTAGGGAAAGATTCATTCTTTCCACTATGGCTTGTCCTTGAGAATTCTATAGGATACCAGTAATGTGTTTAATATTCCACATAGAGAAAAGTGTAGCTAGAGTTTAGCTGGTATAGCCTGGGGCATTATCTGTTTTAGTAGAAGCTGGAATGCCCATCACCGCAAATCACTGCAAAAGATGACATTTAACACAGGCAGAAGACTCTCTTGATTGGCATGTAGGTCAGACAAAGTGAGAAAAGGTGTCCACACATGCATGTACATAAGCTAGTCTCCCAAACGAGGGAATATGTGTGACATCCATTTGCCAAAGAGAGCTAGGTTCAATTGCTTGCCCTACATACATCTGGCAAATTGTTGGACTGTTTAACATGCCTTGTGGCAGCACTTTCCAGTGAAAACAATTAGCAGGCTGCAGGTCATTTACTGCAAGAATTGTAAATGCACACCGTTCACAGTCTTGCTCAGCTAAGGGGATATTAAAGAAACAGTCTTTTAAATCTATGACTATTAAAGGCCAATTTTTTGGAATTATAGTGGGGAAGGCAATCCTGGCTGTGATGCTCCCATAGGTTGTATAACTGAATTGACAGCTCTTAAGTCAGTTAACATTCTCCATTTTCCTGACTTTTTCTTAATTACGAAAACAGGAGAATTCCAAGGGGAAAATGTTAGAGCTATGTGCCCATTTTCTAATTGTTCAGTAACTAATTTCTCTAAAGCCTCAAGTTTCTCTTTACTTAGCAGCCATTGTTCTATCCAAATTTGCTTGTCTATTAACCACTTTAAATGTATAGATTCTGGAGGCTTAAGAATGGCTGCCATCAAAAATGATAACCTAATCTTTGGCGGAAACTTTGTCTTTCCACTTGAAGCGGTTCTTTCAAATCTTGAAAATTTTTTTCTAGTCCCATACCAGGGCCGTACCCCATTTCATGCATTGTATGTTGACTTAGAGGACTATATAATTGTTCTGGAATTAGAACTTGTGCTCCCCATTTTGTAATAAATTTCTTCCCCATAAATTTATAGGTACAGAAGTCGTAATTGGTTGAATAGTCCCAGGTTGTCCATCGGGCCCTTCACAATGCAAAATATAACTACTTTGATATACTTCAGGGGCTTTATCAACTCCAACTATGTTAAATTGAGTGGGTGGAATTGGCCACGCGGACAGCCAGTGCTGTAGAGAAATGATTGAAACGTCCACCCCTGTATCTACCAAACCTTTAAATTTCTTTCCCTGAAGAGTTATTTCACAGGTAGGACATTTATTAGTAATTTTATTTACCCAATAAGCTGCTTTGCCTTGTTTATTTGTGCTTCCAAATCCTCCTGTTGTTTAATTTCACTTTTCCCATTTCCACATACGACACAATCAGGAGCTGTGCTATGCGCTCTTCTAGCTCTGCTTTCCAGGGAACAGAAGTAGATATAACAATTTGAATTTCCCCATTATAATCTGAATCAATGACTCCTGTAGGTATTTGTACCCCTTTTAAACTTAAACTGGACCTTCGTAGAAGTAATCCTGTTGTCTCTGCTGGCAAGGGTCCACAGACTCCTGTTGGGACCTTTTGCAGGGTTTCCCCAGGCTAAAGGCCCACAGTTTTCATGCAGCATAAATCTACTGCGGCACTACTGGCTGTGGCAGGAGACAGGCATTGTACAGGGGTGAGGGAATTGCCTGAGCTGGAAATGCCCCGGTTTAGAATGGGACCCGGGACAGGCCCCTCATGGTGTTTCCCGAAATTGGGTTCCCTTCTTTATCAAACTTAGAGTGACACTGATTAGGCCAATGTTTTCATTTTACATTTTGGACATATTTCAGACTCAGCAGTTTTCTTTTTTCCCCTGTCTGGCGGCCTGACTCTCTGATTATTTCTACATTCTTTTTTAGTATGAATAGCTTGTTTAAATTCTTTGAGTAATTTAAAAGGAAAAGGCAAATGTAGCTATAATAGTTCCTTGTTGATCTGGGGGTGTATTCTAACAGGGAACTGCCAAGCCTCTAAATCACCCTCTCGTCTAACTTGCTGAATTCCTGCCTGAATAGAACTAAGAGCGGTCGCTTGAGGCACTGCTCAGTCACTGGGGCAACTACTTTTCACCCAGTGTCCTCTGGAAAAGAAAGATCTGGAGGGTATTTTTCTTCAAAATAATAATGAGGGAGTGCGGAAGGGTAGGGATGAACCTCTCCCTCCTTTGCCGCTTTAGCTTTAGCTGGCAAATAAACATGCTCTGTAACCTCTTCTGTTACTTCGTTACACTGTCCCTCCTCATCATCAGTGTGAAGAAGTCCCAAGGTGTAACAAACTAGACCCCACGCTTGTCCCATTGTTACCCTGATGTTTCTGAGCTTCCTGTGTTACCATGGGGATTGCTTTAAGAGTGCTCAGGTGTCCTCCAGCTAGTTCCACATTCTCCAACCTTTGCTCTAGCGACCCTTTGACCTGGATTTGAGCCCCCACAATGGACACCACTTGCTGAGACCAGATTGGTCAGGGAGACCCTAAGCCAGTGACGCTAGATTAATTAAAGACACACAGAGAAATATAGAGGTGCGAAGTGATATATCAGGGGTCTCACAGCCTTCAGAGCTGAGAGCCTCTAACAGAGATTTACCCAAGTATTTATTAACAGCAAACCAGTCATTAGCATTGTTTCTATAGATATTAAATTAACTAAAAGTATCCCTTATGGGAAATGAAGGGATGGGCTGAATTAAAGGAATAGGTTGGGCTAGTTAACTGCAGCGGGAGCATGTCTGTAAGGCACAGATCGCTCATGCTATTGTTTGTGGCTAAGAGTGCCTTTAAATGGTTTTCCACCCTGGGCGGGCCAGGTGTTCCTTGCCCTCATTCTGGTAAACCCACACCCTTCCAGCGTGGGCATTATGGCCATCATGAACATGTCACAGTGCTGCAGAGATTTTGTTTATGGCCAGTTTTGGGGCCAGTTTATGGCCAGATTTTGGGGGGCTTGTTCCCAACATTAGTCTAAATTGTAGACAAAAAGTTTAAAACAACTAATGAGACTACAGTCTAATAGTAGATGTACCATAACATTTGAAACATAAGTTTTTTCTCTCCTGTTCTCATTTTTGTTAAAAACAAATCATGATAGGACCGATTTGTTTCAAAATTAACTGAAGTCTTATTATACTTGGCCTGATTATTAGCATAAAGCAAAGCAAGAATAATTGTTTTCACATTGGCTTTTTAAATTGACTTTGATGGAACTCTATTCCATAAGGAATCTCAGATAAGACTTTTTAAAGCTGAGCCCAGCCATAGGTTTGTATTCTCAACTACCTATGAATTGGGTAAAGTCCTCTCCTTTTGAGGTTCCAAAATAACTTGGGGCCCTTGCACCTGTTAGAAAGTGACATTCTTTACTCAACACAGGTTAGGAACCCTGTAGAAGAACTATGTAGACAATGTGTGAGGCCAGTTTTCCTAAGGGCTTTTATTGGCTTTATAAGTCAAGCTTGATTCCTTAAAAGGAAGCACACCCTTATAGTCAAAGCCTTAGTAAGTTAACCAACTTCTCCAATTGTATCCTGTTGCAAAAGAAAATTCTTATTGCACTAATGAAAATAACTATATTGCCATAAGTTAAGAATACTCACAAATAGTTTCCAAATACTGGAGGAAGTGGGCAGAGAGAAACAAATATGCTCCACATTTTATTCACAGGAGTATATTTTACTCAATAGTCAAAAGCTGTAAATAGCTCAAAAATTAAAGTTTTCCTGACTCTGAAAAATAAAGGATCAGCAATGTTTTAGGCAAAAAGTTAAAAAAGATTACTTCATCTTCTATTAGCTCAATCTATTCAGTCAATACTTGTTCTGCTTGATATTCATGAATATTTCAGCTCTTCATGAGTCCTGACCATTTTTCCTCTACACTAATGTCACAATCTCTAAAGTTACCAGAAACCTGCATTAGAAAGCACCTGTCAAAGTCTTGTGGCTGATTATAAACCATCTTTTGAAGAGGATCAATGCAAGACAACAGTTGTCTGTGAAAGATAAAATGTCTTGGGGTAGTCACAGTCAAAAACATAATTGACAAAGAAATCTGGTTATTTTTTGTGGTGTACAATAACTTAACCTAATAACTAACTATGATAGCATATACTCAGATATTAGAATCTTAGAAATCCCAAACAATTTTGGAACATATGTTATTATTCACTAAAATATAACCTGAGACGATTAAACATTATTTTTATTTTGACAGTGTCATGTGACTAAACATGTCATATAATCCTGTTTACTTCTCTATTGGATGCTCCAGTGGCCCTCTGTAGTATCCCAAATTTTGGGGTCAGAAAATACTATTTCGAAGCTGAAATTTGATTGTTGGAAACCTGTCAAACATGTTAAAGGTTTTAAATTCATGATGTTATTAAATAGAATTCCACATTACCATAATCATTTATTTAGCCAAAATGATGACTCAAAAACTTTTAAAATGGGAAAACCTTTACTTATGAAGAGGGAAGACTTAGCTTTCCAAAGAATCTGTCTCTTCTCTTTCCCTTCCTTTTTGGTAGGTTATTCTCAAGACAAACAAAAACTTTTCATTATTCTATAATATTACATAAAAATATTTTTCAAAATAGAGAATGCCCACATTTCACCCTTGCATTAGTCTACTATTAATGTCAACCCTGATTTTTAAATGAAACCTTATAGACAAGTCTAATTTTAATCAGTCTAAGCATAAGCTGAAATTCTTGTGAACTTTTTATAACTCTTTACAAATTTTTGTTAAAGAGCAAATCAGTGCCTTAAGAAAACATTTTTGTGCTTTTATTCTAATGTACAATTTATGGAAAGAACAAATAATCCTCTTTGGTTTTAGTCAATATGTTCACACACAGAATTTCCTTTACAAGATTAATTTTTACAAACCTTCCACAACTTGTTTAAACTTTTAGCTTTATGTTATCTAATTTAAAATAATCCTTTAACCCTCTAAATAAGGCAAAACTTTACATTATCATGTATTCTTATAATCTTTTACCAAAAACACATTTTATTTTCCTTATAAATGTCACATGTAAATCTATTTTCAGTAGTCTCAATTACATGATATAATGGTAACTCTTAGCAATTTTTAATTTTGGTGTAAACCCTGTTAAGTTTTTTAAATGTGTACTAGGTACACATCAAGTCTGATACTTTCCAGCCTAGAGGCATGGTTAACGCCACATGTCCAAAGGCCTTATGAAACTGTAATCCCAGCACTTTGGGAGGCCGAGGCGGGCGGATCACGAGGTCAGGAGATCGAGACCATGGTGAAACCCCGTCTCTACTAAAAATACAAAAAATTAGCTAGGTGCAGTGGTGGGCGCCTGTAGTCCCAGCTACTTGGGAGGCTGAGGCGGGAGAATGGCGTGAACCTGGGAGGCGGGGCTTGCAGCTTGCAGTGAACCAAGATTGCACCACCGCACTCCAGCCTGGGCGACAGAGCGAGACTCTGTCTCAAAAAAAAAAAAAAAAAAAGAAAAAGAAACTGTAAAGCAGGCAAGTTGAACAATTTTCGAAAGTCAAAGAATCAGTTTATGACCTTAAAGTATTTAGCAAACCCAGTGTCTGACCTGCACAATTTAGACCACATGTCTACATTTTGAAGAGATTTTTATTTTACCAATAATCTTTACAGCTGTTTTTATTTCTCAAAGATTAAAGTCACATGAACTAAAAGGCAATACAGCTTTAATTATTATTTTAAAAATATTTTATCTCATCACTTAATTTTTAAGCCAATTAATTAGAACTCTTTTATATAAACATTGCACACATAACACACATAAAACAACACAGATATATAGAAGAAGATCCAGTAGTTGTAAGAGCTTTCATTTGCCTTCAATTTTGAGTGGGATTTATCCAATTTCAATTCCTGGGGCTCCATGAAGAAAACAGAGTTATTTTTTTCCAAAACTGGGTCTCTGGCACCTCCCCCATTTTCTTAAGGAGTCCTAGGCTATCAGAAATTATCTTAGGGCCTCTCATGTGTACATTCAGAGTGGCAAGACAAAATGGAGAAAAATAATTTAGTTGACTGAGAAGAAAAAAAATATTTCTCCAGAAAAACAAGATCCAAAAAGAGAAAAGAAACGAAGACCTTTTAAATACAACTATAGTCTGAATATCAACGTTTTATTAATCTGACTTTTAACCAGAGCACTCTTTTTTTAAAAAAAAAAATTCTTTTAAATATGTTACCCAACCTTAGCCACATCAAATGGCCAGTGCTTCCGGCTTTTGAGCTTTATACCAAAAGTAACCTCACAGATAGAACTGATAAGCATTAAACAAAGGTTATCACTTAACTACAAGTGTATGTGGTATTTTCAAGGAGGAAGTAAGCAGCTTCTACAAGATTTAGAATCTACAAAAATAGCTCAGAGAAAGGAAAATTCAAGAAGTGAGATTAGGAGTTGATCATGGGGGGCAGAGACTACAGTGATTTTTATCATTCCTACAACCAGTTTGCACAGAAAAAAGAGAAGCCAGAAGTCCAACTAGTAAGAATTTTTACCCTTTTGTGGATATATCAGGCTTCTGGGTTCCCTTCCCCTATGCCCTATTGACCCTGGAGTCCTATGAAGGCAGAGCAGTCAAAGAGGTTATCTGCATACTGTAAAAGTTGTCCCTCCTCAAGAGATTGTTCAGTTAGATTTGTAAATTATTTCTAGTTCATTTTTAAGCCAAGCAGTTTTACATCTGGGGAAATCAAACTTCTCTCAGTTTGGGGGATGCATCTGAGGAGTGTCCTGTGGTACAGAGATGCAGTTACCGATCTGCAAAGAGAGAACAGAGGAGGAAAAAGAAAAGGGCTTTATTATTATCATTATTATTTTTATTTTTATTTCCAAGAGTCCGTGGGTCAAATGATTCCCAGTGATTCAGGATGCACTTGAGAGGAGTGCAGGCTGAAGACAGTTTGGTTAAGCATCTAGAAATATGGGAAAAAAGAGTCTCTTTGTTCCTTTCTCTTTTCAGAAAAATCTGGGGTACATGAGGGAGAGAAAAATGGCATTTCTTTTTTGGCTCTGTTCTTTCCTTCCCTGAGTCCTGGCAGCCACTATCAGGTGCCAACTATGTGTGCAAGTGTGACCTTCACCGACGAAACAGCGAGGCCTACATAGAGAAATATTCACACTCACCTACTTGGTGCCTAAGCCTCCTGCTGTCAGTAACCTTTGAATTCCCTAGACCTCATCTATGCTATGGATGCTAGCATGACCTCTATCCATGAAGTGGAAGGCCTATTCAGCAGGAATCAGTTATGCTCACCTGCACTGTGCCCCTAGACTTCCACTGTCATCTGCCTCTGGGTCCCTCAGATCTAGTCTTTGTGTTTAGGTCTTCAAACTGAAGCTTGAAATTGAATTTGGAACAAATGGTGCCTCAGGAGGGTTTATGGACCTGTTAAATTAGTCCCAAGAGGCCCTTGCCAAGTTGCAGCCAGCAACCAGTGGGATAACTCCTCTGTTGTTTCCCTATCATAAGCAGAATGCTAAGATGAAGCTGTGAAACCAGATACTCAACAAACAAGGGAGAGAAAGGGAGTTCCAGGAATTGGGGACCTGGCCTAGTAAAATCCCTCTCAAGAGGAAAAATAACTTACCTCTCACAAAGAAAAACTCACTTTATTCACAGGACTATGTTAACTCCTGACAAGGTGGAGAAAAACAAACAACTTATGTCCAGGGGAGGGGAAGGTGCCTGGGGGGAAAAAGCCTCTTACCCTATGCAAATGGATTCTTTCAAGAGGA
This sequence comes from Hylobates moloch, assembly GCF_009828535.3. Classification (NCBI taxonomy): domain Eukaryota; kingdom Metazoa; phylum Chordata; class Mammalia; order Primates; family Hylobatidae; genus Hylobates; species Hylobates moloch. Next base: position 117,273,039 of record NW_026652284.1, read on the forward strand.
AAAAGAAAGCTCTCAACTGTTACATCCTTCTTTCTTCTAAAAATAGAAACCACATTGTTCTGGATTTCATTCCTGATGACTGAGCCAAGTACTCATTTTTAACCAGTAACATTATCTCTGTGGTTTGCAACACCACCCTTAACATTGTATATAAAGAAGAGATAGAAACCGTGACAGCCACACACAAAAAAAGAAGGAAAATGTGATAGAAAACATTGGGGGTCTTGGTGCTGACACCCTAATGGGCGATTGGGGACTGGAGTCAGTTCATGTACCCATGGATAACATGCAGGCGTAGCCTCAGCAAGATACCAGATACCCCTCAGTTGCCCCAGGACCTCCTTCCGTTCCCACATGACAGCTAGACCTCCTTGAAAGGAGACTGGATTGAAACAAAACCATTATCCCCAATACCCAGGGTTGATGGGGGTGGGGGAGGTTAATAAAATCCTCCCCAGAAAGCCTGTCCTTGCAGTTGCATCATTCACTCTTAATTGGCTGACAGAGATCTGGTGCTTTATCTGCCTTCAGAAAGAAGTCTAAGGACAAGACGCCTTAGAAATGAAAGTGTTTTAGGTTCACACTAACTCACCCTTCCACAGATCCTGGACAATCCCCCAAAAGTGATGCAGGATTTTCGGGATGTTGCTTCACCAGCTGCAGACCTCTGAAACCAGCGATGCCTCTGCCCAGGGCCTTGCTTGGCTCTGGTCTCACTGCTCGATGTACCCTGCCCACTCATCCAGTGGGTTGCCATTGGCTTGTGCCCTGGCCCAGATCCCACACTCATTGTGGAATCCATACTCAGTCTGTGGCTGGCCTGGGGATGCCATGATCTGCTTCTCCCTTGGGAACCAGCATCTGGACAAAGGGAATAAACAGGTGCCCAAAAAACTCAGACATGTCAGAAACCATGGAACTCCAAAAAGGGTGTTACAGTGTGTCACAGTTCTGGCTCAGGGAGCCCCGAGGTCTGGGCCCCCAGAAGAGTCATAGGTCTTCTCTCCTTCCTACCACCCATAGCTCAGTGAATAGGTGGAAAGGGGCATATTTCAGTCCATTTGCATTACAGCTTGTTTAATCTCACTATCCCACTGTGGCTCATGGCTTCTGGGCTGGCCTGGCCCTGCCATTGCTTCCTGTTACATGAAGCAGCTGCCCAGTGCTGGCAGAGGGCTACAGTGCTACAGCCTTGTTCATATCCACCTTTGGTGGGTCCTGAGTTCTTGTCCCATATCCAAGAAGAATGAGGTTATGCTGACAACCAGAGGGTGAGCAGTGTGCAGTTTTCTTGAGCAATGGAATAGTTCCCAGTGGAGAGAGGACCTGAACTAGGAAACCCCCTGCCTGAAGTTGGGTAGCTCTCAAGTGTAGCTGAGTTTGGGGTTTTTCATAGGCATGGAATTGGAAAAGGCAACATTTGATTGATTAAAAAGCAATTATTCAGTAAAAACCAATCAGGAAATACTAGGCAAACAGGATTAGAAGTTCTCACTCTGGGTTGCAGGTTTTTTCTGGAACCAACAGCCCAGTCTTCAGGCTTCAGGGTAAGGTTTCACCAGGGACCTGCCCCTATCTGCCTTGGGATTTGTTTGCCTCCTGCCACTATCAATGATTGAAGCAAAGATCATAGAGAGAAAAATATTTGAAGATACTATACTGTTGTCTTTGAAGATGGAGGAAGGGAACGCAGACCATGAAGTTTGAGCAGCCTCCAGAAGCTGGAAAGACAAGGAAACACATTCTCCTCTCAAGCTTCCAGAAGAGCGTTGCATTAGTTTGTTCTCATACTGTTATAAAGAACCACCTGAGGCTGGGTAATTTCTGAAGAAAAGATATTTAATTGGCTCAGAGTTTCACAGGCTGTACAGAAAGTATGACTGGGAGGACTCTGAAAATTTACAATTATGTCAGAAGGTGAAGAGGGGCAAGCACACCTTACCATGAAGAGCAGAAGAGAGAGAGAGAGTACAAAGGGGGAAGCACCACACACCTTCAAACAACCAGATCTTGTGAAAATTCTACGGTGAAAATAGCAAAAGGGAAGTCCACTCCTGTGATTCAATCACCTCCTACTAGGCCCCTCATTCAACAATGAAGATCACCAACATAAGATGTGGGTAGGGACACAGATCCAAACCCTATTAAGAGTGTAGCCCTGCTAACCCATTTCATTCATTTGACCTCCAGAACTGCAAGATAATGTGTTTATTGTGTTGTTGTTTGAAGCATCAAGTTTAGAGTGTATATTTTAAAGCAGCAGTATGAAATTAATAAACATTTAAAATACATTCCAGCTCCCATGTCTGAAAGTCCTTTCTGCAATCCTACAGAAGTATTCTCCCACCCCTGTCTTCACTTTATGTGTTTCCTTCATGATCATTGGTACAATCTATAAATGTTTTGACCGTGAGTCTCTTTATTAGTATTAATGTTGTTTCTCCAAGTAGGATGTAAGTTTCAAAAGACCAGGGACCATATTGTCTTGTTCACATTTGTATTTTCAGTGCCTGGAGAGTTCAATAAATAAGAAAATTGAAGATCAAAAAAAAAAAAAACAAATAATAAGTACCTGGTGAAAAACAAAAGGCTAGGTAGGACCTTTGCATTTCCTAATTCCAAGTTTAATTTTTTTTTGCATTTTTCTCTTTATGCTCCAAATCTCTGTGGTCCTTCCAGTAAAACTCCTCATATACCTTGATTATAACAATACTTTCATGACTCACTGTGTTCTTTTATGCTGACTAAGCTGCCTGTGCCACCATCATTGCTTATGCAATTTATGCATAATGGAAAGAACATGGGCTTTGTAGCCTGGAACCTAATTCCCAATTCCAGTTCCAGAATCCCTCTAGGAGGTGACCACTACGGACTTTTCTTCACATATTAAAAACAAAACAAAAACAATCATTAACAAAATTTGCCTTTTTAAGTTCTTGTGAAGATTAAGATATTTTACCAAAAAAACTTAGCATCTGACGAAGCCAATGTTTTATAAATTATAATCTTCTAAAAATCCTAGATGAAATATTACTTTTTCGTTGTATCTAGGTGACTTTTCAGCTGCATTCTGACAGGTTTTACAGGGTGAGCAATTACTGGGCATCTTATCAGGCATTTGGAGGCATTCCTTTCTGCGTAGGTACTTCCCCTCCTCTCTGCTCCTATCTAGTAATGCGTGTTTCGGCTGGTCTGTGGGGTGTGAGACTTTCCAGACCTTCCTTTCTCAGGGGCTCCTGCTCATGTCTATCTTCCTACTCTAACAAATATCATATAAAATAGATAAAATATAAGTTATGAGTACAGAGTGAAGGGAGAACATAATGAGATAAAGGACAGACAACAGAAATGTGGTAGGTTCAATGAAATTTCCTTCATGATCAAGTAATTGTTTTAGGCAGGTTGAAGAGTGAGAGAATTAGAACTGCCTCTCTAAATTTAGGAGAGCTGAAGTTAGGCACTTATTGGCAATAACAAGTTCTGAGGTGTGACCATGGGCTTGGGTAGTAGCAAGTTGGGGAGCAAGATCATTGCATGACAGATTAAGAAGCAAAAAGCCAAAGTACTGGAGTAATTTTTGATGGGGATACTGAAATCACTGTGCATTACAGACAAAAACAGTCTGGGAGGAGGTACATCATTGCAGATGCTGAAATCTTCAAGGAATTGAGAATTTGCCTCAAGTAATGAAATAGCTGCAATATTTGCAACAAATATATAAATGATGGGGACCAAGGGGGGTAGTGAGTGAAATAATTTACAACTTCAGAATGTTTCTTAGGGGAGAAGGGGGATCTTCTAGAATTCCTAACAGGGAAGAAATCACCTGTCCCTTCTGCAGACCAGGGCTGTAGGAGAATTGGAGTCCTCAGGAGTGATCCAGGTGTTTGCTTTTCATTTACAAGTGAAAAGAAGAATGGAATGGAGTTTGCTGGTTATGAAAGTTATGTGTGGTACATTACAGGGCACTCAAGGGAAAACTCTGGGGAATGGGCAGGGGTAGGAGATGAATTTAAGGTGGGGATACTCATCTCTATGTAGATAAAATGATTTAATGAATGAATCAACCAAAAAGGAAGTACAATCAAATCCCTCCTCCATCTCCTTAAAGAATGATCTTTAACTTTTTTTCCACAGAGAAGACTCACTAATGTGATGGATAAGAGAGCTAGAAGCATCTTTATTCTATCTTCTCTCCAGCCCAGCATCTTGACTCGGAATTTAACTGTTTCACCTGGGGCCAGGAGAAAGCTTTCTCCGAGTTAATTACCACATGTTAACACTGAAGCTGTATCCTCATTTCACTGCTGAATGCAATCATTGCTCCCAGTATTACCATAATGATAACCCCCTCCCTGGCCTTCTGCCTTTAAGCTTGGATTTAGAATATCAATTGATATGGATAAAATTTAATGTGGCACAAAATATCACAGAGGAAAAATGACACCATAAAACGCACCTTTCGGTAGTGAGTCATTTTAGTACTGGGCAGTATTTCCTTGGAGACAGATCTTTAACAGCCTGCTGCATCTAGGCTATTGTTCTACTGATTGTTGCCTGTAGGTGGATGTGGGCATGTTGTACAAAGGAGATCTTTCAGATATGCCCAGAGGAGGATGTCTTGAGGATACATATTTAGCAAACATCCATTGAGTACGCATCAGGCCCTGTGCTGAGCTCTGAGGCAGATATAATGATGAATGAGACAGGATTCCTTTTCACAGTCTAGCTGTGAAGACAGACTACTTTTAGGGTTGCAATGGTTTCAGCAGTAATAAAAATAAAAATAAATAGCACTATCTATTATTCATTGAGCACTTACTATATGCAAGGTACTCTGCTAAGTTTCAAATACCATATTTCAGAATATTATCTTAGCTTTGCAAAATTGGTTTATGATTGATTCCATGGCCCTACAGGGACCCAGATACTTACTTCTGGAGGGGAAACAATGACCATTCACATCTCACTTTTTTACTTAAGGTGGTATGTAATCTAGTTATGGTATAGAATCCTTTGGGGAGAACCCATATGACAGGTAGATATAGAAAATAGGACTTGAGGACTCTGCATAGGATGAGCAGTGAAGAAAGAATTCCTACATCCATAGGACATATGCATCTGTAGGAAAGTGAAAATAAATTATCTGTGACCTTATAGAGAGAATATGAGATACTATGAGAATCCCTCCATGGCCACAAAGTAGAGGGGATGTGGTAGAAGGGACATTTGAAGAAGTGGCTTAAAATAATTTGAGAAGCTTTCGGTAATTCACTTATTTAATTTGTATCTTGTAGGAAACAAACTGCTTTCTTAATGGCCTAGGATGGTAGTACAGCTCTAAGACATCTTTAAGAATATGAAGGCTGAGAATAACATGGTGGTTTTAGAAAAGCACACAAACATAATCCTTCCAATAGAAGAGCTGCTGTTCAGCTTCGATTCTCTTTATCTTAAAATCTCTGTCCAAAGGAACTGGCACCCTTGTCCCGTTTCAGTCTTAGCATGTTTCCTTTGCCTTTCTTTATGCTTTATTCATAATCTGTGGCAGCTCCTTGTTTCATCTCCTGACTGTGGCCTTTTCCATATTATAATTTGAGAGATGACCAAAATAGACACCCTTTATCCACTAAAACACACCCTAAGGTTAAGAGGACAAAAATGACACCTATAAGTTCAAGGTTCAGAGTTGCTGGCATGGCAACTTCTTAAGTTCCTGTGGCTATAAGAAAAATCACACTCTTGCTAAACTCCCTCACAGTAGGAACTATTAGACAAATTATCAAACCCCTCCTAGCTGCAATTTGCAACCCAGACCACTACAATTATGACTGGAGAGAGGACCAGCCATACAAACATTATTTTCTGATAAGCAACTGCAGACGTTAAGCCTGTTTCAATCAGTTTATAGAGGCTGTGCACAAACGGTCCTTTTGTCCTATAGTTCTCCTTTTGATGTAAAGAGCCAAATTTCTCCTCATTTTAATGCTAAAACCCCACCCCAGTGTGAACATGGGATGTATGCTATGTATATGTTTACTCATTGTGCATACGTTGTCTCTCTCTCCAAATATGCATAGCTTTCTCCCCAAACCTGTTGGTTATGTATTACTCTGTAATATGATACAGGCTCCATGTGGCATAAAACCCAACCTGTCCTTTCGCTTATTGAAGAGAGAGCACTTTCAGCACCTGATGGAGACTGTCTCTTCCCATTTTTGGAAACTGATATCACCAAAGGCTCTCCTTTCTACTATTTAGCCATCCTAGTGGTCTTTTGCATGACAATATTATTGGACCTTTGGCCCAAGTTGTATTTTCTTTTTTTTTTTTTTTTTTTTTTTTTTATGTGCATTAGTTGGACGATCGAGAGATCGTCCAAGCGCAGTCGGCTCACTGCAACTCCCAGTTCAGCCATTTTCTGCCTCAGCCTCTCAAATACTGGAATACAGGGCCCCCACCATGTATTTTTAGTAGAGACGGGGTTTCACTGTGGTCTCGATCTCCTGACCTCGTGATCCGCCCGCCTCGGCCTCCCAAAGTGCTGGGATTACAAGCGTGAGCCACCGCGCCCGGCCCCAAGTTGTATTTTCTAATAAGAACCCAGGCTTGGGATGATTTAACTCACATCATAGATGTTGTCTTTTCTTACCACCAAATACCTAAATGATGCAGGTATGATAGACTATTATTTGTGATCCCTCAATTGTATCTTCTAGTTCTTAATTTGCATGAAAACATTTTTTTGTTGTAGTGTACCTACTTTTTTCTCCACTTTTGCATCGTCTCTCTTGTGTATTAGTTACTGTTGCTGTGTAACATACCCTTACAAAACACAGTGGTATAAAAGAGCATTTTATTATTCTTAGGGATTCAGTGGTTTAGAAATTTAGGCATGGATTTTAGGGAGGATGGGTCTCTGTGTCACTATGCCTGGGTCCTCAGCTGAGGAGATTGAAGACTGCGAGTGAATCAGCAGTTGGGGCTGGAGACATCTGGAGGTGTTTTCACTGGAACCTCAACTGAACTGTCAACTGGAGCATCTATACGTGGCCTCTGCATGTGATGTCCTTATGTGGGTAAATTTGGGTTTCCTCACAGTGTAGCAGCTGGGCAACAAAAGCAAACGTCCCAAGAGAACCAAGAGGAGGCTACATCGCCTCTGAAGACCTAGCCTGTTAAGTCATATATATAATATCACTTCCACTATAGTGGTGAGGGTACAGAAAACTTAACTTTTGATGGGAAGAGATTTGAAATATCACTGGAAGATTAGCACATGGTTTGGGAGAAATTGTTGCCATCATCTTTGGAAAATGCAATCTGCCTGTATTAATTTCCACTTGCTGTTGTAACGAACTACCTCAAACTTAGTTGCTTAAAACAATGCAGATTTGTTACATTATTCTTCTGGAATTCAGAAGTCTGAAATAGGTCTCACTGGGGTAAAATTAAAGTATCATGAAAGCTATCTTCCTTCTGAAGGCATTTCACAAAAACTTATGAAATGTTACCTGAGAGCTTCTCATTCAAGGTAGGGTAGAGTAGCTTGCAACATAAAAAATGCTCTACCTGAGTACACCTAGAAAATTGGATAGGATTTAAAAAATCCATTTAAAAATATCAGAGAGCTACACAAGCAATGACTAAACTTGTGAAGAGTATGGACAAAGCTGTAATAGAAGAAGAATTGTGACCGGAGACACTGGCCAATGCTGCGTGTGGAGGAAGTAAGAAACTGTGTATCCAGGCTTCCACCAGCACAAGGATGCTTCTCTAAGACAGAGAGGGGTGTAGAATGTTTGGCAGAAGGTCCAGGAAGGTGTGACAATGTTTAAAGCTCAGAGAGCTAGAATATACAAAGAATTTCCTCCAACTCCGATTGGAGAGGGGTAGGGGGATCTTAGTAATCCTTTCAGTTGAAAGACCTAAAGTGCTATGCTCCAGGGTTAGAGAGATGAGAGGTAGACAGAGCTTTACAAAACTGCAAATTAAGTTCTACCAATTCAGTCTCCGTTTGGATGAAGGTGTCAGTTACTCCATTCTGTTTGTCCATCACAGGAAACTGTGAGTACTCACTGATGATTTTACTAACTCAAAGCTCTCAGGATAGCCTTCTAATGTAGATATTTTAACTTATTCTTCTAGATTAGGAACTATAATATTATTTCTTATAATTTCTGTCCTGACCCTTCTGTATACCAGCTACAGTGGAGGTGTTAGTAGAGGAGGGAAGGGGAGCAGAACCTAGCTCAATGAAAAATATATTTTTCTCTAAAGCATGTAAATGAGAACAAAACTGATTCATTTGTTCATTTGTAAATTTGTAGACATGTATTTATTATGTAAATGTATTTCAGGTTCTGTCGTAAGTCATAAGATCCAGAGATAAATAAGTTGGTTGCATGTTCAGGAAGTGCTAGTCTCAAAACCCTTTGCAAAAATTATGACAGTGAGATAAGTTTAACACAGTTGACTCCATCTTGCTTCTAACATTGCAAGCTTTCCTTGTTCATTCCTGAGCACAGGCCACGCTAACTATAGGAATAATTTAGATTATAGTTTAAGACAAAGATCATAATAGTATTTTCCCAAAATGAATAACCTCTTTGCTCAGGAACTGAAACTGCCTTTGTGTAACTAACACATTAGTCACAAGGTTAGAATTAGGGTTCAGGATTCATGTAGTCAAAAGTCACAAGATTTTTAACCTCCCCAATTGCTCTTATACATAGCACCACTATTGTAAAACCTGAGGCTGATATTTGAGTTATCTTTCAGACCTTGCATTCTGATGGACCAACTGGTGCCACCAGGACCAATAACCCACCCAGGAAGTGACTCAGCACAAGAAGACAGCTTCAAACCCCTATGATTTCATGCCTAACCCAACCAATCAGCATTTGCCTTCCCTATTTCATTGCCCACCAAACTGTCCTTGAAAAATTGTAGCCTCTGAATTCTTGGGGAGGTAGATTTGAGAATTAACTCTCATCCTTCCACTTGGCTGGCGGTGATATTATTAAACTCTTTCTTTGCTGCAACGCCAGCTATTCTCATTATATTGGCTTTTGGGGTCAGTAGGCAAGAAGAACCAATTGGGCTGCAACAGCCTGATAATAAAATACAGCGAATAATAAATCAGAAATTATTGCATTAACCACTACCTTGAAAGTGTAGAATAGGCAAAGTCATCTATTCTATCTGAGGGTTGAAAAATGGGTAAGAAGATTAAAAATAAAATTACAGCATAGGTACTATTTGAGTTGAATCTGAAAAATGAGTCAGAGTGACTAGATGAGAAGGAAGAAGTTCCAGACTGAATGCCTGGCTGTTGTCTAACGTCAATACAGTTGGAGGTGTATTCATAAATTATTGCCAATACTATGCTCTGACCCTACTGTGATGCAGAGAAGTTGAATAGAATTTGAATGGGATTTGGATATGAAATCTCCTAATCAAATCTGTGATCATATGCAGACAAAGTCTACATCAAAGCACTATTAATATTACTAAGTTTTCTTTTGTTATTTATTTTGCTATTTAAAATCAATGCATTGCCATTAAATATAATTAAAACTTGAAGAGTTTATTGTGTAAAATATTTAGAACGTGCATATTTCAAATGTTGATTATTAACAAACTATATCATTAATAATACTGTCTTATCTTCAGTCTGCGTTTGGGAGAGGCATATTAATAATGCACTACTAACTTTATTATGGTATTACTCATTTTTTTCAAGGGTGCAGTTTTTTCATCTTATTCTCGGTCTATGATCAATTATTAGAGCTACTATGGTGTATATTTCTAGGTACTTCTGTAGAAACTGCCCTAACCACCTAAATCTCACCATCCTGCCCCACCTCCCTTGCTTAAGTCTTACATAATCTTAATGCTGAGTTGCAAAGCCACTTCCCTTACCCTCCCCTCTCCCAAGCCAGTCTCTTTCTAACCATGATTCTAAGTGGATCTGTGCCTGAATCCCTTTAATATGGAAAAATTCTGAAGCTTCTTCCAGCATCTGTGTGGTAGGCTGTTGATCCAGGAGAAAGCATCTCCCTTGGACACAGTGGTTGATAAATATGATCTGTGCACGTACTCAATTCAGCTAATCGGAGATATTCCCTGGGCTTTCCAAACTGGAGCTTGATGAAAGTATCAGTCTTTCTTCCTATAGTCTTGTTCTGTGGCAGTTAGAATTAAGATGACTCTCAAAAAAAAAAAAAAAAAAAAAAAAAAGAGAAATTCCTGATCTTCAAGACCCTGGATCCAGTTTTCTCTGAAGATACCCTCACCCTGCCCTTTGACGTGACTTACACTTTCTGTGTTTTTGTTTGTTTTGTTTTTTTGTTTTTGTTTTTGTTTTGCTAAGGCTAATATGAGCTGAAATTCTCTCTCTTGTAATTGTAAAACAATATTGAAAAATATACTGTTCTATATCAATTATTTATTGTTCTCACCACTGGATGGCAGAATGACTGAAGACAATGTCTGTCTTATCTCTGTAACCAAACACTTGACAAGACATCTGAGATCTTAGACACTCAATATATATTGATCATATGAGAAAATAGAGACCAACCTTGTTTCGTAGGGAGATAGTTGCACAAGGCAACGTTATGCCCATTATAATGAATCCATGAGACTGATAGGTTTTAAATGTAACAGGAGATTAATGTTTTTTTTTTAAAAAATGTTCTCTTTTTTAAATCTTTCACTCTATCTAGGTATCTAGGACCTTCTGTACACACACACACACACACACACACACACACACACACACACACACACGAGATTCTTTATAATGTTTCCTCTATCTGTAGTACTTCTTCTCCCTTGATCCCTCAGGCAAACCTTTCTTCAAGCTCTATTCAAATATCAAACACCTTTGTCAAGCATTTCGGAATACAAATCCTATTACACAGCACTAAACATTCATCTTACCTGTCAATGCATTCTGTGCTTTTGATTATCTCATTCTATAGAAATTATTTTTTTCATATCTACTCATTCTCTTCCTAGGGTTTTAGCTCTTAAAGGGATGCATATTTTACTATTTTGCATTCTCAGTCTCTAAAATAATGACTGACACACAATAAATAATCAATGAGTATTTGAAAGAAAAACACTTTGTAAAGGTTTTGCCCAAGTCATCTTGTTTTAACTACACAGTGAAACTGAGAGCGGTACATATTATTCTATCAGTTTTACAGATGAGAAATATACATGCAAAAACATGTTTATTGTACACGAAGGCAGGAATTTTGTTTCTCTAGTTTATTAGTGTATCCCCAATGCCTAGCACAGTGCCTGGCACAAAAAGGTGTGTGTATGTTATACGTATACACAGTTGGCCCTTGTGTTAAAGGAAAGGGGTCCTGATCCAGACCCCAAGAGAGGGTTCTTGGATCTCAGGCAAGAAAGAATTCAGGGCAAGTCCACAGTGCAAAACAAAAGCAAGTTTATTAAGAAAGTAAAGTGGTGAAAGGACGGCTGCTCCATAAACAGAGTAGGACGTTCCCAAAAGTAAGAGGAGGAACATGGCCTCCCTAGGTACAAGGCTTGTATATATGGGGAGATTTGCTCTGTTACAAGGGTTTGTGATAAAGGATTAATTTTCTTATTTGCTATATTTTGCAAGAATCAACATTTTTATCTATAAAGCAAAATTAGGAATGCCTTTTTTTCTCCAGATATCAGGATATCTAGACACTCCCAAGTCTGGGTCTGTTTAGCAAACATTAGGCTGGGCACAGTGGCTCATGCCTGTAATCCTAGCACTTTGGGAGGCCAAGGCGGGCCGATCACTTGAGGTCAGGAGTTTGAGACCAGCCTGACCAACATGGAGAAACCCCATCTGTACTAAAAATACAAAATTAGCCGAGCATGGTGGTGCATGCCTGTAATCCCAGCTACTCGGGAGGCTGAAGCAGGAGAATCACTTGAACCCGGGAGGTGGAGGTTGTAGTAAGCCGAGATCATGCCATTGCACTCCAGCCTGGGCAACAAGAGCGAAACTTCGTCTAAAACAAAATAAAACAAAACAAAACATTATTAATTTGTTCCCTTAACCATAAACATCTAGAGGCTGGGTATGCCTAACTTTCTGGGAATGCAGCCCAGCAAGTCCCAGACTCATTTTCCTAGCCCTCATTCAAAATGGAGTCACTGATTCGAATGCCTCTGACACTTGAACACCACGGATTTGATCCACGCAGGTCCAAGTATAGGAGGATTTTCTTCCTCTTCTGCCACCATCTCTTCTTTCTCCATCTCCTCAGCCTACTTAGCATGAAGTTGAGGATGAAGACCTTAACATTGCTTCACTTTCACATAATGTATAGTAAATATGTTTTCTCTTCCTTAGGATTTTCTTAACAACATTATATTTTCTCCAGCTCATTTTTATTGTAAGAAGATAGCATCTAGTATATGTAACATATGAATATAACATATTTTTATGTATCATATGTATTCTTATGTATCTAATCAGCTGCTTTGTTATACGTAAGGTTTCTGGTCAATGGTAGGCAATTAGTAGTTTAGTTTTTTGGAAAGTCAAAGGTAATATTATCAGAGGCGCTCGAACCAGAGTGACTCCATTTTGAGTGAGGGCTAGGAAAATGAGTGTGGGACTTGCTGGGCTGCATTCCCAGAAAGTTAAGCATTCTGAGCCTCTAGATGTTTACAGGTAAAGGAACAAATTAATAATATTTACTAAACAGACCCAGACTTGGGAGTGTCCAGATATCCCGATATTCAGAAAACAAAGGCATTCTTAATTTTGTTTTAAAGATAATAATATTGATTCTTGCAAAATATAGTAATTAAGAAAATTAATCCTGTATGACAAACCTTTATAAGACAGCACATCTCCCCATATATACAAGCATTGTTTCTAGGGTGGACGCGTTCCTCCTCTTAATTTCGGCAGTGTCCTTCTCTGTCTGTGGAGTAGCTGTCCTTTTACCACTTTACTTTCTTAATAAACTTGCTTTGACTTTGCACTGCAGGCTGTCCCTGAATTCTTTCTTGCGTGAGATCCAAGAATCCTCTCTTGGTGTCTGAATTGGGATCCCTTTCCTGTAACATATTTCTGATGATTACAGAAGGGACTATAGTGCAGAAACCTTGACCCAATGGCTAAATTTGGGTAAGTGGTGGAGTCCTGTAACATATTTCTGGTGAGCACAGAAGGGACTATAGTGAGGAAACCACTGACTTTGGGTAAGTGGTGGGGTCCTGTAACAATATGAGCGTTGTCAATTGCACTGGGGGTTGACACCTCTAACCCTTGCATTGTTCAAGGGTCAACTAGAAGTATATATGCATGTAAGCATGCATGTATAAAATGAGCCTTAGCTACTTTCAGTGGCAGACCTTCGTATAAAGTTACGAAGTTACATTTGCTCAATAGCACTACACTATCATGCCATATTTTTCACTGACCAGATTTGAAATTGGAAGCCACTCAAGACTAGAGGCAGTGCCTTCATCCACTCTGCATTCCCCCATGGCCTCTGCACACGCCTTTCAGGTGTGTATTTACCATGAGTTAGCAATTGTGTTAGGTGCTTTTATAGTTTGAATTTTTAGTAATTATCATGGTAATTCTGTTAAATATTAGATCCTCATTATTCATAGAAAATGATCAAGACTTACAAATCTAAGGCAACTTAGTACATTGTAGGCCCTCACTCTTTTAATTTTTAATTAAGTGGACGTGAAGTGAATTCAATTTTATATTATTACGTAGAAAGTCTCCAACACACTTTGAACTAAAAATCTCAGAACACACAAATGCACAAAAAAAGGTTCAGAAAGGTCTGTATTCAGTTGAGCAAAGCATTTGGGAAAATCTAGCAAAAATGATGACTTTCTTAATGAGGTTTGGCAATTTCTATCAATAGTTGACCAAAAGGAATTTAAGTAGCTCCTTAAATACCAATTACTTACAAATGAAAAACAAGAAGAAAAAGGCAAGTGTCCAGTTTAACTCACCATAACAGAGAAAAACATTCACTAATCAAGGCAGAGACTGGAGCTGTAGCCCCAGGTCAAATAGTGCCTTCAGCAAATTGGCCGTTAGTTCTTGGAGACTCTGGGCAGAAACTCAGCATCTGCAACTTTAGCTTTTTTTTGTGCTGTTTTGTTGTTTGCTTTGTATTTTCTGGAGACAAGGGACAATATATTATTATATTTGATGAGGGATGGACTTGTATTTTTGCTCATCTGTGTAGGCTAGTTCTCTGTGTTCCCTCTCTTTTCTGTGCCACTGTCTTACAAATGACCTTATATCACAATCTCTGTTTTTGATTTTGGAAAATGTCTTCAGCATTCACCAAAACCTTTAGAATTATTCTTACCTCTGTATTTGGTCTTTATATCTGATATCACCATTTTGTTTTTTAGAAATTGTACTTCAAAAGTCTATTCTCAACATGGTCTTTCGTTCTCATTCTTGCCTGACTTAACTAGTCCAGGACCTGATTGTCTCTTGCCTGGACGACCACATATTTCTTGTACATCCACATTATCTTCTCCCGCTCGTTTCCCACTGCTTCCTGTGTGTTCTCACCTTTGATTCTCCATGGTTAACTGGATCCATTCCAAAACATTTCCCTTGATATAACAGATTCCTGTCAATCTGGATCATCATATAGATCCAGCCACATGTTTTGACATTAATATAGGTTAATCGAGTATTTGAGACATTTAAAAATTTGAGATGAGAGGATGTATGATTTCAAGCTGTAAGAAATCAGTAAAATAGCAACAGGAGTCACTGTTGCTATAACCCATCTTTAAATATCCTGCTAATGTGTTTAAATAGGAAATAATTATGGAATTGCAGGTATCCACTATACGCTGAAAAGCCAAACAAGTCATCACAATGTATGTGAAAGCTCTTGGCATATTCGTTTGTCATTTTTTTCTGTCAATTTTGCCATTTTAAGTGATGTAAATTAATTTGCATCAACATATTTACTTCGTATCAGTCAGGAGATCCACATAGAGCTTACAATTATTTTAAATGTCTAATTTAGTTTTTCTTTAAAATGGAATATAATTGACATCTTTTATCTGCATCTTCCTATATGAATATTTTGTTCTCCCTTTAACTATATATTAGGTAATTATTTTGGAAAGTTTAAAGGATACTCATTTCCCACTTGCAGACTATTTAATCAGATTATCTCGACATTTGGACATAAATATTTTTAAAAAAATTTACCTAAGCAATTAAAATTTGCAGCCATTGTTTGAAAAAATGCTGGCTACTCTTTCTGTTTTCTCTTTTGGAAATCACTGCACCATCTGAACCTGCTCTTTGTGACATCACCAGCTGGCTGGCACACCTGTGATGGAAAAAGCAGCTGAGCATCTGACATGCTATTTGTTATTATTATATTTTTGTTCTGACTGTTCTCAGACTGACAGAAGCACTGAAAATTCAATGATTTACTAGAAGAAATCTTTTTAGCATTTTTATATCAGATTGTCCTCACTTTCACTCTTTTTCCTTTGAAACCCATGAATATAAATTGAATATCAGATTCTCCGCAGAAGAAAATAAAGCTATTGAGTTTTTATTGGTGGAGTTTAGCAAACACCATTAATTCATATTTCTTCAACCTAATTCTTTGTTACCAAATGAAACCACTGAAACCATCTCTGCACAGGGTTCTATTAGATTCACTGCTTTGGAATTACTCCAAGGTGGTAAAAGTGAGTGAGTGGCTATTGTTTTATTGCCTAATAGCTGACTGTAGACTCTAACAAAATCCACACTCGGCTCAGCACCCATCCTCTTATCCCATGTCTGCTTCACACTGCTTTTAATGTATGAAATATATCCCAGGAAGATACTGGCCTTGTTAAAATTGCATATAGTAAGATGTCTGTTTACTATCCTGCGCCAGATGTCATCTGTGATAGATATTATATACACAGACTAGATATTTACCCAGAACAGCACCTGAAGTAGCATTATTTTCTTTTACCTCCAGATTTAATAAGAATAATAAAATGCATAAGAAATGACTGGATACTTATTATGGAATACAAGATATGGAGATTTTTATTATATGTTAACTTCATCATAAATGTGTACAATAACCAGAAAACAATAAAGAATATGTTAATAATTTAAACTTTCAATTTGTGTTTATATAACTTCTAAAAGAAGAAGAATTAAGAAAACCAAATTCCAGAGTCATCTTCTTTCATATTTTATTATTTTCTTTTGCCTGCAATGTTGGGCTGCCTTGGAAAGTCACTTTTTCCTGGGCACTTATCTTAAATTTATTATTCTACACTTCTTCAAGTTCAAGTAGCTAAAGAGAGTGGAAAAGCTTATTTCTCCCTGGGATACATTATTTATAATAAACTATGCAAATTTCCATGTGCTTACGGTATTTATTAGGAAGGAATGTCTTCCTCTTTCTGTCACCGGCTGAGTAAAGAATGACCTCAGACTATTCAGTACACTTCTCTATAGCACATTTTCTGTCAAGCTCCTCATCAGTAAAATAAAGGGTGGGATAGTTTAGTAATCTCTACAGCACCTTCTAATTCAGAAGCTCTGTAATTTTGTTGCTCTACAAAGATGAATTTAAAAGTAAAAACAAAATTCTAAAAGGAGTTCTCTAAAGACATGTATGTATCCAGAAGTTAGTTACTCAGATGAAAAAGAATACAAATTTTAACCAGAAGGTATCTATGAAGCATAGTACTTTGTCTAATGACCTTTTGGTTAAGTGGAAGGAAAATATATGCTGTGTTGCAAAGTTTTCAAACTCTTCCATTCATTTCTCATGTGTCCCTTAATTTATTAAATGCATTTATTGGTAAAAATGCACGAGTTTCTACTTGTATTTAGAAGTATGTGACATAAAGTATTATAACTAGGAAAGAAAAAGATAAATTTGTTCTTTATGATTCAGAATCCTGCAAGAATTCCAGCCTGGCATTTGGGAGCTCAGGTTGTCATCAGGCCACTGAAACTAAACTCTTTATCCCTGAGTGACTTATCTGGGAATGGGGGAAATCAGAAGAGTACCTCTGCCTCTCTTTATCCTTTCTTTTATCTGCCACCATGCAGTTTATGCTGCCACATCCCTCACCAGGAATATTACATGAGTCTCCTAACTCTTCCTTTTCCTCTTCTGTTACCATCTGATTTATTCTGGTTATTCTTGATAAATGCAAATTTAATAGTGTTGCTTTCTACTTAAAACATTTAAAGGGCTTTTCAATTTAATAAATAACATAAAACTTAAACTCCTTGTAATGTGCACAAACTATTTTATGGATTGTTTCTTACCCATTGCCAATGTCATGCAACTCTGCCTCACTGACTGCTAGCTAGCTTCATTGGTAGTGAATGAGACCTTGCACACATGAGGCTCATTTGGTTTTCTGTCTGCCTGGAATTATCTCCCCTGGGCTTGTCCAGTGGCTGAATTATTCTCATCCTTCAGGTTTCCTTCAAAGGACACCTCCACAGATGGGCTTTTTGAGTCGACTTTAAATTTGACTTTTTACAAGTATTCTCTATCACATTATTATGTTTATGCTTTTTATAGCATTTATCACAAATAAAAAAGTGCATATATTTTTGTTTTGCTTATAATCTTTTTGTATCGCTAGAATGCAAACTCTATGGGGACATAGACCTTATTGTCTAATTCCCACTGTGTCTCAGTTCAAGTGTTATATACAGGATCCACACTCAATACAATACTATTTGCAAAGAAGAGATATTTAATAAATATACGGTCAAAATATTAATTTTAAAAAACAATAAAATGGTACCTTTTTTAATAAAAATATGCCCATGGAGGATTATAAATAATACAGCTCTGTCTTAAAAGGTCCTATAATTTCTCTTTTTTGTGTAGATAAGTAGCTTAAAAAGGTGTGTTTTCGGTATTTTTGCTTGTAAAATGTTGCTTTATAAGTACTCTAGTTGCTTGGATGAGGTAGGCCTGTATTTTAAATTTGAATGATCAATAATATATAAAAATTCTTCAAATCATAAAGCCAGTATAAATATTGAATAAAGCTAATGAATAGTTTCCATGGTGAGTTTAAATGTTTATTGTTTCCTATAAAACATTTTTCAGACAGTCTTTAATGCTGTGAAGTGTTCAACAGTGAAATTAAAACAAAATACCAGCAATTTGAATATGTCTTTATCAAATATTTACTTTTATTTAAATTTCTTGTTGTATGTTTTGTTTTGCATATTTTAAGTTAAAAGTTGATTAAAAATTTACAATTTTATTCTATTATTAACACCTTAATCCATGCAGAGCAATGCTGAGACTAGAATGAGTCAAGCCAGGTGCTTAAGGAGACACTCGCTCTCAGTGTTGTGTGTGCACAGGTCAGCAGCTGAGAGTGATGGCCTCCCTAAATTCTGTCTGCTTGGTGCCTGGCTTGCTATAACCTAGCCCTAGCCTGTGTTCACAGTTACAAAGACAGGACTATGGAGGCCATGCCTTGCCAAAGTGAGCTCATTCGCCTAATTCTAAGTAGCCATGAGGTAAATTATCTGTGTAACTCGGTTCTATTAGAGTGATTTAGCTAAATAAAGTGTTTTTTTGTTTTTAATTAGCTTTTGCTTTTAATTTTTTATTTTGTTTTTAATTAGCTGCATCCTCAAAAGGAAAGAATTAATGTCTTATTTTAAATATTTTTATGATAGATCATAAGAACTATCAACTTTTTGTATCAGAAAGTCAGGTGTGTTACTCCTGGACTATGCCATCTGCTGTATCTGTTCAAATATTGTTTCAATTTAGCCCCATACTTTATACTCTATAAAAGCACATTCTATTTTGTTGTTTTATGTGAACTGTTTTAGGAAATGGTATTCCTTGCATTTACCTAAATAAGCATAGCATCCAAAAATAACAAAAATTGAAAGACAATTCAACACATTTGGCTTGTCAATTTCAGTTTGTGAAATTTCATATAATCTCAGTCTCCAAATAACTCATCAAAAAGAATGAATTAAAATTTTTGAATTTTTCTGTGTACTTTATTCTCAGAAAATTACAGTATTTGTATTTTCACAACAGCTTTCTCGATGAATCTCATTATTGTCACGCAGGATGATAGGATTCAAGGGATTAGTATGTTTTTTTTTTTTTTCTTCATAGTGTGTGGTTCTTCTTGGTTTACTCACCTAATTTCTGAACCAATTGAGAGATACAAAAAAGTAAACATACAGAAATAAAAATGGCATGTTTTGTTATTAACTGGGCCAATGGAGAATGTGCCTTAGAAGTAGCAAAAAAAAAAAAAGACTTCCATATAACTGTGTCCTAGATGTAGAGACTTCTCTATTGTTTCCTAGTCAGTGGAGATTCACAATCATATCAGGGTTTTTATTGCTGAGATAACCACATAGTTGAGAATGGAATAGGGAACACTGGCAGTCAGGAGCTTACAAGAGACGCTAGAAAGGACTGAGCATCACTTATCCCCGTCCCTTGTTCCAAGCCACAAGTAAGATGAATCACTTTTTGTTCCTATAGTGAAATGAGTGGAGAGAGAGAAAGAAGCCCAGGATGTTATTGTAATGGGAATTACTCAATTTAGAAACAGGATGAGTGGAGTATAATAAAAGCTGAGATTGACTATGCAATACTTGGGGCATACTTATTCTTAATAAAATGTGGTTTATCCAAAATTCAAATTTAAACTGGGCCTCTTGCATTTTTATTTCTTAAATCTGACAACACTGAATGGAGAATAATATTCCCCAGTGTCGCCTCAGTTTCACCCTTCAAATGATGCTCTTATTTTCCTTATTTTTTTGTAATTTTGTAATTTTTAATTTTTGTGGATACATAGTAGGTGTATATATTTGCAGGGTACATGAGATGTTTTGATACAGGCATGCAATGTGAAATAATCATATCATGGATCATGAGATCTTATTAGTGTTCTTTTTTTTTAATTAGAAACACCGGAAGAAACTTTAATGGTACTGAGAATTACATTTTATGGCACTGGATCGAAAGGTCTCTATAATGTCTTTTGATTCTATAAAGTTAGGGATCTGAAGTAGTTAGGGCTGGCATAATTAAGCAGCATGCTGGGTCCTCAGAGTGCCAGAAGTCACAAACAGGAAGAAAGTATATGCCAGGGCAGTTTCACAATCTTCAAAATGCTGTTCTGTTTGGTTAAGTTCATGAGGACCTAAGCTGAAAGAGACTGTCAACGTATATTTTGTTTTCTCCCAGTTCCTTATATTGCAGATGTGATAACTAAGTTCAGAAATTTTCTTTTCTAAAATCATACAGCCAGTTAAATGAAAAGCTGGGGTTCAACAGTCAGACCTTCAGTATACTGATCCAATTTTCTTTTTGCTCCTCCATGGAGTTTTTTTTCCACCTCTCACTCCTTGCCTTGGCTGCTCAGAACAGTACGTGTGACTCTGCTGCAGTTCCTAAGTTTTACTCATTATGCCTACACATTTTTCTAGCAATAACTATCCCTAATAGACTTTGCAGAGCACTCAAATTGAAAATACCCATTTTTCATTAATAGATTAAGCAAAAGCTGCTAAATAATGATGATGGCAATAATTATATAAAGGATCTAAATACAAAATAAATTTTGAATCAGATTAGAATGCAGAGGAAAATTCAATTTTCCAATTTCCACTGCCAAGAAGAGAAACTGCTGCCTAGTGGAATTCAATACAGGTCTGTATGTTTAACTGAGCAAATGAGCCCTGCATGCCATAACTAAAAATAATACAAATGCAGAACATAAGCATTGACACAAGGGACTTCATTTGCCATTGGTGTCTCTGTGCATTTGTGCTTGTCTTTGTAATATAAGTGAATTGTCACTCTACTATGATTGGGCAGAAATATTAAATATGCTTTTGCTCAATTCTGAATGATCTTATGAACATAATCCTGTACTGCCTTACTTTAGAAACTCCTTAATTAACTCTCTATTTTTTTGTATGATAAAAAGCTTCTCCTCTATTATGATATAGTAGGCTCAACCTGCATTTTTTTCGGTTGAACTCTTTCATGTTGCCATCATCATATTCTATGCTCCAGTCAAAATGAATACTTTCCTGAATGGAATAGGCTTTTCCATGTGGGTGGACTGAAGGATACAAAGAGCATAAAGTAATATACCTCTTGAAGCATCCCCAAGGTAGTTCTACTTGATGGAAGTGGTATATAAACTACATTTGGAAAAATACTCAGCAGGTAAAATATAAACTTATTGTAGCCCTCTCTCACCCAGTTGACTGCTCCCTTCACTTTTAATGCTCCAGTGTTTAGTCCTTCTTGCAAACAGAAAGAAGTCAAAATGCAAACATCTGATTACAATTCGCATGACTCTTATTGAGATAACATTGACCTATCAAGTTCTCCCTTTGTGTGTCTGACATTCTGAATGTATGTTACCTCATTACCTAGAATGTTATACCATTATCTGGAAGGTAAGCAATATTACAACCATTTACAAATGAGAAAACTGAGGCTCAGAGAGATTAAATAACTTGTCTCAAGTTTCATGTCCAGATATCACTAAATATCTGTTTGATGCCAGATATCACTAAATACCTCAGTTTATAATTGTACTGAAGACCAGAGACTGGTTTTGTCACCATGGCCATTAATGCTGCTTCATAGATATTTGAATAGGGTTATGTTTCATTTCTTGAGAACAAAATGGGATCCTTTTGAGATACTTTTTTTTTTTACAAGTCTATATGTTGTTTTAAAAATCCTGTGAAAGCTCACACAAGATAAATACAGTATAAATATAAAATAGATAAATAAAGTAGTAGTCAGTTGTAGTAACTTTTTGTCTCAAATCTTAGATCGCATAGCTCTGTGACCTAAAACAATTATGACACTAATATCTCTAGGTATCTGTTTTAATATCAGGAAAGGCACTTATGTATTTGAGAAAGATTTTTTCTCTTGTAATGTTTATTGCTCTACATTTCACACAGACTACATATTCTGGCTATTATGGATTAACCTCATTTTTTATAAGTTTCATGCCTAGTGTGGAATTTTTATTGATATTTTTGGACATCAATCAATCTTTCTCTAGATTTTGAATCCTTTTAGAAATATACACTGGAGACTGATAGGAATTAAACCCTCTATCTGTTTTATCCTGACAAATCTGGATTAGAGAATAAGGATTACATCCAAGACCAAAATAGACTTCTTGCATCACTCCCCAGATCCACAGCTTTGGGGCCATACATCGTAAATGTTGTGTCCGCAGCATATTTGTTTATTAAAATTTTCTTCCAATATTTCTTGAGTGTCTCCTATGTGCCTGCAACTACCTAGGTACTTCTTATACCACAAAAGAGACAAAATCAACCATGCTTTTATAGACCCTTTATTCGTAAAGGTATTGGCCTAGCCTTCTGATGAACCTACAATATGAATGCAATAAGTAGAATGCATGCTGTGACCCCACCATGCCTACTGTATGGAAACAGGTTCAGAGAATACAAAATGAGAGCCTGCCCCATTTAAAGTTCTGCTGCTTCAAGGAGATTCAGAGGAGGTTGGAATACTCATCCCCGCTTCATAAAGAACTGTGTCTCAATGGATGTTTGCCTTTCATGTTTATCAATACAGAAAATTTTAGGAGTTTCTTATACTCCACAAAGAGATAAAAAAGTTAGAAGATATTATAGTTGCCTTTGAAGTAAGTTTCAGAGGAAAGAAACTGCTTCATCCATTACTGTTCCCCAAATGTATGTTCTTTTAAACTACCGAGTTTATCAAATAAACTCATGGTCAACCAGTGAGTTCCTCTGGAGGAGGAAACAACTAAGTGTCAGGGCAAGTTCAGCGTTTATTACCAGAGGACTCTGACAGAAGGTCGGAACACAGCATTAGTAAAATGTACTTCCAGGCATACTCTGCCTGAAGTCAAGCATTCTCTCCCTGTCCTTTCTTCTCCCCATGAAAGAATGTGAAGCAATCGAGTGGATCTAGTCATTATTAAATTTCTCATTGCTATAAATAACACAGACATAATTAATATATTCAAAGAATATTATAAAACCATTATATCAATAAATTAGAAGATATATGAAAGAAATTACTTTAAAACAACATAATATAAATGATAACATTTCAATTTCAACTCAAAAATTAATTTACAGTCTTAGCATGATAATCTTTGGAAAAAACCTGAATGAACAGTTGAAAGTTTTGCCAGGTACAAAACTCAAAGCCTGCATATTTTTGTCAGAAATTATATCAAAAATTTAAAAATACTTATAGGTTCATAAAAACATTTTCAGTGGGAATATTTCTTATCTCAATTTACATTATTTATACATTGCCTTTATACCAAACCCCATAAGAACAAGACAAAAAAATGAAATTTTACTGGTCAAAGTTACCGTTTAACATACAGGCAAAAATCCAAAATAAAATGTTGATAAGACAAATCTAAGTATTCATCTGTCTACTATCTATTGATCCAATTAATAATGAGGGTTTACCCCAAAATCCAAGTTTGATTTAGCATTAGAAAAATCTATTAACACAATTCCTACAGATGCAGATTAATACAGAAACATAATTTTATCTCAATAGTTGCAGAAAAAAGCATTTTTAAAAATTCAACACTGACTCATATTAACAATTATTAGTTAACTAGGAATGAAGATGTGAAGATTAAGTATAAGTGTCAATTTACCTAAGCTTTGGTGTCTGGAAGTTTGGTCAAAAACAGGTCTAGATGTTGCTGTAAAGGTTGTTTGTTTATTTTAGGTGTGATTAACATTCACATCAGTAAAATTTGAGTAAAGCTCACCCTCTATAATGTGGATGGATCTCATCCAATCAGTATCAGGTCTTAAGAGAAAAAGGCTGAAGTCCCACAGTGGAGAGAAAATTTTGCCTCCAAACTTGAAATACAACATCAACTCTTTCCTGGGTTTCTAGCCTGTTGGCCTGCCCTATTGGAATCACCAAGCCTCAGAATCACATGAGTTAATTCTTTAAAATCTGTTTCTCTCACTGTTGCTCTCTCTCTCTGTCTCTCTCTCTCTGTCTCTCCCTCTCTCCCTCTCTCTATCTCTCTCTCTCTCTCTCTCTATATATATATATAATGTGTGTGTGTGTGTGTGTGTGCGCGTTTGTGTGTGTGTTTATATTTAAACACAAAATGTTATATTTAAATGTGAAATATTGAAATCTTTCCATTAGGTATTAGTGAAAAGACAAGGTTGTATGCTCTCACCAATGACTTTTGGTCCTAGGTAAAATGGGAAATCATAAATGAGTGAATAAACAAATGGTATAGGAATTGTTACCATTTCTGATGGTATAAATAACTATTACAGAGTATATGATTTCTATGTAGATTTTAATTTCAATTTAAACATGTATTATTATCAATCTAGCAGACTAATAGATAATTAAAAATTAAATATCTATTCACACAGTAGTAATAATTAAAAAACAAATTTTAAAAATTACAATTTCTTAAAACAGTATGAAGAAATAAGAGACAAATAAGACACTCATAGAGAAAATTCTACTTTATTTATGGGCAAAAGGAAAACCCAAGTGAAGTGATAAACAAGCTAAGATTTTGGATTGGATATAGTGTTAAAATATCTTTCACCCTTGTATAGATGTATCAATTCTCTCTCTATTAAAATATCAGCAGTTTTCAATAATTTGACAACCTAATTAGAAACCTCCTATGGCCACCCTTTTTAGAATTCAAACCTTTGTACCATACCATCTAAATCCCACATGCCCTTGTCTATAAATTGCATAGCCCTCTTTACCTTCCAGTATTCTTTATGATATTTTATTTCCTGTTATTTTTTGTACATATTCTTTCCTACACACATTAGAATGTAAGCTCCACAAGGATAGGAAGCTTTGTATGTTTTGTAGCATGATGCAGCCAAGTGCCTGCTGAATAGTCAGTGATTGGTAATTATTTGTTGGATGATGTTTAAAATCACTGTAAAAAATAGAGTTGGAAAATAATAGCAAATTGAATAAATAATAATTATGAAAGAACATATTTTTCTATATAAATTTTTATTTCAATTTAAACATTACGATTCTTAACAATCTAGCAAGACTGATAGATAATTAAAAATCAAATATTTATTCACATGGTAGCAATAATTATAAAACAATTAAAAAAATTACAATCTCATTAAAATGGTACATAGGGATAAAAGAGAAGTAAAACCCTCTCAGAGAAAATTACCTGGCAATAAAAATTTAGGCTGGGCTGGTGGCTCACACCTGTAATCCCAGCACTGTGGGAGGCTGAGGCAGGCAGATCACCTCAGGTCAGGAGTTCAAAACCAGCCTGGCCAATATGGTGAACCCCGTGTCTACTAAAACTACAAAAAATTAGCTGAGCGTGGTGGTGGGCACCTGTAACCTCAGCTACTCAGGAGGCTAAGGCAGTAGAATCGCTTGAACCTGGGAGGCGGAGGTTGCAGTGAGCCGAGATTAAGCCATTGCACTCCAGCCTGGACAACAAGAGCAAAACTCTGTCTCAAAAAAAAAAAAAAATTAAAAGATAACCTCAAGATTTAAAAGATTATATTAATTAGGTTATTAGTCTGTTCTAACACTGCTATAAAGAACTACCTGAGACTGGGTAATTTATGAAGAAAGGAGGGTTAATTGGTTCACAGTTCTGCAGGCTATACAGGAAGCATGACTGGGAGTCCTTGGGAAACTTACAATCATGGCAGAAAGCAAAGGTGAAGCAAGCACATCTTCACATGGCCAAGCAGGAAAGAGTGAAGGGGGAGTTGGTACACACTTTTAAGCAACCAGATCTCTTGAGAACTCACTCACTATTATGAGGACAGAAAGGGGGGAATCTTCCACTATGATCCAATCACCTCCTACCAGTCCCTGCCCCAACACTGGGGATTACAGTTCAACGTGAGATTTGGGTGGGGAAACAGAGCCAAAAACCATATCATTAGGATAGTGAAGTTTTTGCACAGGTAGAAATAAACAAAGTAATTGAAGGTAAAGGAGATGCTAGAAACAGATTCAATTTATGCATGTATGTGCACCCCTCATGTATGTCATCATAGAGCATCAGGGGAAAGAATGGTCTTTACAATAAATGGAGCTGGAAAAACAAATTATCCCATACCCCAAATTATGTTTGTGTGGCAAAACTGTCAGGGAAACAAGTATGTGAGGTGATGGATATGTTAATTAGCTTGACTGGGTGATCATTTCACAATGTATACATGCATTAAAACATCAATTAGTACATCTTAAATATATACAGTTCCTATTCATCAGGCATACCTTAATAAAGCTGAAAAAAGAGAAAATCTACTGGGTTATATACTGCATATATTTGTAATGGCAAAGGACTAGTTTCATAATTATATATATTATTTTATTAATCAATACAAAGAAAGGCAGAAAAACCAATAGAAAAATGGGCAAACATCTTTAGCAGATATTTTATCCAAATAATCAATAAACATGAAAAGCTGTTCAGCTTCAATATTAATCAGGGAACTGCAAAATTAGAACCACAATAAGATAAAATTATATTCTCAGCATACTTGCAAAAGTTAAAACAGTCTTATACCACCATGTATTGGTCAGAATGTGTAGTAATAGAAACTCTCATATAATGCGTCTGGGAATGTAGTTTCATATAGTCACTTAAAAATGGCATTATCTACTGAATGCAAAGGTTTGCATAGTCGGTGATAAATTGATTCCACTTCTAGATAAATATTCAACAGAATGGGTGCCCACATGGAATTATTAGTATGTAATAACACCAAACTGGAAATAACCCAATGTCCATCACCAGTAGAAAAGACAAACTCTTACGTATTTATGTGATGAGCTATCATCCAGTGATATAAAAGAATGAACTGCAGCTACATAAAAAAATCTATACAGATTTTATAAACATGAGGCTGTCTAAAAGAGGCAAGAATCAAGAGAACACATACTTTATTTCATTTATGTAAGGTTAAAAAATAAAAATGAAATCACATACATACATATAAATATAAAATCAGTGCCTTGAAGTAATGCATACTTCTATGTATGAATATGTTTATGTATTTATACATAATATTTAATTGTAAATATTTACCTATATCAATATTAATATAGATATGCATGTACATATTACAGGATAAGGAGGGGAATGTGATCAGAAGGGACACATGGAGGGATACCTGGCACTACCAATATACTCCTACTCCCTCTCAGTGGTGGCTACATAGCACCCACTTTATTTCTATGCATTTAATTCAGCATTTTTTATCTTTTCTATGTGTACGTTATATTTTTAAATTAAAAATAAATGGAAAAAGCAGCCAGGCGCAGTGGCTCACGCTTGTAATCCCAGCACTTTGGGAGGCTGAAGCAGGTGGATCACCTAAGATCAGGAGTTTGAGACCAGCCTGGCCAACCTGGTGAAACCCCCGTCTCTGCTAAAAACACAAAAATTAGCTGGGTGTGGTGCTGTGTGCCTGTAATGCCAGCTTCTGTGGAGGCTGAGGCAGGATAATTCCTTAGAACCTGGGAGGCAGAGGTTGCAGTGAGATCGCTCCACTGCACTCCAGCCTGGGTGACAGAGTGAGATTCTGTCTCAAAAAAAAAAAAAAAGGAAAAACCAAAAGAGGTTTAACATTACTACTTAGGAAAACACAATTTGGTATCATAGGGAAATACATTTATACCAAGAAATAAATAAAATATATATTTAAGCTCATGTTGGACAAACGATACTGGAAAGAACATGGAGTGACAGGAACCTTTTACAGTGGGGACTATTGGCAGTTGCATAGATATTGTGTTTGCCTTCTATAAAGTCTATTCTGGCAAAAGTGTGAGGGATGAAACTATTCAGTAGAGAACCTGAAATGTTCTACTTATACCTCTTTGTGTCTAAGCTTGACACTCAATACCTCGTTCTTCCAATATGTAATACTATTCCCCTTAATGTTTTCATATTAATAAATATTGAGATTTGACTAGAAAAATAAAATCACAGATATGCATAGTATAATGTAGAGAGAGATACAGAAGTGTGACATTGTGTATATACTCCCAATTATTCATCAAATGTTAATCAGCCTGTGCTTTTGGTCCATCAAACTGGTAAGTGCTTGAGGGGTATAAAGTAAATTGGATACCATTTCTCAGTTAGAAGAGTTTCTGGCAAGAGTTTTTTTAAAAAAGAAAAACAAAGATACTCTAAAAATTTGAAACCACACATGAAGGTAGACACAATTTGGATCTGAATGTGTACATGTCTAATAGAGCAATTCTCTATGTGGTGAGTTAAATAACAATATCCAGTTAACTACATAGAACGAGGTTCAAAGTACAGATCTTGTCATGTAATGTGAGTGACTCACAATGCCTGGAGTATGGAATAAGAAAGAGAGAATTGCAGAAAAATTATAGATTTAGGTGAGATTTTGCTAATGATTTTGAACTTTCTCTTCCTTTATGTTAATTGTGAATTATAAAAAAAGAATGTTCTTACATCATCCTTCATACATATATATATATGCATGTACGCATACAAAAGAATTAGAACAAGGATTAATTTCTAATAGCAATGTGTCTCCTTTAGCTATTCTCATTGGTTCTAGTAGCCTGGAATAGCATAGCTCCGTGCATGCAGTATATGATCAATAGATGTCTGCCCAGTTGTTGAATTATTTTATATTAAAAAAGCAGGTGAGTAGGAAACTCCATATTTCTCTTTAAAAACTAAGTATAACAAGTTGTTTTGTCATTTCACACTTCAATGGATATTTTTCCCTCATGAATCAGTGACCGACATAAATAAAACTTTCTAGTCCCTGTTTTAGAACATATAAATTCAAGAAGAGAAGAGAAGAGATCTATATATGATGCCCCTAAGAGTTTGTATTGATTGCAACTTCACAGGTCAACTATTATTATCACAAATAGAGCTATGATAGAGCAGCCTCAGCCACAATATTCATTCATATTTGTTCATTCACGTAACATTTATGGAGCACCTACTTTGAGCCACGCCAACTTAAGTGACCACAGCCTTAATTAACTGAAGGGCAGGGGCAAATTTCCAGACCGTTGCACTATAGCCATGATGCAAGAATCTGCTTTACCAGACACAAAGATAAAAAAGAACAGTAATTCTACAAATGCAATGAAATATTTGTCAGTTATTTCTCAGACTTTACTAACACTGGGACAAAAGAAAGATGGTAATAATCACATGGTCGGTGCTCCTTGGATCACCCACGGGAGCTGGTCAAGTTCTTTCTTGTGTCTCAAAAGTACAGGAATATGGCTTTGACTTTGCAATATCCATCTATTCTCTGTCCCTCGGACTTTTCATTGCAATGTTGAATAATTATACCAATGAATCTAGGAGTCAGTATCAAACCTTGCCCATATATACTCTGAAACATTAGTTTTGCACAAATGCCCTTCCCTTCTAATTCTGTACTTGTCTTACGGATTGTTTTTTCCAATGCTTTATTTACTCAACAGCAAGCTAGCTACTTTTCCTGAGGCAAGGAACTTCTGTGGCCATAACTTTTCTATTTCTTACTTTCTTCTCATTTTACAGAGGCAAAAGTATCTTTAAAAAATTAAATAAAAATTGTCACTCACAGGGTATAAAACTCCAGAAAAGAATACAAAGCTTTTGTGTTTAGAGAAGAAAAATTTTCTTTGTTCCTGATGAGAAGTAAAGAGAGGAGGAGTAGCTGGAGTACAGATAGTACAAGAGTTGTGAGATGCTGCTGTGAGATCTTGTCCTTAAGGTTAATAGTCTCATAAATTTATTAGTGTGAGTGGATTCTTGAAAGAGTTTATTTTTGCATTTTGATAAAGAGAGGCAGCCTGCAAAGAAGATATAAAACATGAATTTTCAAGATCTAAGAATCAGGAAAACTTGTAAAAAACTCTTAGTTTTTCAAGCTATGAAATGCTTTAGTGTTTAAGCCAATTATACTTAAATCATCCAGGATGGTAAAAGAATCCAAAAAGATTTTAATTTAACATCGCTTTAACAAATATTAAGAAAACAATAATGAATACAATATATTAAGTTTCTTCCCCAGTGTGGTTTAATGAGTGCTCAAAGAGACAAAAACAAACAAACAAACAAAAACAAAAGAAAAAAGGAAAGAAAAGAAAAGTAGCAGATAATACGTAATTGTACAAATTGAAAACAATTGTATATAGAGGATATTATTTGCAGGGAATAAACAATAGAAAAACTGGGTTAAATTAATATTTCTTGAAAGTATACCATGTGCAAGGCTTAGGTAAAACGTGAATGTTTATGAGGTTTTAATTGTTCCCATAAAATGTAGTCTTGTGTGTTCTCATCACGTATACAAATAACCTCTGCCTTAAAGAGGTTCTGTGTTAAAGAACACAATCTTGTGAGATGGTAGCATTTCCTGGACTATTGTGTTTGGGGGCCAACTAAACCAGGGGACGTTTCTTATCTTCTCTGAGTTCAGGCCTAGTTAGGGCCAGTTAAGCTCCTCTTGATCCTATACTTACTTCTGGAAGCTGAATCCCTGTGTCCTGTTGCCTTTGATCCACCCCTCTTCAGAACTGCATTAACAGATCAACTCAAGACTTAAAATGCTCCAGGTTGATTGCTCTGCACTTCTTAACTCCAGGCTTCTCACTGAAATAGAGTTCATTAGAACTGGATTTGAGCTTAACCAACTCCCTCCCTCCTTCCGTCCCTCCCTTCTTTCCTTCCTTCCTTCCTTCCTTCCTCCCTCCCTCCCCCCCTCCCTCCACCTCCCTCCCTTCTTCCTTCCTTCCTCCCTTCCTTCTTTCCTTCCTCCCTCCCTCCCTTTCTTCCTTTCCTCCCTTCCTTCTTTCTTCCTCCCTCCCTCCCTTTCTTCCTTCCCTCCCTCCCTTCTTCCTTCCTTCCTTCCTCCCTCCCTCCCTTCTTCCTTCCTTCCTCCCTCCCTCCCCTCCCCTCCCTTCTTCCTTCCTTCCTTTCCTTCCTTCTTTCCTTCCTTCCTCATTTGAATCATATGATAATGGAATTTATGTTATGATATGATTGCTAAAATTACTTGAGCATATTAAAGGTAATATTTAAGGGGAAAAATAAATAGGAAAAATTACTGAAGGAAACTAAAAATATTTTACCCCACTTTGGGAGGCTGAGGCGGGTGGATCATGAGGTCAAGAGATCAGGACCATTCTGGCCAACGTGGTGAAACCCCGTCTCTAATAAGAATACAAAATAAAAATAAAAATAGCTGGGCGTGGTAGTGCGTGTCTGTAGTCCCAGCTACTCGGGAGGCTGAGTCGGGAGAACTGCTTGAACCTGGGAGGTGGTCATTGCAGTGAACTGAGATCACACCACTGCACTCCGGCCTGGTGGCACTGAGACTCCGTCTCAAAAAAAAAAAAAAAATTGCCCCCAAATATACTTATTTGACATGTTTCAAGATGGCTATTCAGCGGGGCTAGAAACATAAGAATAGCTAAAATGCTGTCATTTTGGGGGGGGCGGATTTGCACATGTAGAGGAGATAAAGTGAAATTAACAACAGATGCACACAGGCTTTTTGCGACGCCCTCCCTTATTCATAACTAGGAAAGATTAACAGAGTCAGAAGCCTTTCAAGCTCTGACAGGAACATCGCCCACTGGCTACCATCTATTCCTTCTGAGGGCTGCTGCCTGACAGGTTTCATCTGCACTACATGACCACCTTTCCCCCAGGCCTTTCTTCTCCTCTCTCTCCCATAACCTGTTTGGCCATGTCCTGAGCTCTTATTCTTTTGTAACCTCAAGTTTGTGTAAAAGCGTCAATTGGCCATTTATTTGAGCATTTAATATTAGTATGCCTCCCATGCCCACATGCACGTTAATATATTTGTATATGTTTCCTTCTATTAATCTACCTTTTGTCAGTTGATTTTCAGTGAACCTGTTTTTCTCCCCTACACTACCATTGATTTTCAGCAAAGTTTTCTTTTGCCTCTATACTACTGAGGAAAATAATCAGAAACATGTAAAAGTTACTTCATATTTATTTATAAACAATATAAAATATGTATCTCCAGAAATAAAAAATGGCTGAATAATACACTAAATAATAATACACTAATAAATAATATTACACTAAGAAATAATAATACACTAAGAAATAATACACTAAATAAATAATACACTAAAACCATATAGTGGAACTGTTGAAAATAAGTATTTAAAATTTTTTTGAGGTCACCGGAAAATGTATATAATATCCAAATAAGTAAAAAATATGGAACATAAAACTATGTGCACAGAGTGATAATTATTTACAGATAGAGATACAGATATAGATGTATACCTATCTAAGTAAAGAATTAAAAAAAATAAACAGAAGGAAACATATCCAACTATTTAGAGTTTTTATCGCTAGAATGTAAATCATTTATTTTAAAAACATTTTTCCACAATATGTGTTTTTAAATTTTTAATTGAAAACATTGTATTCACACCATTAAATAATGTTATCAGAAAATTAATTATGTCATATAAGAAGATATTTTTAATTTATAATAGACAAGATAGCTCAATGCTGCTTTTATTTATTCTTTTTTTCCCCAAAATTAATAGTGTTACTAGAGATCAAACACCTTCTCAGCCTCAGGGACAGCCCTTGAAACTAATATATTGCCTGCTAGTCTGGTGTTCTGTGTTTTCAACAAATATAGACCAAATAATACATTTGATGAGATTATTCACAACTCACAGGTTAGGTTATTGTCGTATCCATCTTTGTACCCCTATTTATTGCTCCATATAGGAGCCAGCAAATTTCTAATAAACATAAATTGTTAGGGATGGGACTAAGTTTTTTTTTTCTCTCTTTTGAATTTCTTCTTATACAGCTAACATAGTCCTTTGTATAGAGAAATAATCAAAAACTATACTTATTTGTGGGAGCTAAAAATTAAGTCCATTGAACTCATAGAGATACAGAGCAGAACGATGGTTACCAGAGGCTGGGAAGGGTAGTGGGGGTGGGGTGGAGAAGTGGAATTGTTAATAGGTACAAAAAATAGAAAGAATGAATAAGACCTACTATTTGATAGCACAACAGGGTGATTATAGTCAATAATAATTTAATTGTACATTATAGAATAACTAAAAGACTATAATTGAATTATTTGTAACACAAAGAATAAATACTTAAGGTGATGGATACACCATTTATCATGATGTCATTATCAAAATATCTCATACTCTCTGTAAATATATACACCTACTATGCACCTACAAAAATTAAAAATTAAAAAGAAGAAAACTACTGTCATGTTTCACTTAAGAAGGGTGTAGTTCTGAGAAATGTGTCTTAGGCAATTGCATCATTGCACAAACATCATATATTTAACTTTCACAAACCTAGATGGGACAGCCTCCTGCCAACTTAGGCTGCATGGAGTAGCCGATCGCTCCTAGGGTATAAACCTGTACAACATGTTACTGTACCGAGTAGTGTGGGCTTCGTAACACAATAGTAAGTACTTGTGTATCTAAACATATCTAAATATAGCATAGAAAAGGCACTGTAAAGATAGTTTTATAATCTTATGGGACCACAGTCATATATACAGTCTGCCGTTGATGAAAATGTCATTATGCGGCACATGACTGTAGTTGCTAGATTAATGTGAGTTAAAGCTTAACATCATATTCATGCAAAACTAAATGCCACCCAACCTGTGATATTTACACAGAAAGTTAAAATCAGCATCAAAGATAGGCATGCTGTGAGGCGAGCTTGCTGCTCTGTTGGGTGGGGGCTGTAGGGTAAACCACAAGCTTTTTGTACTCAGAAAATAGCACTTTGACTGTTTTACCCCGTAGGGAATCTCTAATTTAATAAGGAGTTCTGAGTAAATACTAAATCAATTTATCTACCTATGTGTCTGTCTATCTATCTATTTATCTATCTATTGTTATTTATTTCCCAAAGATGACCGGGCACTTTTTAGGTTTTTATTTGGAAGCAGATGGTGAGAGAATGAATCAATTCTTTAAGAGGAAGAGCAATAATTCAATGAGGAAAAGGAAAGAATTCTCTGTAGTCCTAAACCCCTTGTCAGAAATGGATGTAATGGGGAAAAAAAGAGTGCAGGTGTATGCAGGCCCAGGGACAACTCTGTGCTTTAGGGCTCTTGTTTTAAGTGTGAATGTGGTGAACTGGCAGAGAGGAGAGGCTGGTCCAGGCTCTTCATACTCTGAGTAAAATGTAAAACTGAAATACAGTAGGCCC
The DNA here is from genome assembly GCF_009828535.3 of Hylobates moloch. Lineage (NCBI taxonomy): Eukaryota > Metazoa > Chordata > Mammalia > Primates > Hylobatidae > Hylobates > Hylobates moloch. The sequence continues at coordinate 117,307,365 of NW_026652284.1, forward strand.
TCATATCTAAGAGTTCTGTATCCACAGAAGCAACCAACCACAGATTGAAACTATTCAGAAAATTTAAAAATTCAAATAATACAAACAAAGATACAATACAGAATAACAACCATTTATGTGGCATTTATATTGTATTACATATTGTAAGTAATCTAGAGATGAAACCAATCTTCCTTCAATACCAAGGGATGAGTGTAGAGAAAACATTTTTAAAAAACAATTAGAGTGTCTCAGACTTATTATTTGCCTGCTGATTGCCAATCTCTAACATATTATTAAAACTCCACAGAAGACACGTATCATTAACTTCAGAGAGGTTAAGGAACTGAGGCTCAGAGAGGTTAAGGAATTTGCCAAAGCCACAATTTGAACGTAGCCTGTGCTCCTTTGTTTCCCAAAATCTCAAGTCTGGGAGTAAGGATAAGTCTGATAATGGTTGAAGCAGCCAGGGTTGTGAAAGTGAGGAACACCAGACAGCCCATAATGGTAGAAGTAAAGCCTTTTTATCCAAAGCCAGATAAATCCACCTGGTCAGCCACTGACACAATCACCTGTGTTGGGACATCTCAGGATTTGTTGTGGATTAAATTCAGAGTGGAATGCCTGTTAAAAACATAGATATCTTTCTCTAATGTCTGATGATTATAATTTGTGCAGTTTGGGTACATATATTTTTAACTAACTCCCCAGCTGGCAAGTGTAAAGAAAACAAATAGGCACAGTTTTCTGAAGTGAGAAGTCTTGTGAAGAAGACAGACTTTAAAATGCTAAAATTGAATGACATTACTACTTCTTCCATGCACTGCTAGATCATTTTAACCTCTCAGCATCAGTCTCCCATCTGTACAAGAGGAAAATAATACTCTACTCTGTTTTGAGAAAAAAAAATGCAGCACAATATATATGATAAGAATTAATGAAAGACACATCATAATTTATATAGTATTTCTTATAAAATGCATTTTAATCATAAAAAGGTATCTAATGAATCTAAATTGTCATTCTGTAAAACCACAGTTATGTCCATAAAACAAAATTAAAATAATAAAAGATAACAAAAAACTGAATCGTTCCAGATTTGAAGGAGTATAAAAGGGCATGCTAATAGGATACTTTGTGTCATCCTGGGCGGGAAATTCAACTAGGAAAAAAGTGCTATCAAAGAAATTTAGATGTGGATGGGAAAGCATCACCTCTGCCCTTGGAAAGTTCATTGTTAAAATGAACTGACAATAGATAGATTAGGAAGAGAAAAAGCATACAAATGTATTAACATGCACAGGGACTTGGGAATCCCACAAATATGAGACTCCAAAGAGGGCCAGATAGTTGAGGTTTAAACACCTCCTTCAGAAGGGAGAAGGAGGTAGGAGACTGTGGGCATTTTAGAGTGGTAGTACATAATTTTATGGAAAATAAATGGGCCCAGGAGGCAGACATTATCCTGCACATGATTCTCTTAAGAAGCTTAATGGGAACAGGAAATTATTAAAAGGTGAGAGGTGAAACTACATTGGGAATAAAAGTTGTCTTGTTGTGTAGATAAGGTACCCTGGGTAATTTCTGGAAGCGGCCCTCAGAAGAATACATGAAAAGTCTATCTGGGCACAGTGATGACTTTTAGTCTCTTCTCGTCATAGTTGCTGGTTTCAACTTTTTTGGTTATTTGATGAGACTCTTAGAGAGGAGTTCTAAAGACAATTGCATTTCTTTTGGAAAGAAATCTCCTTAGTCAGATAGGGAAACTCCAGACAAAGTCCCTCCCTGTGCTCGTGGGAAGAAGAAATAAGAGAAGATTGGAAAGTTATTGGTTCTGAGGCACCTTTTAAGCCCTTCAAATTTCTTTAAATTCAGCGTTGAGGATGGTAAAATATCATACTTTGGGGTAACATTCTCTGCACACCAATCGAAAGCAATAGAACAACTGGTGAAATTTGAATGTATACCACATTTAAAATTTAATGCTAAATCTGCTAATTTCCTAATTTTGGCAGTTGTACTGCAGTTATATAAGTGTGTTAATCAAGTGCAGGTCCCCTCAGATCTCCCTTCAAGGAAAGATTTGCTGCCCAGTCAGCAAGCAGACACCTCCAGTTATCAGCTTCTTCAAGCTGTACCGCAGCTGCTTAAAGCCACCTCACATAACATGAAGTTGTGTCCTTCTTGGAGAAGTCCAAATCCAGGGACTCAGACAGTGTGGGGATAAACAACTGTCCTTTTGGCCCAAGGTACAGTACTCTGATGAGCAATCCTTACACCAGAGCTGCCTGCAGACTGGCCAAGGCTGTCAAGCCAGTATTTGTCACGATTTGAGTTTTGCCTCTGTCCAATCTTGCTTCCTCCCTCTTCCATTCACAGCTGATCATCCCTAATAAATCATGTCTCACACATCAAACTCTGTCTCAGTGTTTGCTTCCAGATAACCCAACCTGTAAACTCAATGTGGAACACAGTTTGAGAAAAGAAGTGAGAAGATTCAACTGTGAAGTTGGATCACTCTCCTACAGGCAATGAAGACCACATCACTGATGGTAGGGTGAATGTTCTCGTACCTCACAAAGTGGCAGTCCACTTCTTAAAACATCCACTATGCATGGAGAAAACCATGGTGATAAGGATAATGGACTGGGTAGTCTGTGATTGGTGATACAGATGCTCTAGAGAAAGCTGATGCTGAGTAGCAGGTCAATGAAAACCAGGTGTGAAAGTAGCAGCATCTTGGTTGCATTTAAAAGTCTTATCCTTGCAGTATAGTTTGAAGTCAGGTAGCATGATGCATCCAGCTTTGTTCTTTTTGCTTAGGATTGTCTTGGCTATAGGGGGACTTTGACTTCATATGAAACTTAAAATAGTTGTTTTCTAATTCTGTGAAGAATTTCAATGGTGGTTTCATGGGAATAGCTTTGAATCTATAAATTACTTTGGGCAATATGTCCATTTTCATGATATTGATGCTGCCTATCCATAAAGATGAAATGTTTTTCTATTTGTTTGTGTCCTCTCTTATTTCCTTGAGCAGTGGTTCATAGTTCTTGAAGAGGTCCCTCACATTCCTTGTTAGCTGTATTCCTGGGTATTTTATTGTCTTTGTAGAAATTGGAATGGGAGTTCATTCATGATTTACCTCTCTGCTTGCCTATTGCTGGTGTAAAGGAATGCTTGTAATTTTTGCACAATTGATTTTGTATCCTGAGACTTTGCTGAAGTTGCTTATCAGCTCAAGATGTTTTGGGGCTGAGATAATGGGGTTTTCTAAATGTAAAATCATGTTGTCTGCAAACAGAGACAACTTGACTTCCTCTCTTCCTATTTGAATACCTTTATTTCTTTCTCTTCCTTGATTGCCGTGACCAGAACTTCCAATACTATGTTGGATAGGAGTGGTGAGACAGGGCATCCTTGTCTTGTACCAGTTTTCAAAGGGAAGTCTTCCAGTTTTTGCACATTCAGTATGATATTGGCTGTGGATATATCATAAATAGCTCTTATTATTTTCAGATATGTTCCATCAATACCCTAGTTTATTGAGAGTTTTTAATATGAAGCGATGTTAAATTTTACCAAAGGCCTTTTCTCCATCTATTGAGATAATCATGTGGATTTTGTCTTTGGTTGTGTTTATGTGATCGATTACGTTTATTGATTTGCGTATGTTGAACCAGCCTTGCATCCCAGGGATGAAGCCAGCTTGGTCATGGTGGATAAGTTTTCTCATGTGCTGCTGGATTCAGTTTGCCAGTACTTTATTAAGGATTTTCACATTGATGTTCATCAGGGATATTGGCCTGAAATTTTCTTTTTTTGTTATGTCTCTTCCCAGTTTTGGTATCAGGATGATGCTGGCTTCATAAAATGAGTTAAGAAGGAATCCCTCCTTTTCAAATGTTTGGAATAGTTTCAGAAGGAATGGCACTAGCTCCTCTTTGGTACCAGGCTCATGGGGACTCAGCATCATGGGGTGTCTGTCCAGGTCAATCTGATGAGGGGTTTGCGTAATTTTGCTTCTTCTTTCATCACTTGCAAAAAGATAGATAGAGAATGCATAAAATATCTGGATTGGTGGCAAGTGTGAAGGACATTACTTCTTCCATGTTTGGAGAGAAGGGAGGTGAGAGCTATGTCCCTGGTTCAGCCTGTCAGGTCCCAGTCTTAAAGGGTGTGGTGTGATACACGTGACCAGAGTGCAGTTCACTGCATTTCCATTCACAGGTGTGGCTGAAAATGAAGTGATGCGTTAATGTTTAATGGCCATTGCTCCTTGTTAATATATTTTCCTTGACAATGAGCCATGACTGGGCCAAGGTGGGATTTAGATATTCTTTGTTTTGCTTGCTGAAATGTCATATAATAAAACTTTATTCCCTTCCTCTAATGCAGAACTCTTCCATACTCTTAAAGATGTGACACATTTGACGTTGAGTCAGGCAAGCATTATGTTCTTGGAGAAGTTGGGTGTTCAAAGGGTGTGGCTGCAGAGATTCAGAGAGCTTTAGTTTATACTCCCCCAAGAGCTGCATGTTAGTTACATAAAGACACTCCCAGCCTCAAACCCAACACCCAACCTCAAAATGACCATTATTAGGCAGAGTTTAGGGGCAGTTAAAGTTGCCTAAGAGATTGCTGCTAGGTTTGTGGTTTTGCCAGTTTGAAAGCACCAAAACAGCATGGAATCCAAGGTAGGATCTAAAGTTTCTTCATCCATCTGTCGCTAATTAAAAAGAATGCCAAAGAACATATGGTCATGGAAGTATCAGGAAAGAAAATGAATGAAAAGGAACATGCTAAATACATCTAAATCTAAATCTAAATAATACTGTTTTCAGTAAGTGGCTGACAAATTCTCCAAAAGGGAAGAATAATCTGAAACAAAGACTACCCTGAGTATGTCAGATAGTGCAATTTTATTCCACTATATGTTTTAATAATATTTTCTTGGCACCTAGCACAGATGGTATCCTACGGAGACTCACCCACTAGATTGTTATCCGCCTTTCTCTGATTAAACACTAAACAAGTTTGTAAGGCCTGTGGATTAGCTATGTTTTCTTATTTTTACATTTTTGATGCTCTAGCATTTGGGCCCTTTAAATGCCTAGGGAACTGCTTCTCTGGAGGTTAACTAATTCCTGGAAATGACAAACAGCTTGCCTGCCACCACACATTTGATAAGCAAACCAACCAATCCAGAGGCCACACTTCTCGCCAGTCTCCTTTTATCAGACTAGAACAGTCCATGGCACTATTCCCTGCCCTACTCACCACCCATATAGCCCAGAGCCCATCAAAATTTTTCAAACTTTCTGATCATAAGTTTCTACTCCTTATGATGAAACTTGCCTGCCCACTTCTTTCCTGTGAAAACTGTGAGAAGATTCCAGCCAACTCATAGTTCTTTTTTCTGTCTGCCAGTTCATCTCTGTTGGGTGCTTCTCTAGGTGGCTCTGAGTAGCATGCTTCTTTGAATTTAGAAAAATAATTCCTTCTTCATGGAAATCAGTTTAGTGTCTGTGTGTCTTACTGTACCTGCTCAAATAAAGTCCTGGTACATTTTTAGACCAGCCAGATTTAAAAAATAAGTAGATAAATAGGCCAAAGCATAATATAGTTTAGAAATAGCAGAATGGTATCTAAATAGACATTTCTGGTTGGACTGTACAATATTTTAGAAAGTCACTTTTTCTGTGTATCTCTTTATTTCATATAAGAAGTATTCATTCATCAGTAGGATAGTAGCCTTTACAAGGTAATGACTAACTATGTAGAAATTGTCACAGATCCAGAGTAGGATATAGAGGATACCACTGATTGGCCCAATAAAATGATTAGATTTAAGAGCTAGAGGTAGAGAATGCAAATATGTGTAATAACTTACAAACAACATCCTGAGCAAAAATAACCAACATAGGAAGCTTTTACTAACACCCATAACTACCAAACGTTTTCACCTTTATCTAATCTGCCAGAGTATTTTGAGCATATCTCTTTATGGCATTTATGAACCTTTTATCCACTATGACACCTACTAGCATGAAGGTCTTGTGGCATCTGCAACATACAAAGTTCTTACAGGGTCAAGAGGCAACATGGTACACTGGAAAATGCACATAAATCCAGGTGGGAATGATGGTTCCATTACTTACTGGCTCTGTAGTGCTGAGTAAATTACTAAATTGTGTTTGCCTTCAATTTTCTTCTTCGTTAAATGGAGAAATATCTCTTTCCATAGCTTACTGGAAAGATTGGATAAGAAAATACATGTGAAATGCATGAGATACAGCAGGTACACTAGAAACTTTCTTCTTTTCACTTTCTAGGAGCCTTAGCCATGGGTTGAACATTCTGCTTATTAGAGGTCTTTAGTAAAGGTTATTTCATACACTCATCATTATACGTACAAAAACACTAAATTTACATACATCTATAGATTTAGAGCAGAAGTGGAGGATGTTAAATTAATTTTATAGTACATTACTGCAATGTTAAATGCTTTACAGAAAAAAGTTGATAATATGTAAATAAATAAATAAGAAATGCACATGATGATACACCATACAGCAGGGTAAAGTGTATGATGTGAGAGCTCACACTCACTGAATAGTTTTGCAGAGCCCAGCATTGTGCTGAAAACACATTTTGTGTATTTACGTCATTCTGAAGCATATGCTATCATTGTTTAACTCTTCTTAGTTGAGGATGCTGAAGACCAGAAAAATTAAGCAACTTTCTCAAGACCAGCTAATAATTGTTTAAGGAAATATTTAAACCCAGTCATTACGGCTTCAGAACCTCTAAATCTTCCCTCAGTTTATGTCTATGCTATGCTCTCCTATATTCTGTGAATTCATGTTTTGTATATGTGTGTGTTAAATATGAAAAGATTGATTAATCCAACAGATATTTATGGAAATCCATTCATTCTGAGCTTCTGCCATATACTTGCTTTGCTGCTAGGGAACATGTTTTAGTCCCACAGGACTTTGCAAGGCCTATAGAAACCTGTTTCCCTCCTCTCCCATTTTAAGAGTATGTTTTGGCTTTTAATTTTAATAAAATTTAATTTATTAAAATTTAATTTTAATAATAATTATTATTATTTTTGATTAGTTCTTTTCGTGCAGCCAGTTAAAAACATAGTCTGTCTACTTCGTGGCAATGAAGATATTATCCTGTGTTGTTTTCTTTTCCCTGTCACATAAAAGTCCCATTCATTCCAAATTGACTTAGCACCCTTTAACAGAAAGTTCGCGCTTTCCCACTGCATTGTAGTTTCACCTTTATCCAAGAGCAGTTGATTTTATATACACAAGCATCTGTTTTCAAATTGTCTATTTTATTTCATGGATATATCTTTATCTATCTTCATATCATACTACATGGTTTAAATTGCTATTGCTTTAGAACCAATTGTGGTATCTGGTAGTATGAGTCCTTCAGCAACTTTTTTTCTTTAAGATTATCTTTGTTATTCCTTGTTATTTGCATTTTCTTTCACATAAAATTTAGAAGGAGTTTGTCAATTTCCATATATGTACACAGACACAAATGCACCCAGATACACACCCACACACACATACAACAATAAATATGCTGAGATATTGACTGGGGTATATTTAATGCATAAACATGGGAAAATTGATATCTTTACAGTATTGGGTTCCCCAATATAAACATATAAAAGAGCATCTCATAGATACAAATGTTATAGAGAGTTTGTAGAGTTGTCACTATTCTGGATAAATACACACACACACACACACACAGAGACACACGTATGAATGTACTGTTGTATGCTTTTCCACCTGTACACACTTTTAATGTAGTGTTATCACACGTCTTTTCTTAGATTCTTTCTTTAGATTTAGCATTAGAAACTTGGTAACTTTTATTCTATTTTAAGTCATATTGTTTTTAGCATTACAATTTCTATTACACACACACATACACACACACACAGAGTTGTTATTGTTGGCTTAGCAACCAACAGGTTGCTATTGTTATTTAGCAACCTTATTAGCAAACATTCTTGAACATCTGTTCTGTGATCATTGCTAGGACTGAGGATATAAAATGTGCAATTTGTATCCCTTTTCATTGAAGAACTCACAGTTGAGATGGAGAGATTCTTCGCATGAGCAAAGACTGAAGGAGCCCTGGGAAGAAGCTACTTACTGAATTGCAGGAGTACTGTATTCAGCAACTGACAAGAAGTTAATGGCATATTTCAGTTTCATTATAGCTAGGCAGGTATGTCTGGATTTTTCACATACTCCCTGTCTCCTTTCCCATTTGGACTATTTTTGAACCTCAAATCCAGTGAAAGTTGATGATGAGTGCCTCCTTTGTGTTAATGTTTTATTTCACTATGTTTTTACACAGAATGAAAGGTTATGAAAGGCAGGGAAAAATTTCTTTTGTTTACTGCCAATTTCTAGTGCCTAGAAAAGCAATATAGCAAAATAGATGCTCAAAAAATATTTGTCTTTACATATCATGTACTGGCTATTTGTCTTTCCTTAAAAAATAATCTTTCTTATCCTTCCATGTTCAGCTCCAGTGTCACCTCTCCATAAAATCTTACTCTATGTCCAGCAACTTGATTTGAGAATTATATATTTTGTCCTATTACTACATCCTCAGTTATGACAGTTTACATGCTATATTGAAACAAAAAAATGTATAAAATGTCTCCATCTCTTGTACCATTATCAGAAGAGATGCTGCTTTATTTATATTAAATTCCTACCTGCCTAAATTGGTATCTGATCCATGATATTTTTTTCCATGAAAGAGAACATAAATGAAAGAATGAATAAGTGAATGAATGAAAAACATTAAATTTAAGTCACACAACTAGTGAGGAACAGAACTAAGAAGAAAGCCCATGGCAGTTGACTAATATCAGCCCAGTTAGTAGACCGCCAGTCAGGTTCATATAGGAATTCAGAACTTTTCTTAACTAATCCTCCTCTAGAATCATCCTCCACCAGAGTTCATTTGGTTACTGGTGAACTATTTACACTAGTTTCACACCAGGCTGCAGAAGAATCAGATCGATGACTGATCACGTGTAGGTGATTGCATAAACCTTGTTCTTGGATCAGACAGAAGTTCCTGATCCCTGACTGTTTACTCTCAATGGGGCATGGGCTAGGTAATGTAGGAACTATAAAAACAACAAAATAAAATAATTACTTTTACCACAGGTAATGACATTGTGATTAACATTTGCCCAAAATAATCTTCTTTACTTCCCATAACCACACTGTGAAGTAATGGATTAAAGTTCTTGACTCCAGGATATGGATCTGAGGATAGTAAGAGGAAACACTGGGGCTGGGCCTGGTGGCTCACGCCTGTAATCCCAGCACTTTGGGAGGCTGAGGCGGGCGGATCACCTGAATTCAGGAGTTCGAGACCAGCCTCAACATGGAGAAACCCCGTCTCTACTGAAAATACAAAATTAGCCAGGCGTGGTAGTGCATGCCTGTAATCCCAGCTTGTCGGGAGGCTGAGGCAGGAGAATTGCTTGAACTTGGGAGGCGGGGGTTGCAGTGAGCCGAGATGATGCCATTGCACTCCAGCCTGGGCAACAAGAGCGAAACTCCGTCTCAAAAAAAAAAAAAAAAAAAAAAGGGAGGAAATACTGAACTCTTGAGACTGACCTTCTAGAGGTCTCAGTTCAAAGACAGATACTATGCCGTATCCATTCTCCCATTGCAGAAAGATCTTGACAAACACTTACTGCTGCAGCGTTAGCATGAAAAATAAATGCATAAACACAGGATTCAGAGTCATTCAATCCAACTAACTCTTGAACCCAGGCTCTTTAACTTCTTAGAATTACATCTTAGATCTAAGTATGCTAATACACAGAAGTCTCTATTGCTCTAAGAAATGGAGTTAAGCAGATGTCTTCCACATAGGATTCTTGAAAGGAGTAAAAACTGCTTAGTTATACAGAAAATCTAGCACTGAACCTGGATACTAATCTGTAATCATGAAGTGTAGCTGTTAGGATTATTTATTAGGACTACAATTCCTTAATGACTTTTCTGTTCTTTTTCTGCTTCTCTCATGCTGGCCTTGCCTGTGTCCTTTCTTCATCCCCAAACTCATTCCCGCTTCACAGGCTTTAAACTGCCATCCTCTTGCCAAACCTGCCCTCTACGTTTGTGCATGGATGCCTGCTTCTCACTGTTCAGGTCTCAACTCAAATGTCACTGAGTCCAAGAGGCCCTTCCTGGTCATGCCACATACAGCAACTCCTCCTTCACTTTATTCAATTATTCTATTTTATATTTTAATATACTTGCAAGTCTATTTCTTTATGTGCGTGTTTATTTTCTGCTTTATCACAAAAGAATTTAAGAGACTTAAAGGTCAATATTCTCCCTTGTTCTATAATGTATCATCAGTGCTAAGAACAGTTCCTGGCATACGAAATAATGACACCTACTTCAAAACGCTTTCCAGAAAACTCTAGTTGTAAACTGATATCCTTTTTTTTTTCAAATGCTCCAATAGCATTTATTTGGTGTCTCATTCTGGGTCTGTGTCTGCTGTTAGTGAGGACTGTCCCATGTGGCTTAGAGCTCCTGGTGGCTTGCATCATTAGGGCACCCATCATAAGGAGTGGCAGAGCAAGTTCTCATGAAGGCCTATGGAACAGAAATAATATCAATAACCATGGTTATTTAGGCACAAATTAAGACAGAAATCATGCAAACTACCAACTGTGTTTTTTCATGACCTTATTATGAATCAGGCACTCCCCGTATATTTAATCCACATAAAACCCAGATTGGAGAGAAATTGTTTTCTTCATTTTATGATAGAGAAAATTAAGAGTAAAAGGTGAGGCAGCATATCTGGTATAGTGCAATGTATTTAATGTAGTGAGGGTTGAACTGGGGTTTGAGCGATTCCCACAGGCTCTACACTTTTTTTTGTGATGTTGATACTACCTCCCAGTGACAGCAAAATCAAATTATTCATAAAACTTTTTTTTGCTATTTTACACTTTAAGTTGGGGGAATTGCATCTCAATATTTTGAATAATAAATAACAGGATGATGAACATATTTTACTAGAATATGAAACGAGTGTTCTTTTATTACTAGTACTTATCATTTACACTGTCTAATTCAATAAGCATGTCTCACATTTGTTCCTTACAGCTCTGCATAATATTTTATATCATAATTATAACTTAATCATAACTCAGCCTTATTAAAAACTGACAAGCCCTAGCTGTTGATGTGGTTAGTTTTTCCGCTAGATATTTGAATCTTGTTTTTTCCTCCATTTAATGGATAATTTCCTTTCATAGGGATACAACATGGCCTTTTAAAAGCATGGGCAAAAATATGCAAAATACTCAGGTCAATCAATGCAATGTTTCCTAATTAATTTGTTAAGTGCAAGTCTCTGACCACAGTTTTGGATGAGGTAGAAAGTATTTATGTTTCTGTAAATCACTTCATATGAACACCTACATATCTTAATAGGGATAAGACAAATGGCACTGGATGATGTATGCATTTGTAAATAATTCCTAATTACATAAATGCTTTCTTCTTGTGGAGATATTTGTTTCTTCTGAAGGCCTATAGGGTTTCATCTATACCTTTCTTGTGACATCTTTTTTTTTCTGCCTTACCTTCTGGTTATATGTGCATACTAAAGGACATATTAGTTGTGGAGATGGCTAACTTGAATTTAAACTATTTTAGCCATTCCAATTTCTGCCTGTATGACCTTGGGCAAGAGAGGTTATCACTGAATCTTTGTGGCCTCACCTAGAAATCAGCGTTGCCATGTCAAATCAAACATTAATGTGCTTGTGTTTATTTCTGGAAAACAATAGATACTTCTCATATTCTCCACTAATCTGCAAATCAACTGATGGCTGAAACTGTGACATATTCATCATTATCTTTGCACCTCCCACAATTACTGCAAAGGCACAGGAAACTTGATTACAATTATGAAGAGAAGGCTAATAGAGTTCACTTAGTTATTCTGCTTGGAATAGCTCATCTCAATATTACAGCCTCAACTTCTCCTTTAATAAATTCTAGTCATTCTTCAAAAAAAATCGTGCAAAATCTATCTACATTCATATATTCCTCCTTCTAACTGGAGATAATCTTGATGAAGTAACATATCTTCTATACCTCTCTGTTATTTATTTCTTTCAACCTTTAATTATACATTTGAATTCATAATTTATATTTCCATTCTATTTAAACTCACTGAGATTAAAGACATACTATTTGTCCTTTTCTGAATATCCCAGTGGTCAAAGGAAGTCCCCTGGGATTAACTCCTGTATAGTTTCAGATTGTATATTACTAAATACCAGGCCAGTCTCCAAGCACATTCCATGCAGTAACATCAAAGAGGACCTGGGGCAAGAGAACAAGGAACCTGGTGTAGGCTCTATACATGATATGGTTAGGCTTTGTGTCCCCATTCAAAATTTCATCTTGAATTATAATCCCCGTAATCCGCATGTGTCAAGGGAGACACCAGGTGGAGGTAATTGAATCATAGGGGTGATTTCCCTCATGCTGTTCTCATAATTATGAGTGAGTTCTCAAAAGATCTAATGGTTTTATACGTGTTTGATAGCTCCTTCTGTGTTCATTCTCCTTCCTGCCACCTTGTGAAGAAGGTGCCTTGCTTCCCCATTGCTTCCACCACGATTGTAAGTTTCCTGAGGCCTCCCAGCCATGTGGAACTGTGAGTCAATTAAACCTCTTTCCTTTCTAAATTACCCAGTCTCAGGCAGTTCTTTACAGCAGTGTGGAAGGTAACTAATATAATACATGTGCATGAAATCTCTTTAATCTATGGGTAAATGGCTTTCATCAGTTTTGGAAAATTCCAACGATTATCACTTCAAATATGGTCCCCACTTCTATATTTTCTTTTTCTCATTCTGAATAGTCTTTATAGATCACTTGTGTCTCACATGTTTCTACACTAATTCTATTATTTCAGAAATGTTTTCTTTTTTATGGTTTAATATTTTATTCTGATACATCTTCAAGTTCACAAATCCTGATTTCTGCTGTGGCCAGTCTGCTGATAACTCTTTTAATAAATTATTATTTTGGAATATTGTATAATTTTTATGTGTAGAATACTTACTTGCTTTTAAAAATTCACCCTTTCATCTATTGTTTCTTCTTATCCTCTGTCTTCCACATTGTCACAGTTATTTTAAAGTTCTTATTTGATAACTCCAATATTTGGATTATCAGTATTTGTTTGTATTGTTTGTTTTTCCTTTTCTCTTCATTATTATCAACAGTCTAATAAGTTTTATTACATGCCGGACAAATGTATCATAGAACCACAGAGGACATAGCTGATCAAAGTCAGGTTACTTCTCATTCATTCTATTCTTCAAGTGATAGGCTCCTGAACTTTTATTAATGGCCTAGCAGATTTCTACAACCTCGCTTTCCAAGTTTTGCTTCATATAAATGTTTGGCCTACCTCTTTAGCTTACTTCTCACTGGTTTCAAATTCTCACAGCAATCTTGAGAAAGAAACTAGCCTTATTTATTTCAGGCCAGCTTGTGAGTACTATGAGAGTGCCAGAAACTCCAGTCTGCTTTTCCACCTCAGTCGTCTAGTTTCCAGCATCACTAAATAACTCAGCAAATGTTTTATTTGGATTTAGACCTGCATTAAGGAGTCCTCCTGTATCCAATTCATTTTAATACCCTGCATAACTACCAAAACCCTGCTGGCTTCTTTTTTCCTCAACAGAATCATCCAGCATGAACCAATCCAGCATCTGTCTGAGCTCAACATAGACAAATGGCTCTAGAACAAAAATGGCTGAAGAAAACCAAGTTACCAAGGAAGAGTGTTTTTCTCTCTCAGATTTATTAAACTTTTAATAGCAAGATAATTTTAGGCCTATAAAAGTTGCAAAAATAATATAATTTCCATGTATTCATCACCACATATTCAATTCAACCATAGAATAGTTATCAATAGTAAGAAAATAACCATAGTACAATATCATAATACTATTAACTGTAGTTCAGACTTTTCATCAGTTTTCTACTAATGTCCTTTTTGTAACCAAGAATCCAATCCAGGAACTTTACCTTACATTTATTTGTCATGACTCCCTAGTCCCCTCCAATCCATGATAGTTCCTCAGTCTTTCCTTGCCTTTCATGACTTTGACAATTTTAAAGAGCATTTGTCAGGCATTTGGTCACGTATCCTTAAACTGGGGTTTGTTTGTGTTTTTCACGTGATTTACCTAGAGTTATGGTTGTTGAGGAACAATAACATAGAGGTGAAGTGCTCTTCTCATCATTTTATGCCAGAGGGTGGGGGTAGGACATGATATCAACATGATTTATCTCTGGTGATGTCAACTTTGATCTTTTCATTAAGATCGCAAAGCAGGGATAGATAAAGAAATATATAACTGTGTGCTAGCCTATGCACACACACACACACACACCTACCTATAACTAATTACCTATTTGCCATCTATGTATGTATGTATCTATCTATCTATCTATCCATCTATCTATCTCAATAAACATAAATATATACTGATATATTTCACCTTAACACCACAGGAATCAGTCTATCCTCACCTCAAAGAGGTGAACCCTGTGGTGCTTGGTTAAAGTGAAATTATATCAGTATATATTTATGTTTATTGAGATAGATATAAGTATATATATTACCATTATATATATTAAGTATATATAAAGTATATATAGTATATATATTACCATTATATATATTAAGTATATATAAAGTATATATATAGTATATATATTAAATATATATATAAATTCAGTGTATATATTAACTAAGATTTGAAGCATCTTACTCCCACAATGGGAAACCTGGATCCCGTTATCTACAATTTATATATTTATTAGTTCATACTTTGTATGCATGTAATATGGTTTCAGAATCTCTCATCTGTACTCTTATGAAAAACAAATTTACCAGCTATCATACTGTGTTTATAAACAGTTACTTTGGTCTTTATACCTATAGTTTACACACACACACACACACACACACACACACAAATCTTTCTCAGTGTTACTTAAGGCAGCTCCTTTCTTTCTCTTATCCTTCATTGTGGTTACATGATTCATTTGTCATAGAGAGAAATTATTTGCCCCAGTATATATTCCATTCTTCCTGCAAAGTCTCAGTTGAGTTTTGCTTTCCTTTGCTTAGAATACAATCCTCTTTGTGTGTGTCTATGTATGTAATATGATGGTGGCCTCTAAGATGGCCCCAGTGACCCCTGCCTACTGGCATTTGTTCCTTGACTGTTCTTTCCTGGAGTATGGACTGAGCTTATTGACTCACTTATAATAACAGCCAAGTAGAAGCAGGTCGTGTCATTTCTGAGATTAGATTACCAGATAGCTGTGACTACTATCTCGACTATGCTCTCACAACCTCTCTCTCTCAGAGTGAGTTCTTAAGTCGTGAGAAGCCCTAAGGAGAGCCCCACATAGCAAGGAACTGATGTATCCAGCCAGCAGCCACTGAGGACCTCAGCCTGCCGAGAACAATGTGAGAATGAGTTTAAAAATTGCATCCTTGTACTCATACCATTCCCACAACAGTCACATTTACTTTTAGACAATAGACACTGGCATCCAGAACAAAATTCTGTTTCAGTTATCACTTAATAATACCACTTAGTGCTATCAATAAGTAGTATTTGGTTGCTGTAAAGGTCAATATTAAGAGGGATAAAGGAAGGTATGCAGAATGCGTAATATGTGTTCAGACTATATTGATTCTCAATAAATGTTAGCTGTCAATAATATTCTATATTTTTCACTAATTAAACAATTATGTGCTTATATAACCCAGACACTATGATAAGCCTGCTGATAAAGCACTGAGAATAGAGCTGGGGTTGAGCTCTGCCCTTATGTACCTTAAAGCCTATTTGGGGAACTGGAAATTAAACAAATAATTGCCAAAATAATTTAATGAAATATAGGATGCTTACCACGGGATGCTTAACATTAGGTGTTGTTCAATAAACCACCACTGATAAGACTAAACCATGAGAAATGCTTAACTAGCTGATGAATATAGGTCAGGGGATAAGTCGTCTCACCAAAAATAGAATTAAGCCTTGTTTCTGAGCCATGCTCCAAGAGGTCTTCTCTCTCTGAGATGGTGAGAGCTGGCTTATGGTGAGAAGTATAGAGATGAATGAGATAAGGGCCCTATTTATAAGGAGCTCACAGGTTATGAAGGGAGACAAGAGGAAATTCTGTAACCAGGTCATTAGACAGCAAAATGATCACAAATAGTAATAATTTAAAATGTGAAGAACTTCAGACAAGTAAGTTTGAGAATAATTCCTAACTCAAGGTAAGAAACCATGAGACCATCTCTTTTTTTATTTTTCAGTTTGAA
Organism: Hylobates moloch; assembly: GCF_009828535.3. Taxonomy (NCBI): domain Eukaryota; kingdom Metazoa; phylum Chordata; class Mammalia; order Primates; family Hylobatidae; genus Hylobates; species Hylobates moloch. The sequence goes on from NW_026652284.1 coordinate 117,323,814, forward strand.
ACATGAAGAGAATGTTCAGTTGTGTTATCTTTTAAAATGAATGGAGGGGTGTGTGTGTGTGTGTGTGTGTTTAAAATACCTGTGATTACAAAACCATTATTTTGCTACTTAAAGTGAAAAACTTAAGCTACTTGGAAAATGTTCCCTATGTGTAAATACATGCCTGAAAAATGAAGATTTGCATCACAATTTAGAGTGGCCAACTCATACAGATGGCCCAGGCCCATCCTGACTTTAAAACCAAAAGTCTCACATTCTGGGACTTTTGTGAACCACCTCAGTTTCAATCAAAACAGGACAGCTGGTCACCCCACTTCATGTGTACTTTCAATTGCATTTGGAAAACTGCAAATAAAGAATTCTCTATATTAAAAATGATATGGTATGGAAAGATTCTGTCTAGTGTAAAAAAAAAATAAGTCTACCATAAGTATGTCTTTACTTCAAGACCTCTGAGAGTAGATAAACCCACAAACCAGAACAAAATCTCATTGTCTGGAGAATTACCAAAGCATTCTGAAAAAATTGAATAATTCCCAAGACAGAATCTCAGCAATGGAGAAATGAGAACTCTTAATGCTTTCCTTCTAAAACTCAGATTGAACTTCTTACTGCTAAAAGAGTATACATCCCATTTTTGTTAACATAAAAATATATATACTTACAAAAAATATTATTAAAAAAATCTACCTGGCTTTTTTTATACTTTTGTTTGTCTTCCTATGACTGTAGTTGAATTCAGTATCTGCAAATAATGCACACTGAATAAATGTTTGGAGAGCAAATGAATGGATAAGAACACAGAAATTTAAAAGCATAAATAAGTGACTGAATGAATGAAATAAATAAGTGCATTCTATGGGCTGCAATGTTGCTACCTGTTTTCAGCTTGACAAAAATAAGGATTGTTAGGCTAGCAGATAAATGTACGCTATTTGAATTATTTGAAAACACAAATCTCCCATTATTTACAGGTCATGGGAAAATTATTTGATGTTAAAAGTTTGTACATCAATGGGATGGGTAGCTTTGTACATACTAAGATGAACCACCTTTGGGCACATGAAATGCTGTTGGTAATATGGCTACAGTTGATATTAATTAGTTAAAAGAATGTGCTAATGTGGCCATGAATGGGGGATTAATCGCAAGATTCCTTGCTCTGTTTAAAAGTTAGAGTCTCTACACTTTGTCCTGGTCCATCTTACTCGAAATCCATTATTTACTCACTTATCTACTTATTTGAATTTGCACTGTCTCTTTATTGTGAACCTGAGAAAAGGCTATGGAGTGGGAAGTCCATCTTTGCTACATATTAGGCGGGTGACTTTGGATTAGTTAGCATTCCTTGAGACCACAAACGGATACAGAAAAAAAAACTGACAATATGTAGCTTGCAGAAAACACGTCCATTTGCGAATACTGATCTCTATTATTTGAGTTTTATTTTAATCATATAACAAAATAGTCAAATGAATGGGTTGAAGATTTACAGGATTACAATGATCACTCCTGATTTCTAATGAAAATTATCACTATATTCATATTTCTTCATTTTAAAATCAATGTTATATATTTAAAATTATAAAAATATATATTAGAATGTATTATACATTTATTATACCTTAGTTCCTGACAAATGTTAGGCACCTCCTCACACAGGCCTTCTTCTCTTTAAAGATGTTCTTTCTTGCCCTTCCTCTATTTCTCTTCCCTCCCCTTTTTTTAACCTTCGACTGTTCTCCTTTCTCTCTCCCTTTGCATTAACTATTTTGTTTCGTGGTGGATTTAAAGATGACCAGAAATGAATCCTACTTTCAAGAAGCTGATGATGGCCTTATTTAAATATGTACTGACTGATTTATATTACATTACATAGGATAAGTGACTTAAGAAGCATATGGATACACTACTACAGTAATTAGAGACAGGGGGTGCTACTTCCAGTCACAAAAGTAAGAAAAGTTTTGGTGGCGCAAGGATATGTAAAGCAGAGATAAGAATTGAAAGTGGGCCGGGTGCAGTGGCTCACGCCTGTAATTCCAGCACTTTGGGATGCCGAGGTGGGCGGATCACGAGGTTAGGAGATCCAGACCATCCTGGCTAACACGGTGAAACCCTGTCTCTACTTAAAATACAAAAACTTAGTCGGGTGTGGTGGCGGGCGCCTGTAGTCCCAGCTACTTGGGAGGCTGAGGCAGGAGAATGGTGTGAACCTGGGAGGCAGAGCTTGCAATGAGCAGAGATTGCGCCACTGCACTCCAGTCTGGGCGACAGAGCGAGACTCGGTCTAAAAAAAAAAAAAAAAAGAATTGAAAGTGGAGCAATAGCATCCTCTCTTTCTGCTCTCCTCTTGCAACTGCTAAAGTCTATGGCTTTGAGTGGCCCTGAGATCCTAAAAGTGGAGTTTTGAAGAAACCCATTCCTTCACCTAAAGGCATCTTCAGAGCATAGCTTCTGCTAACCAGACCATGAAGCTCAGACCTTACCTTGTTGTGATTGAGCATTCGAATAAACTTTACAGTTTGGAGTAGGTAGAGTAAGAGTAAGATTGTGGGAGCTAAAAAAAAAATAGGAATAAGTGAGAAAGAAAAGTATGACTGTGATAGTGAGAAGGTCACTGAAGATAACTGATGATCACTCCCAGTTATACAATCTATACTTGAAGCACTTTACTTGAGACCCCACTGGAAACACACACAGGTTACGGTGGCTCATGTCTATGATTCTTTGTCGCCCTCCCCTTCCATCCTCTGAAACAGTAAGAGATCATCGAGGGTATGTATAGGATAAGGCAACATTTTAAATAAAATTGCTCTTAGAATTCTGGAGGAAGGATTGGGAAAGGTTAAATAGATCAACAAAAGATGAAGTGTCAGTAGCTCTGACATCAGACTTCAGGTTGCATTTTGACTCAACATGACCTATTCTACCAGCATCACTAAGCCAAGTAACATATGGCATTGGCCAAATACATTTTCATAGCTCTTAATCTCCAAGCCATTCCCATAACTGCATTAAGGTCTCATCTTCCTAGGAGCAGTCTGGCAGCAGTGAGTATAACAGTTCAAAATTTTCCAATTATTCTGAATATTTTCTTTTATTTGAGCCTCATAAGAGCTCACTGAGATAAAAAGAGATCAATACTGCATTTTTTTTTATTTTGCTGCCTAGAAAACTGTATTCCCTAGCCTTTTATCTTCTAACTTCATGTATATGAATTATTTTTTTCTTTAGGATTCAACTTATGTAAGTATTCCTTGACCACTCCAGATGGAATGAGACACCTTGTCATATTCTTTTATAGCATGTCAAGCTTTTCAATCATTGCCTTCATTCCAATTTTAGCACATTTGTAACTTGCAAAGGTTTTTATTAAAAATATATCTTAGTAGAACATAAAAGACATAAAAGCAGGGACTACATTTGTCTTGTTTATTACTACATCTTTAGTGCTTATGACAGAGCCTTCCACATATTAGGTACTTTAAAATATAACAGAATAAATAAATGAATCACAAATCAATAAAATTTACAATAAAGAAAATTAATACTGAGTACTAAACTACTTAAGTCACACTCAAAGTATGAGAAGAATGTGCTAGAATACACATCTTCTGAGCAGATTCCAGTGGGTTACGTAATATCCTGTTTACTTTTTACTGTAAGACTACTATATGATCCGGTAATCCCAATAGTGGATGTATGTCCAAAGAATATTAAATCCATGTGTTGAAGCCATCTCTGCACTCCCATGCTTATTGTAGCGTTATTCACAATAGTCAAGATATGGACTCCACTTATGTGTCTACCAGCAGGTAAATGGATAAAGAAAATGTGGTGTAGATACACAATGAAATACTCTGAAATATCAGCCTTAAAAAAGAAGTAAATCCTATCATTAGTGACAACATAGATAAACCCGAAGGACATTACGTTCAGTAAAACACATCAGGTACAGAATGACAAACACATCATGATGTCAATTTTACTGCATATGAAATTGTAAAAAGTCAAACCCATAGAAGCAGAGAGTAAAATGGCCTGAAGGTGGGAGAACTGAGGAGATGTTGGTCAAATAATATACAATTTGTTAGATAGAAGGAATAAGTTTCAGAGATCCATCGTATAATATGGTGAGTATAGTAAATAACCATGTATTGTATACTTGAAAATTGCTGAGAATAGATTTTAAGTGTTATCACTACAAAACTGATTGGTATATTAGGTGATGGTCATATTAAGTAGCTCGACTTAGCCATTCTACAATGAATACATGGATCAAAACATCACATTGTTAACATAAATACATACCATTTCTATTTGTCAATTAAGAAATATATTTTTAAAAATTTCAAAAAGTAGAAAAGAAAAAAAGTGGAACAAAAAGAAATATAGATAATATATATGAGAAATTCAGAGAAGTGAAAGATTTTAAGGCACTTAGGTCTGAGAATACTCAATCCTAAAACTCTGAAGTTCAATTTCGTCTAATTCTTGAGCCAAGCTTCACAAAAGCAATTGTCACATAATTTGTTGATTTCTTTCCCAAGTGAATGTTTGCCAAACACTCCCATCAAAGATTTCATATGCATTAAATATTTATGCCAAGCTGTTACATAGAAAACTTGAGTATATACTTTGCTTTTAGAATTAATTTATTTCTAATTTTTTAATGCAGTGTAATTAGCTGAATTGCTCTTAGAATATAATCACTTGTTATATGTTTGAATAAGTTAAGCATGGCTTTGTAGAAATGTGACTGGTTTATAATTATCTAGGAGCCTAAAATATTCCTTGTGGCTAAAATAATATGATCAAACTTAGTGGCCACTTAAATAGAATCTCATTAAGCATGACTTTATGCAAGGAGTCATTCCTGGAAAAATTTGCCTTGTTTCTCTGTTTACTTTAACCAAAAATGAAAGTGAGGGGTTTTGAAGGAAATCCCTTAGATGATACCATATCTGTAGGTGAGACAGTGTAGCCGATAAACTGGCACATAGCCTGCGAGACAGAATGCACTCTATGACCTTGGTCAAGTTTATTAAGATTGCTCAGCCTGGATTTTCTGATGTTGAAAATTAGCACATTAGACTAAATATTCTCTAAAGAACTTCCTTCATTTCACTCTGCACATTTTTTTTAATAGAGCATATACTAAACCAGGTCTTGTGACATTAGGGATGACCCCTTCACATTATCACAAAGATGTATAATTGTCACACCAGATTTATACAGTGTTTTCCTACTAGGTTTTCACAACAAGGGGAGGAGTAATGATATTATCATCCTCAATTTATAGTTTAGGGAGATAGATCAAGGTTCAAAGGAAATCAGAGTCTGATGGTTAACAGTTCCAAACATTCCTGGGAAGAGTTGCTACCCAATATTTATCTACTTTTATTTCTGACCTCATTGAAGATTGGCTAAAACACTTCTGTTTTTGACCTCTTTGAGGAGTATAATTTATCTTCACTTAATCAGATTACTTGTAATACTTTTCCCCCTTCAGATTCAGTCCGTGGGGTACCATTTAACACTTTCAAATTCAACCAGTAATGTTGGCTTTGTCTATTGGCACATGTGCAATTGCTCTCCCTTCCTTCTCAATCCTCAAGATAAGCAGAGTGAGGAAGAACTGCATGAATACTGATCATTGGTGATGAGGACGCCTTTACTGTGGAATCTGCCTTGCCTGCCATTGGCGTTGAATCCCTTACTTCATGTGAGAACACAGAAAGGAACTCATGGTGTAGCAGTTAGGAGAATGACATATTTGCTGGCATTTTCATGATAAAAGTATTATTAAAAATGGAATTTTTGACATAATCTCAAATTTGTCACTGATATGATATTACACTTTAGGAAATAATTTATCTATCTTATCATTCAATAATTACCACTCATAATAACAAGGCTACTATAAACGATGATACATATTATTTCTTCAGTATTTGCTATGTGACAATGCGCTAAGCAATTTTATACCCACCACTGCATTAAAGTCTTCAAACTTTTCTACACAAAGCTACCGTTGTACCAATTTTATGGATGGAGAGACTAAGAGCAAGACTAAGACTGAGTTTATGTAACTTAACATTTACTATAACCTAGGTCAGTGGGGGTTCTGTTCCTGGTTGTACACTAGAATCATTTGGAAACTTGAAAAAATGCCATGTCAGTACCTCAAGTTACTTTAAATAGCCTACTTATTGCACATAATGGCATTTTCAATGTGTAGAGCTAATATGTCTAAGATGCTGGTTAGCTAGGATAAAAAGAGACTGTCTTCAAAGTGCTCCAACACTGTAGAGGCAAAAGCTACATAAACTAAATTGATTGCAGTAAAATATTACAAGTCCAGTATTACTGATGTGTCAGTACCACACTGGGAGACATGGAAATGTCGTTTGTACAATTTATTTAATCCTGGTTTATTTTCTCATTTGTAAATGACAATAGCATCTGCACCAAGGTTGTTGGGAGATGAAATTGGATAACTTATGTTATGGATTCTAAGTACTGCTTTTGGCAAATAGTTAAGTGCCTAAAATTGAGTTCTTCTTTCCATATATATGAAGTGTATGAAGAACCCAGTTCTCCATTTGTGAAATAGTGACCATAATACTCCTGCCACAGGTTCCTCTGAGGATCAGACAACACCACAGATGTTAAAGTCCTTAGCAAAATACACCAAACAAATGTAAATTGTTTTTATGTTTCCAAATAACTAGACTGGAAGACGTATTGGATCCTTCTTTATGAATCAGGTTCTGCTATTATCCCAGACCCTTCCCAACTGGCTTATTTTGGAGCATATAACTGTATTTTTAAAAAAATTATTCTCTTTGTACTCTCTAGAATTGTGTATATGAATCTGGCTTCTTGTCCTGAAATATCCACCCATAGTCAAAGTAAGGGCAGCAGGAATTGTCTGATGATCATCTCTTGGATGTAGAGTACATCAGAACCTTGAAAATTCTTGCTCATATTTATTTCATCTGTGTTTTCTCATCATCAATAATCCTTCCTTAGCCATTTCAGCATTCTAGTAACCAAAGGATAAAGGCATGCGGACTTTCTTCTTTTAATTCTGAAAAATGCCAGGTCTATATTTTGGAGAAGCTGGCTGACTTGAGGCGATGACCCACTTAGGTTTTATTTCATCATTCTTTTTGTACTCCCCATGACTCTTAGGAGGAAGAAAAATCAAACACCATCCACAAGAAAAGACAGCACTCATCCTCAAAACAACTTTTATAAGTCTGTGGATGAAGTATAAGGAGGAGACAGAGCCTGGGCCTGGGCATTAGCGTCCTGAATTTTACTCCTGTGCCTGCAGGTAGTCCCTGGTCCTTAGGAGGCTGGGTTTGGAGGAAGCAGGATGGTAGGTTATGAAAATTCAAAACAGCCTACTTGTGAAGAAGTGGAACAAATCCAGAAGCTACTTTTCAGCAATTGATTCTGTGGCAGAGTTAGAGCTACAAGCTTAGTGTTTGGATTCTGTGACCACAATCTCTTGATATGTACCTGTTGTTTCCTTTAGCGAATATGAGAGTGCTTCGAAAAGAACAGGCACCCGAGGCTCCTGTGGTTCAGACTCTGATGCACGAGCTTCTACCACTCCTTTCGGTGGAAGAACTAAAATCCTTTTCCATAAAAAAAACTAGTCCCAGGCTTTAGACAATCTTGGAACTTGCTTCCCTTTGTAAAATTGAGCATGCTTCCTTCTCTTTGCAATGGAAATGATGTCATAGTTAGATATTTGGTTATTATGTTTAAGGATTCTCTGTTTTTTTGTTTAAAATATGCCATACTCCTATGTAATTCCTGTCTTTCCATCGCTTAACACTTCTACTGGATCTCCCTTTGCATACAGGTTAGAGTCTAAGCCTCAAGCATTCTATCCACCCCTCTTCCTCTATTCCTGTTTCCTTCCTGTGTCTGCACAAACTACACCATTTTCCCACTATGTCTGCTTGGTCTGAGTATGTTCTAGCGCAGGGATAGCAAGGGACAAGATGGCCCTCAAGGAGCTTGAATTCTAATGAAAATAAGAAATTATTTTCAGTTTCCAGAGCACAAGGCTGTCTTCTCCACACCTCATCACACTCCTCTCAGCTCTCTGAAAGGCCTCGTTCTCATTCAGATGTCTCAGCTGGCAGCAGGTGGCTTTTCAATGCCCTGCGGTTGTGACAGTGCAGCCCTCCCTAAAGGCCTTGATGGCAGCCTCCTTGTCAGAGTCTTACACATTACAAAGGAGCTGTGGGCATGGCAGTTGCCACAGGGCATTTTAATCTTTCACTTAACTGTTGCTCTTCTCACAGGAAAAAAAAAAAAAAAAGCTCTTTGAGGAAAAGAACTATGATTGCTGCCTTGTCCCCCAACCTAGCACACTGCCTAGCCTAAGAAGAGATGAATTAGTGCTGAGGAAATGAATTAATGAATGAATGAAGGGATGAATATTAAATCCATGAATGAATGGTTGTTATGACAAACACGCCTTCAGACAAGGCAGCCGTTCTTTATGGAAGATCACTCACTGCCCCTCAGTGTAAGATCAGGGCTGCCTAGACACATTTACTAATAAGATATATGGTATGTTTACATCTATTCAACAATCACTCTTGCAGTGAAACAAGAAGTAGAAGAAACAAAGTTAGTGTTCTCATGTGCAAGAGTTAGTTTTATGTGTCCACCTGGCTGGGCCAGGTGAGCAGATATTTGGTCAGCTATTATTCTGGATGTTTCTGTGAAGGTGATTTCTCCATGAAATTCTTCTCTAAATTGGTGGACTTTGAGCAAAATAGATTGACCTCTCTAATGTGGATAGGCCTCGTTCAATCAGTTAACTAATAGAAAAAAAGACTGATTTATCCCTCCCGAAGCAAGAAGGGATTCGGGCAGCAGACTGCCTTCCACTTGAACAGCAAAACCTCCCTGGGTTTCACCCTGCAGACTTTGACTTGCATCTCCACAATCATGAGTTAATTTCTTAAAGTCTTGCACAAATGTGCTTTCTCTATATATACATACATATCTATACAGACAGAGAAACATACGTGCACACATGTCTACAAACACACACACATTGTTTTGGCTCAATTTCTCTAGAACTCTGACTAACACATCATGAACTTGCAGAATTTTGGATATTTGACAAATCTGAGGAATTGAAGAGACAGGCACCTCACCTTTTCTGAGCTAAAGAGTTCCTCTGATGAAACCTGAAGTAGGGAGCAGGTGAGTACTTCCAGTAATTAAGCAAAGAAGAGAATCATCTACCGAACGTGCTTATTATAAATATTAAATAATGGAATCAGACTTCCTATGCTATGAATTCCTTGACTATTAGAATGCACTATGCAGATACCAGCACATTTAGAAGCTGAAGACATTGCAATCACCGTATTTTTGTCATTTTTAGTCACGCTCTTTTACATGAATGCAGAAAAGTGTAATTATAAACAATAATATGGGCCATTTATTAGTTGTTGCATACTTTTTCATATAATGTATATTAGACATATTCATGTAAAGCATTAAGTAGTTATGCATATATTATCTCATGTGCTTTTCAACATAAGTCTACTGCTTCATACATTATATTATTCCCATTTTCCCAATGATGAAAGAGATGTACATGGCTGTTATACAAACTATCTGAAGTCATCCATTTACAGGTGTAGACTGAGGATTCGAAGTCAGGTTTCTCTGATCCCAAAGTATGCATACTTGCTACAGTAGAAAGTAATCAGTGACACATATACACACAGGTTTCCTTTATTCAATAGAAACTATTGCGATTCAAGCAGATGCTGTTGGTGTTGCTGATATCCCCTCACTACTCACCTTCACATGGCAAGGGGCATGTACTGCAGGCACCTGTGTCTTTCTGCCTGAGAGCTCTGTGTGGTGTGTGTGTGTGTGTTTAATCCTGCCTGGAAAGCTTGCTGGCCTTATGCATAGAACTAGCTCTAATTACCAGAGGATTAATGCCTTCAGAGAAATACATCTTCCATCCAAGGACATCAGGATAAAAGCATGAGGACTCACTGATGTCCTCATCCGTCAGTTGGAGTAGCTCTGAGGCATGCTCTGTGGTATCTTTTAGCATTCTCCAGTAGAAATTTGCTTTAGTTGCCCATGTTGACTACTGGATAATGTTGCAAATTTTATTGGTCACACTTCCTTCCTTAACTCAGTTTCCCACTGCCCTACTGGTGATTCTTGAGTTCTCTTTCAAATCAGTTACTGCCCCTCCAATCCTTGCCTCAGGGCTCATTTCTAGGAGGACCCAAATTGAGATAGTAATCTGAAATTTGGGGAAATTTTCATGCATTTTATCATTACAGACTAGTTAAATTCCCCAACGCTTTCGTGATTCCCTTTTAAATGCTTTCCAGTATGATCATGTCTGTCCTTGAAGCTGAGGACAGGAAGGCAAATGCCTAGATTACTAAAATTTTCTCTGCAAAATCCCAATACAGTAATTAATACCTATTACCAGTGCATGTGGGGAAATGTTGTCTGAGGCAATATTTGCGTATTTATCTACTCTATAGACTTTTAAGAGCATGCCCTTTTTGCAAACACCCTCAGGGTACATGTACAATAAAGAATTCGGTTAATTAAAATGCAGCTATTGCATTAATAAAACATCAGCTAAAACTGCAGAAAGTGGTTTGATAGTCCCTCGTTTTTGTTTGTTAGATCAGAATTTTGCTTTCTCCCTCAACTTTCTTTCTTTAATAGGCCTTTCTTTATTACTCTCTGAGATATCTAATTAAGGCTAGGATCATGAACACCTGGAACCTCAATGAGACCTGTACTGATTTCAGAGGATCCAGGGATGGGAATTATAGCACACTTTGGGAAGCATCTAGATGGAATGCCGGTGATGCGAAGAGAGGAAGCCCAAGGACAAACAGTGGGAGGAATTTAATTACGTTGATTTTCACTTTGCTGTTTGCTGATTTTCACCTTCTTAAGCTTTTAGTTCCTCTCCACCATACAAAAGTACTGCTCCCCTGTTCCATTGAATCAAAGCATGTCATTGTAGTCACATCAAATTACACTTCCTGCATCTTTACCTCTGTAAAATAAGGATGATTACTCAATACATTTGGCCAAAATATCTGAATCCTTTCGAGAGCCCTGAGAGAGAATTTCTTATAATACATTCACTCCATTTTCTTCTCTATACACCTGTTGAAGTGGTTTCATGACTATTTTAAAATGGAGACAGCCAAAACCTAATTTATGCAAACGACAGGGCATTTTTCAAACACTCACAGGAATTGTACGCTTCCATGTTGGGGGACATTGTGTTTTATTCTCCTGGAATAATAATATCCTTATCCACAGAATTGTAACCATTACTATTTATGAAATAATTTATACTTGTTAAGCTTTTCTTAAATGATTTTTGTTTTATACCTTTTAAATTTACTCTTCACAAGAGATCGATAAAGTTGGTTTTATCATTAGTCCCATTTTACAGATGAGTGTATGCATCTTTTTAGAGTTCCTTCTACACATAGATGGTAAAAAAAAGTCTTGCATTCTTAAACACACTTCATAAATGTGCCATCCAATATTGTATACACTAGCCACATTAAATCAAAAGCAAAAAGTAAATTAATGTTGAATCACATATAAACGAATTAAAATTTAATTAAGTTAAAATGTAGTGTCTCAGTCATATTGACCATAATTTTTTCCCATAATACTTTCTTTTTTTCTTTTTTCTTTTTTTTTTTTTTTTTTTGAGACTGAGTCTCGCTCTGTCACCCAGGCTGGAATGCAGTGGCATGATCTCGGCTCACACTGCAAGCTCCGCCTCCCAGGTTCACGCCATTCTCCTGCCTCAGCCTCCCAAGTAGCTGGGACTACAGGTGCCCGCTACCACGCCTGGCTAATATTTTATATTTTCAGTAGAGATTGGGTTTCACCATGTCATCCAGGATGGTTTCAATCTCCTGACCTTGTGATCTGCCCACCTCGAATTTTTGAGGTATGACTAGCAAACAAAAATTTAAGGTGAACAATATTTAAGGTGAACAAATTTAAGGTGAACAATATTTAAGGTGAACAATATGGTGTTTTGATATACCTATACATTGTAAAATAATTAACACAACCAAGCAAATTAGTATGTCCCTCATTCCACATAGTTACCTTTTTTTATGAGAACACTTGAGATCTACTTTTTAGCAAATGTCAAGTATACAATACATTATTAACTAGAGTCATCATACTGTATGTTAAATTTTCAAAATTTATTTGTGTTATAACTTGAAAGTATATTCTTTGACTTTTTTCCTTTTCCAGTACCCACCTTCTGCCCCTGATGACTACCATTCTCTTCTCTTTTACTAGGAGTATAACTTTAAAAAAGATTTTCACATATAACTGAGATCATGTAGCATTTGTCTTCCTACATCTGGCTGATTTCATTTAACATAATGTCCTTCAGGTTCATCCAAGTTATTGCGAATGACAAGATTTTTTACTTTTTTAAGGCTGAATAATTCTCCATAGTATATGTAAATACCAAATTTTTAATCGATTCATCCATCAATGGACACTTTCGTTGTTTCCATATCTTGTCTACTGTGAATAATGCTGCAACGTTACTCTGTTGTAATGCTTCACTCCAGAAGTTCAGATGTCTCTTCAAGATTGTGGTTTTTATCTCATTTGGAAACATATACAGAAGTGGACTTGCTAGATCATATTGTAGTTCTAATTTTAGTTTTTGGAAGAATCTCTACAACTGTCTCAGGATCCTTAGGGTGTCGCTTCAGCACCTGAAACCTCTGTGGCTAGTGGTGTCTCTGCCTGGGTTTTGCTCATGCCTGCTGGGCTTGTTCCGTCCATTTGGCCTGACCCTCTATGCTTGGCTTACGCTACCCTCCCGGATCCCACACCTGCCAAGGATGAGACAGGTGCAGAGTGGAGAGGAGTGTGTGGGCAAGTGAGCATGGGGTCTGGCCACTGCACACAGCCAGGTACGCTGGCGGCTGCTGCGACGAGGGCAGCTCCAGGCGCCAGCACAGGTGTCAGCTACAGGCAAGGCTGTGGCTGGAAAAGACATACTGCAAGCAGCTTCCACTGAGGTCAGCAGCATTTGGACAAGGGGATTGCCATGATGCCCAAAAGTTTGGAGATGACAGGAACCCTAGACCCCCAAAGAGGGCAATACAGTGCGTCACAGCCCTGGCTCAGGGAGCCCCGAGGTTTTGGCTCCCAGAAAGGCCGCAGCTCCTCTCTACTTCTTGCCTGCAACATGGTGAGCAGGGGGCCATGTTTTAGCCCTGTTTGTGTTACAGCTCTTTCAGTCCTGCCGTTAGACGGGTCCTGCACTCTTGTTCCATGTTCAGGAAGAATGAGATTCACAGACAACTGTAGGGTGAGCCAGGTGGAGAGGAGCTTAATTTAATGACAGAGCAGCTTGCAGGAGACCTGAAGTAGATAGCTCCTTTCTGCAGGCAGGTCATTGCAACGCGTGCCCAGATCTGAGGGGAGAGGGGACTTGCAGTGGGTAGTTCCTTTCTGCAGGCAGGCTGTCCTGATGAGTTGAGGAGACCCTGAGTGAGGAGCTCCTTCCCGTAGGTGGTATTCCCAACTTCTGTCTCAGTCAGCCTGGGTTTTTATGGGCTCAGCAGGGAGGAAGTGTGTGCTGATTGGTCCATAGGGATCCATGAGCAGGCCCGGAGAAAGCACCATGAGTTTTCACCCTAAGCCACAGATTTCATCCAGAACTGGCAGCCTGGCCACCAGGCTTCAGGCTGTCCCTGGCTTGAAGGTGAGGTTTCACCTGGGACCTGCCCCTTTCCACCCAGGAGGCTGTTGGCCTCCTGCCGTCAACATGCCATCCACAATGCCCCAGGTAGCTGCAGCTGCACCTGGGAGTGTGAGGCTACCACCTCGCCAACTAGGTAGAGTACGGGGTGACTCCCACTCTGCAGCCAGCATCTTCCCAGTGGCTGCGCTAGAGGGGCTACCACTGCCATCACAATGATTGTACCAATTCACAGTCTGATCAACACAGAGTGCTTCGATCTTTCCACATCCTTACAAACAACATTTGTTATCTTTTGTCTTTTTGATAACAGTCATTCTAACAGGTTTTGTTTTGCATTTCTCAGATGAGTAGTGATGTTGAGCATATTCTCACACACCTGTGTGCCATTTGTGTGTTTTCTTTGAAAATGTCTAATCAGGATCTGTGTGCATTTTTTATTCAGACCGTTTGAATTCTTGCCATTTTGTTGTGTGAGTTTGTGCCCCTTATATAATTTGGAAACTAACCTCTAATTGGATACGTAGTGTGCAAATAATTTCTTCCATTTCACAGATTGCCTCTTTATTCGGTTGATTGTTTTCACTTCTGTGCAAAAAATTTTTTAGTTTGATATAGTTCCACTTGTTTATTTTTGCATTTATTGGCTGTGCTTCAAGTGTCACATTCAAAACATCATTGCCAAGATCAATATCAAGCAGCTTTTTCATTCTTTTCCTCTAGAAGTTTTGTGGTTTCACGTACTGTGTTTAAGTTTTAATAGAATTTTAGTTGTTTTTTTGTTTCTGGGTTAAGATAAGGGTCCAATTTAATTATTTGAATGTAAATAACCATTTTTTGCAACAATATTTATTGAAGAGACTCTCCTTCCTTTATTAAGTTTCTTGGCAATCTTGTCACATATTAGTTGAGTGTGTATGTGTGGATTTATTTCTGGGCCCTCTATTTTCTTCCACTGGTCTACATGCCTGTTTTGATGCCAGTGCTATACTGTACTGATTATTATAGCATTGTAATATGACTTGAAATCAGAAGGTCTGGTGTCTCCAGCTTTGTTCTTCTGGCTCAAAATTGCTTTGGCTATTTGGGGTCATTTGTGGTTCCATACAAATTTTAGGATTTTTTTCTATTCCTGTGAAAAATGTCATTGAAATTTTGATAGGGATGGCATTGAAACTGTAGATCACTCTGAGTAAAATGGACATTTAAACAATATTAATTCTCCTAATCCATGAACACAGTATACATTTCTATTCATTTGTGTTTTCTTCAATGTTTTTATCAATATATTATAGTTTTCAATGCATAAATCTTTCACTCCTTGGTTAAATTTATTCTTGAGTATTTAATTCTTTTTATGCTACTAGAAATGACATTTTCTTTTTTTTTTTGAAAAATTTGTTGTTAGTGTATAGAAACACAAGTAATTTTTGTATCTCAATTTTGTATCCTTGCAAATTTACTGAATTTGTTAGTTTTAATCAATTTTGGTATAGTTTAAAAAATTATACATGTGTATATGCATATATGTGTGTCTATATCTATATATATGCATATGTGTGTCTATATCTATACTGTATATATCTATATATACATATATAGATATCTATTTGCATATATGTGTATATGCATATATGTGTGTCTATATCTATACATATGCATATATGTGTGTCTATATCTATACTGTATATATCTATATATAGATATCTATACACTATCTATATACACTATATGTATATATAGATATCTGTCTATAGATATATATATAGATATCTATATATAGAGATATCTATACACTATATATAGATATCTTTATATATATAGATATATGTATGTATATATAGATATCTATATATGTATATAAAGAGATCTATATATGTATATAAAGAGATATCTATATATCTATATATTATATATCTAATATGTCTAATATATAGACATATTAGATCACATTATGTGCAAGGACTTGAAATTCTATCTTTTTTTCCAATTTGGATGCCTTTTATGTCTCTTGCCAAATTGCTCTGGCTAGAACTTTCAGTATTATGTTGAATGGCAATGGTGAGAGTTGTCAGCCTCATCTTTTTTCTGATCTTAGAGAAAAAGCTTTCAGTTTTTCACCATTGAGTAAGATTGTTAGCTGTGAGCTTGTCATGTGTGGCCCTTATTATGTTTAGGTTCATTTCTTCAATACTCAATTTGTTGAGAACTTTTATAATGAAAGGATGTTAAATTTTGTCAAATGCTTTAACTGTATCTGTTGATATTATCATATAATTTTTATTCTTTACTTTTATTATTCATCTCTTAATGAATGTGGTGTATCACAATTGTCAATTTGCCTATGTTGAACCATCCTTGTATCCTATGGTCAGATCTACTTGATAATGGTGTATAATCCTTTTTACATGCTATGAATTCAATTTGCTGATACTTTGTTGAGAATTTTTTTTTTTAATCAATGTTAGTCAAGGACGTTGGACCGTTATTTTCTTTCTTATAGTGTGCTCGTCTGGCATTGGTATGAGGGTAGTGTTGGCTTCATAAAATGAGTTTGAAAGTGTTCTGTCATCCTCAATTTTTTGAAAGACTATGAGATGAATTGGGGAAAATTCTTCTTTAAATGTTTTGTAGAGTTTGCCAGTGAAGCCATCAGGTCCTGGACTTTTCTTTATTGGGAGTCTTTTTAATTCAGTCTCCTTACCTGTCATTGGTTTGTTCTGATTTTCTACTTCTTCGTGATTTAATCTTGGTATATTGTATGTTTCTAGAAATTTATCCATTCATTTTAGGGTATACAATTTGCTGGTGTATAAATAATTTCTAGTGGTCCTTTGTATTTCTCTGGTATCAGTTATAATGTCTTCTCTTTCTTTTTTGATTGTAGTTATTTGAGCCTGCTCTTTTTTTTCTTAGTCTAGATAAAAGTTTGCCAATATTACTGCTCTTTAAAAACAATTCTTAGTTTAGTTGATCTTTTCTATTGTTTTCTAGAATCTATTTTATTTATTTCTGCTCTGATCTTTAATATTTCATTTTATGCTAATTTGGGACTTAGTTTGTCCTTTTTTATCCATTTCCTTGAGTTCTAAAGTTTGGCTATTCATTTGAGATTTTTTTTTCTTAAGGTAGGTGTTTATTGCTATACATTTTTTCTATTCATACTGCTTTTGCTAATTTCATGAGGTTTAATATGTTGTAATTCTATTGACATTTTCATCAGTACTTTTTTCCTTTTGATTTACTCTTTGACTCATTGACTTTTCAGGAATGTGCTGTTTAATTAGTACACATTAGTAGATTTTCTATTTTCCTTCCCATTATTTATTTGTTTCATACTATGTGGTAGAAAAAGATACTTAAATAATTCCAGTCTTCTTAAAGTTATTATGATTTGTTTTGTGGCCTAACATGTATTATGAACAATGTTTTTTTGTTTGAGAATAATATTTAGTCGCCTGCTCTTGGTTGAAATGTTTTATATATTTCTGCTAGGTTCAGTTGGTCTGTAGTGTTGTACAAGTACAGTGTTTCCTTGCTAATCTTCTGTCTAATCTATCCATTTTAAAAAGTGAAATATTGAAGTATCTTATTACATTTTTATATATTCCTTTAATTCTGCTAATATTTACTTTATCAGTTTAGGTGCTTCAATATTGGATGCATATCTATATATTTACAACTGTTATTTTCCTGTGATGATTTGATCCCTTTATCATGATATTGTGAACTTTGTTTCATGTGAGAGATTTTGACTAAAAGTCTATTTTATTATATAAGTGTAGTACCCCTGCTATTCTTTGGTTTCCATTTGCGTGTAATTTCTTTTTTTCATATCATCACTTACAGCCTCTATGGGTCCTTAAAGCTGAAGTGAGCATCTCATAGTCACCATATAGAATTTGTTTCTTGTTCATTCAGCTATTGTATGCCTTTTGATTGAAGAATTTAATCCATTTGCATGAAAATTAATTATTTATAAGTTACTTATTATTGTCATTTTTAAATTGTTTTCTGGGTATTCTGTAGTTTCTTCCTCTTTTGCTATCTTCTTTTGCAATTTGATTGTACTTTGTAGTGGTATAATTTGACTCCTATCTATCTTTTACATATCAACTACAGGTTTTTGCTTTGGTGTTACCGTGAAGCTTATATAAAACATCTATAGTTATATTAGTTTTAACTGAAAAAAACTTTAATCACATACAGAAACTCACCATTTTATTCTCCTCCCTTACATTTTATGTATCATGATGTATCCTGTTTCCCTTAACAAACTGCTATAGGTACAATTATGTTTAATATTTTTGTGTTTTATATTATATACTAAAAAGTAATTTATATATATCCACTTAAGTATTATAATATTCTGAATTTGACTATATACTTATCTTTACCTGTGTATTTTATAATTTTATATATTTAAATGTTACTAATTTTCTTTTGTTTCAGCTTGAGAAACTGTCTTTATTATTTGTAATACGGCAGATCTAGTGGTCATAAACTCCCTCAGCTTTGTCTGTCTGAGAAAGTCTTTGTCTCTCCCTCATTTATTAAGGAAAGCTTTAGTATAAAGCATTCTTGGTTGACTGGTTTCTTTTTTTTTTTTTTTTTTTTTAAATTCAGCACATTGAATATATCATCCCACTCTCTCCTGGCCCTCAAGGTTTCTGCTGAGAAATTGGCTGAGAGATTTATGAAAATTCCCTTGTATGTGACGATTCTATTTCTTCTTGCTGTTTTCAAAATTCTCTCTTTGTGTTTGGTTTTTGAAACTGATTATAATGTTCTCGGTAAAGACTTTTTTGGGTTGAACCTAATTGATTTCCTTTGTGCTTTATGTACTTGAATGTCAGTACCTCTCCCTAAATATGGGAAGTCTGCAACCACTAATTCTTTAAATAAGTTTTCATCTCCTTTGTCTCTCTCTTCTACTTGTGGAGGTCCCATAATGCATTTATTAGTTACCTTGATGGTGTCTGATAAATCACATAAGTGTTTTCAAAATTGTTTTATTAATTTCTTTTTCCTCTGACTAAATAATTTCAAAAGACTTGTCTTCAAATTCACAATTCTTTGTTCAGCTTTATCACTTCAGCTCTGGATGCTATATATACTATATATATAGTATTTTATATATATATAGAATTTTCGATATATTTGTGTATACATAGTATTTTTGATATTTATATGTATATATACACATAAATAATATGTTTGAGACAGGTCTTCTATGTCACCCAGGTTGGAGTACAGTGGCACGATCATGGCTCACTACACCCTTGACCTCCAAGGCTCAAGCAATCTTTCCACCTCAGCCTCCCAAGTAGCTGGGAATATAGGCATGTACCACCATGCCTGGCTACTTTTAAAACAATTTTTGTAGGGATGCGATTTGGCCATGTTGCCCAAGGTAGTCTCAAACTACTGGGCTTAAGCGATCCACCTGCGTCGACCTCCCAAAGTGCCAGGATTACAGGAGTGAGCCACCTTACCCAACTTCTATTGAATTTTTACCTTTTGTTTATTGTATTCTTTAGCTCTGGTTTCTGGAGTTTGCTGTTGTTATTTTTGGTTTGTTTGCTTATTTTTATCATATTGCAAGCCTTTCCATTTTGTTTATGTATTGATTTTCTGATATTTTTGAGTTATCTACTTGTATTTTCTTATCGCATGCTGAAATTCCTGAAACAATTATTTTTAAATCTTTTTCAGGCCATTTGCAGATCTTCGTTCACTTCATTCATTTGAGGACAGTTACTGGAAAATTTCTGTATTCCTTTGGTGGTGTCATGTTTCTTTCCTTTTTTAGATTTTCCTTAGTCTTGTGTTGCTGTCTCACATTTGAAGAAAGAGACTCTTCTTCCAGCCTTTGTTAACTGGCCTTTAGAGAAGCACCTACACTATTCAGCCTAGCTAGAGATTCTGAGGCTCTCATAGACCTTTTATATAGATATATTGTTTTCTCATCTCTTGTTCCCTCTTGGGGATGTAGGAAATTCTTTCTCTCAATCCTGCAAAGCCAGGCTTGGTCCTGACAGCTTCCAACTGGTTTTCACTAGGACAGTGCCCACAAATCCTCAGGTTTGTGTGTCTTTTTCCAGTTCCACTGAGTAGGGCCAGCAGCCATCTGTACATGCTCAGACACCATCTGCAGAAGCTCACTTGCTGTCTGTGAGGGTGTGCATCGGTGGCAACCTGCAAAGGGGGTGTGAAGTGTGTGGGACATTAGAGGTGCCCATGGAAAAAATGGTGGAGTCTGAAGGCAAGACATCCTAAGTGGTTTATAGTCAAGTTTCCTGATTAAGTCTGCATAGGGATTAGTAAGATCTGAGGCCATTTCTTGAGTTCAGAGCCCTAATTGTTTTGAGTCCTCACCTGTCTTCCCTGTTGTTATCCTTTACCTACCACTCAGCCATGATGATTATTTCAGAATTGTGGTTGGGGTGAGAAGCAAATGGGCCTTCTGGGCAGCATCCTCTATGACTACAGAAGCCAGGCTCTCACTCACTGTTCTCTTACTTTGCCCAGTGGGAGAAATATGGGCTAAGGACGTATTTCTTGGTTCTGATCTGTGCTGCCTTGGGAGAGGGGTGATGTGGGTGTAGTGAAACTATTTTTTATCCTCTTCATTGAATATATTCTCTGATTTTTGCCCCTAAAGTGTGTGAGAGCTTTTCCACTGGATTCCTGGACTACCTGAAAGGTGCTCTCACCCATGAGTTGTTGTCAAAATCAATGATTTTATGGAAAGATGGCGGTAGATAATTCCTATTTTGATATCTTGCGGACATCACTCTGTCAGTCAAATTCTGCTCCTCAGTAGCCATGTGTGACCAGTTGCTATTATATTAGGCAGTGCTAATTTCCCATCACTATCAGTCTTTTTAGACAGTTCTGTTCTTTACTGTTGATATCTTTTTTAATCCTCTATTTCTGTATTTTGGTGCTTGAATTTTATTTTATTTGGTTACTCTTATAATTGTGAACCTAATGTACGTTCAATTTATATTTATATTTTATTCATTATAAAGTCATAAGCTTTTTAATTATGGTATTAAATTCAAACTGTTTTGTATGATTTAATATAAATATATTGTAATTGACTATAGCTTTCTAGATGAAACGTCTTTTTCCTATAAATTTGACTGAAGAGAAGCTTTGTGTATAAAATATTTTGATTATTAGGGGTTTTTAAAAAGATGGTTCCTCAAGATATTTGTCAGTCCTCAGATGGGGTGACTTTTAAGGGGTTTTCATATGATCAGATATGTCTTGGGTCTTTTTCACCTCGTAAGACTAAACAGAAAGCTGGCCATGGAGCAATGTGGGCAAGACATTTGCTTACCTGGAGCCTGGTATCTGGGCATCACCTCTCTGTAACAAAGTCCTCCTTTTCTGCCTTCTTAAATGTGTGAGATACTGAACTTCACTTTCCTGCCTTCCATTTCAGAATATATCTGTAACACAGTTTTGATGTATAATTGATTGGAGTCCTAATTCCAACTCACTCTGCAACCTCTGGGAAGGTCTTTACATTTTTAGATCTTAGTCTCTAATACAATTCTTGGAACAGAGTGGAAGCTTCGTATTATTATTTAGTATTATTTTTGAAACACAGCCCAGCCTTACTCCCAAAATTATCTCTAGCCTTGCCCTGTACCTTTAAAACTGGCCTACATACTTTCCTACTGAGAAACATGCAAGGACATGGAGCCAGCTACTGGGGGTCCCAAAATGCCATAATTTAATCGATGCCGCATCCTGAGCTGTACTGTTTCTTATCAGATGTGCCCTTCACTCATAATGTGTTATTGGACTTTCAGCCTCTTGCCTTACACAGACAATATTTACTTCTTATAGCTTCTCACTGGTCTTGGTCCAGTGACTGATAGTGTTCTCCTGGTCTTGCCTAAGCACTCCTTTTCACTCTAAGTAATATCTTCCCTGGTGGCAGGCCTAGCCTGGGACCAGAACAGCTATCCCCACTCTAAATCAAAAGCACCACTTTTATCCCACACTTGTCCAAACAGAACTCCTCAGTGTCTCCTCTCACTTTTCCATGCCCACTTCTTCAGACACTTTTTAAGCCACTCATTTTATTTCCATAGAAAATATAACAGTAATATTCCATCTACAGACAAGAGTTTGTTCTGCCTGGATTTTTTTTTTTTTTAGAAAAAGGGAATATTACACTATAAATCTGCCATATAAAAGTGATTTCCTATTTCTGTCTTAACTTGGGTGCCTCTGCACAAGAAATATTACCATTCTTTTCTGTATGGTATGCTCTAACTGTCCTGTTTGTATGTTTAATGAATATGTTTAATGACAAAGCTAGGAAAGGGATGACAGATGAGGGTGTAGGAGGCTGGATAAAGATGCTGATAGATACAGACACCAAGAAATCCATAGGAAAATATAGGGCACATCTTAGTTTCATGGACTTCAGTTACTAGTAAGAGAAGCCATTTGTTCAAATCCTCTGCAGCTAGAGACTCCACACTTGCAAGGTATCCCAGCCTTGAAAGGGAGGATTCATCTGACACCATCTCCACTCACGAGAGCATGAAATCCGATGAGGGTGACAGACATACAGACACACCGAGCCAGCACATTGAAGCATGTGAAACAACTCAGCAAAAGCATAGAGGAGAAACAGAGAGTATATCTGAAAGACTGAAAGCAGCTCAGAATTACTAAATCATAGGTAGCAAACAAAGTCTGACAAATACATATTGTGCACATCAAAAATAGGATTTTCGTCATCTTGTTTTCTTATTATGTTTCTCATAATTTGAAATTATTTAGACCAGCAACACCACAATATTATTATTTCAAAGGCAGAAATTGCCCCATATAAATGTATTTCTCTCCTTACAATACCCTACTATTCTCCCTCAAATTCTTTCTTCATGTTTTAATTGGCAACTAAAAATTGAATATATTTATATATATTTTTCAAGGTACAATAAGTTGTTTTGAAATATGTATACATTGTGGAATGGCTTTCACTTTCCCTTATTTTACCTTTCCTCTGAGTGTGCACTTCATTTCTTTCATTTGTGAAAATTATAGGTTAAAAGTTAGTAAATCAAACTACTTGGCTGAGCCTTAATTTAGTAGGAGACATAGATGTCTATAAATTAAATCCAATGGAATAAAATCTGTAGGAATAAAGTATTAGAAGCTCAGAGATTCAGTCTTTATGTCCTTCTTGAATAACTGATTGACAAAGATTTCTCTTTTTTGCCAGCTAGTGTCAAAAAGTAAAAATAATCATTAATTTATTTGAAAATATACTAAATTTACGGTATAATGCATCAACTAAATCCAATCACCACACTGGTTTAACAGACTAGATAAATTGTAGTCCAAATAATTAATGGGAAAAATCACAATTAAATTGAGCATTTGAAGAGGAAAGGCTTTTGTCAGTCAATTTTGAATAAAGGCAAGCCTGACAGGTTAAGAAATGCATACTTATGACCATCGGTAGATAATAGAATAGAATCCCTACTGTTGCCTGGCGCCGTGGCTCATGCCGGTAATCCCAGCACTTTGGGAGGCTGAAGAAGGTGGATGACTTAAAGTCAGGGGTTTGAGACCAGTCTGGCCAACATGGTGAAATCCTGTCTCTACTAAAAATACAAAAACTAGCTGGCGTGATGTTGTGCGCCTGTAATCCAAGCTGCTCGGGAGGCTGAGACAGGAGAATCCCTTGAACCCAGGAGGCGGATGTTGCAGTGAGCAGAGATGGCGCCATTGCACTCCAGCCTATGCAACCGTGCGAGACTTGGTCTCCAAAAAAAAAAAAGAAAGAAAAAAGAAACTCTACTTGTTAATGTGTTTTCTTTAGCAATGTAAAGAATATTGCAATCATAATGGCTTAAATTGTGTATGTGTGTGTATATAAGTATGTACAGATAGACAGATGTAGACACATACTGAGAGAGAGAGGCCCCAGGGTTTTATCTATTCAACGTTATCATCAGATTCCAGTCACTGCCCATCTTTTCAGTCATTGTTAGAGCCATCATTTATACTACCCAAAATTTCCTTATGTGAATTTAACTCATAGCCACTCTAGTCTTGCATTGTGTATCAGAGTTAATTTATCTCAGTAGAATTCTCAGCTTCATCCTCTCCCCCTTCACTACCCACTGCATTCTCTGTGTTTCACATACCATGATGCTAAGTTAGAATAGTTTTGGTTTAATGAAGTTTTACATTAAATTAAAGAAGACAGTTGTCAAAAACCATAAGACAATTATATAGCAAAAAAATACTATTTCATATTTGTAAATGAAGGGGAAATTATCAAATATTTCCACTTCTCATTGTAATATAATATAGGACGAGGCTTCTCTGTCTCCCTGGAGTTAGATGTGGTCATGTTACTCAAAATGTGAGGCTAAGTGATAAAGCCAACATGGGGCAAATTGGTCACTGCCTGATATTCAAAGGTAACCCTTAATGTTCCAGTTGTTGACTGCTATATCAGAAGTGCCTCCTGGAGTGAGGGAGTTGGTGATGACCAATGACATGCTGCCATAACAACAGCCACCCCCACCTCTCCACACACATACACATCAATATAGCATTAGCTTAGAACTGGGAAGGAAGCACTAGGGACACAGTTATCAGAGGCTAGAAGGAAAGGAAAGTGTTATATAAGCTTTACATAAAACTATCTTTTACCACACCTCAGACAGCAGACAATAAACATAAACTTTAATAAATGGAAATAACTGTGAAGTCACATGCAGTTGTAAAGAATAACTAGAGAAATCCTTTGTACATTTTACCTAGTTTCTTCCATCACAACGTTTTGCAAACTTATAGCAAAATATCACAATGAAGATATTGACAGATATATAATATATTCATTTTATTCTGATTTCCCCAGTTTTACTCTTTTGTTTATGCATTCAATTCTTCACAATTTTATCACCTGCTTATGTTCCTATATCTACTCCCACAGTAAAGATACTGAACAATGCAATGTCATAAGAATCCCTTATGATGCTTTTTCATAATTACACTCACTCCCTTCAAACTCTCTTCCTCCAATCTCTAGCAATTACTAATCTGGCTTCTGTTTCTACAGTTTTGTCATTTCAAATGAAAATATATATGGAACCTATCAGAATTTTCACTCAAAATAATTCCCCAGAGATCCATCCACACTGTTATGCATATCTATAGTTACATTTTGTTGCTAAGTAATATTCCATAATATGGATGTACCACAGGTTTTTTTTGACCATTCATCTGTTCAAGGACATTAGGCTGGAAACAGATTTTGACTATTACAAATAAAGCTTCTATAAATGTACATATGCAGTCTTTTCTACAAATGTAAGTTTTCATTTCTGTGGGATAAATGCCCCAGAGTGCGTTTGCTAGGTCATGCGTTGGTTGTATATTCAGGTATTTTTTGTTTGTTTTAGAAACTACCAAATGTTTAGAATGATCCAGTATCTCTGCACACTTGCCAATGTTTAAAGGTGTCACCATTTTTTATCTTACACATTCTGAGTAGGCAGCCATCAATATGTAAGTTGTATTTTAATTTGCATTTCCCAAATGGATAATAATGTTGAACAATATTTTGTGACTTCATTTGTCATCTGTATATCTTCTTTGATGAAACTCCTGTTCGTGTATTTTGTCCACTTTCAAATTACGTTTTTATAAAATTTGTTACTGTTAAGAATTGAAAATGTTTTATACATTTTAGGTATGTTGTTTGCAAACCTTTTCTCTCAAACTGTAGTTTATCTTTTCATATTTTTTCACATGTACCTTTATAAAGTAAAACTGTTTAATTTTGATAAGGCCCAATATTTCATTTTTTCTTTAATAGACTGTTCACTGAATGTCAAGTCTAAAAATTATTTGCCTATTCTATATCCTTTAGATTTCCTCATCTTTATTTCTAAATGCTTTATAGTTGTATAGTTTTTGTTTTACATTTTCTGTAATCTGTTTTAAGTTTTGTCTAACTTGTGAGTTTTAGGTTCCCTTTTTTCTTTTTACTTTTTATTTTTCCTACATAGAACGAATTGCTTCAGGCTATCCTTTCTCCATTAAATTGAATTTGTACTTTTGTCAAAAACAAGTTCAGCATAATTTTGTGGGTCTATTACTGGGTCTTCTGTTCCAGCAAACTATGTGCCTATTCCTTTGCTAATATCACGTTTTACGTGATCACTGTAGTTTTATAGTAAGCATAATTACAATAGAATAATTTATCCTACTTTTCTTTGTCAACATTATCTTAGCTATTATAGGGCCTCTGTGTTTCTACATAAATTTTTAAATAAGTTTATCTATACCTATAAAAAAAATTGTCTAGATTTTGACAGAAATTGCACTAAATCTGTAGATTAACTGTGCAGAATTGAAATCTTAATGATGTAGAGTTTTGTAATCCATGATTATTGTGTCTGTCTCCATTTATTGTAAGTCTTTGATTTTTTCAATCAGCTTTCTGTAAGTTTCAGCATGTATGTTTTGCTAAGTGTATACTTAAATATTTAATTTTCTGCTGAGCAATTCTGAATTCCATAGTGTTATTTTTGCTTTCTACACAGCAGGTTCATTGTTACAACATAGAAATGTGGTTAATTGTTTTGTGGTTGATCTTGAATCCTGTGACCTAACTCAACTGACTGATTAGTTCTATGAGGTTTCAGTGGATTATTCGGAATTTCCTCTATAGACAATTATGCCATCTATAAATGGGACAACATTTTTTTTTTCTATTTCAATTTGTATGTCCTGTATTTCCTCTTCTTGCTTTATATTACAAACTAGAACCAACTTCCAGGATGATGTTGAATCAACTTAATGAGAGTGAACATCTTGCCTTTGTCCCAGTCTTAGGGGAAAATCATTGTCTTTCACCATTAAGTATGTTAGCTCTAGCATTTTTGTAGATGCTCTGTAATCAAGTTGAGGTAACTCTGCTCTATTCTTAATTCTCTAAGAGGTATATTATGTGATGTGTCAATGTGGGTTCATCATTTGTAACAAATGTACCACTCTGGTGCATGATGCTGATAGTGGAAGAGGTTGTGCTTTCATGGGGACAGGAGATATACGTGAACTCTGTACTTTCCAAATCAATTTTGCTGTGAACCTAAATCGCTCCAAAAATTAAGTTTATTAATTAAAACAAGAGTTTTGTTATGAATTGCTGTTGGCTTTTGACATTAATATGACCAAATGATTTGTCTTCTTTACCATGTATAAATGATGGATTGTATTGACTGTTGTTCAGATGTTAAAACAGCCTTGTATCCCTGGAATAAATACTAATTGGCTATAGTGTATAATTCTTTTTACACATTTATCATTCAATTGGCTCATATTATATTCAAGACCTTTGTGTCTAAAGTCATAAGATATTGGTGTACAGTTCATTATTGTACTGTCTTTGTCTGATATTGTTATCAAGGTAATACTAGTCTCATGAAATGATTTGGGAAGTGTTCCTTCTTACACTTCCTGGAAAAAAATTGTTCAATATTCATAGTGATTCTTTTAAATTATTTTTTACATTTTGCAAAATTATCTTTATAGAGCTTCTAAGACTGTCTATTTCATCTTGGTTGAGTTTGGTGGCTTGTAGTCTTTGATGAGTCAGTTCCCTTCTTCTAAGTTGTCAGATTTATGAGCATAAAATTGTTCTTAATATTTTCTACAATCTTTTTAATGGATGCAAGATATGTAGTGGTACACAATATTATTTTGATTCTTGGGAAATTGTATCTTCTCTTATTTATTAGTCTTATTAATTGTATTGATAAAATTAATAGAGGTTTATTAATTTTATTGATAAGCTAGCTGTTTTCTTTATTATTTTTATTGCTTCTTATTTTCAATTTCGTTGAGTTTGTTCCTATCTATATTTCCTTCATTATAGCTTTGAGTTTATGTTTCCATTCTTTGTCAAGTTTCCTGAGGTAGATACATAGGTTATTGATTTGAGACTTTTCCTCATTTTCAATGCAGGCATTTAGTGCTATAAGTTTTTCTCTCAATTGCTCTTTAACCAAGTCCCACAAATTTTGATATATTATGTTTTCATTCATAATTTTTTTTTTTTTTTTTTGAGACGGGTCTCGTCTGTCCCCGAGTGGATCATGGCCAACTTGGCCAGTTCACGCCATTCTCCTGCCTCAGCCTCTCCAAGTAGCTGGGACTACAGGCGCCCGCCACCACGCCCGGCTAATTTTTTGTATTTTTAGTAGAAACAGGGTTTCACCGTGGTCTCGATCTCCTGACCTCGTGATCCGCCCGCCTCGGCCTCCCAAAGTGCTGGGATTACAAGCGTGAGCCACCGTGCCCGGCCCAGTAATATATATTTTAAAAATTTCCTTTGGGACTTACTCTTTGGCCAGGGAAATATGTAGAAGGGTGTTGTTTAATGTTTCCATGTTTAGAGATTTTTTTTCTGCTTTCTTTATGTTATATATTTATAGTTTGATTCAATTATTGAAGAGAGCTTACTCTGCAACATTTTATTTATTTATTTAAAAATATACAATACATTTTTTGTTTATTTCAATAGGTTTCTATGGAACAGGTGGTGTTTGGTTACATGGATACGTTCTTTTGTGGTGATTTCTGAGATTTTGGTGCACCCTATCACCTGAGCACTATATACTGCACCCAATATGTAGTCTTGTATCCCTCACACTCCTCCCACACTTTCCCCCAAGTCCCCAGAGTACACTGTATCATTCTTATGCCTTTGCATCCTCATAGCTTATCTTCCACCTATGAGTAAGAATATACGATGTTTGGTTTTCCATTCCTGAGTTATTTCACTTAGAATAATGTCTCCAATTCCATCCAGGTTGCTACAAATGCCATTATTTTGTTCCTTTTTATGGCTGAGTAGTCTTCCATGGTGTGTGTGTGTGTATGTGTGTGTGTGTGTGTGTGTGTGTGTATATATATATATCACATTTTCTTTATTCACTCATCGATTGTTGGGCATTTGGATGGGTTCCATATTTTTGCAATTGCTAATTTTGCTGCTATAGACATGTGTGTGCAAATATCTTTTTTGTATAATGACTTTCGTACAATAACCTTGTGGTAGCTACGCAGGGGTGGAACTGCAGGATCAAATGGTAGATATACTTTTAGCTCTTTAAGGAATCTCCACACTGGTTTCCATAGTGGTTGTACCACTTTACATTCCCACCAGCTGTGCATAATTTTAAATCTTTTAAAAATGTTTAGGTTTGTTTTATGGCCTAGAATATGGTCTATCTTGATTAATTTTTCATAATTGTTTGAATAAAAAAGAGTGTATTTTGCCTTTGTTGAGTAGATTGTGCTATATACACCAGTTAGACACTGTTGGTCGGTTATGTTATTCAGACCTTCCATATATTTGCTAGTAGTTCTCTTGTTTTTGTGAGTGTGTTGAAGTCTCCAAATATAATTGTACATTTGTCTATTTATCTTTTCAACTCGATGAGATTGTTTATGTATTTCATGGTCTGTTGCTTTAGGAATATATATTTTGTGCACATATATTTATGATTATAAACTTTTTTGTTTGGAGTTTGCCAAACTTTTTGAATCTGTATGTTTGTTTATTTCACCAAAGCTGAAAGCTTTGCAGACAACGTTGTTTCAAATACTCTTTCATTCTCTTTTAATTTCTCATTTCCTTATGGGACTCTGATGATATAAATACTGGATCTTAGTATCCCACAGATCCCTGTGGCTTTATTCGTTATTTTCTCTGTTGCGTTATTTCATCTTCATGGTTACTATTTGAATCCTCTGTCATTTGACCTTTATTCGTGAATTCAGCTAGAGAAGATTGTTTTGCTTTGGTTTGGTTATTTATTTTTTAGTTCAATAATTTCCATTTGTTATTTTTTAGATCTCAATTTCTTTCTTGATTTTTTTCTACATATTCTTATTTGTTGCAAAAGAATTTGTAATGGGTTATTCAAACACTATTTTGATACCTCCTGTTAATTTCTTATTAAATATATTCAATATCTGATTTATCTCAGTGCTGGAATCCATTTATTTTTTCTGTCACTCAAGTTGCAATTTTCCTGAATTTTGATATATCTAATTATTTTGAATTGTATCCTGAACATTTTGCCTATTGTGGTAGGAGACTGTGGGTCTATTTATATAGTTTATTTAAGTCAGCATTCACCCTATTTAGGTTTAGCATGTGGGGCTTCACCTAACTCTATGGGCTATGTTTCAAAGGCAATTAAATTTACAGAGCTTCTTCACTGCTGTGTTGGCTTGCTTGGTGTGTCTGTTCCTTCTGCTGGGGTTCCCACTAATTACTGCTGATGTTGTCAAGGCCAGTTTCTCCAGGTATCTCTTAGTGAGGGAGGACTGTTGTGGGATCTCCCATTTGGCATGTCCCAACTACCTCCATGACTTGTGGTCAGGAGGGTCTCAGGCTCCTAGGGAAAAGAAAGATTGCTATGTCAGAGCACTTGCTGTGGCTGGGGATTGTTTCCAATTCCATCAGGCTGCCTACGTGTCTCTCAGTGGAAAAGATGAGCCTTAGACACAGCATTGAAAGAGATGAACGCCCCTGGCCACTTAATTCTGGCAAAGCTCCCACTCACTCACTCACTCTTCCCCTAGTGGTGGTGTGAGACTCACATGCTGTCAGAAGGACTCCTGGTCAATCTGGCAGAAGAATAAGCCTACCTGGGCCACCTTCTCTTCTAAATTAGAGGGTCTGGAGTGGGAGGATCCTACTGTTGTTATCCTCTTCCTGTTCTCAAGTCTCAAAACAGCTTACATTCTTATTAGCACATTTTAGCCTTCTTCTTTAGTTTTCTCTTGTGCTATTTTTATAGCTATGCTTAGCAGAGAGGCAAGAAAAAAATGGGCTTATGCCTTGTTCAAAACAGGGTCTAAAACTAGAGTTTTAGTGTAGTTTCTTTCCTCATAAAGTATTAACTCTAGGGAAAAGAAATGAAATTAAAACATAATACAGTGTGATAGTTCCTATTGATTGTATTTGACAAGTTATTATAAGAAAAAGATGAGTTGAGAAAAGACTTGGCTTGGCTTGAATCATGAAAAGAAAATAAAAGTAAACCAGAAATCTGACGACTTGCAGAGTTGCAAGAGGTGACTGCTTCTCAACAAGAGCAATAAAATATAAAACTGAGAAAAGGCCTTTGGCTAGAACTAAATCAGTACATGGCTCTCAAACATAGTGTAAAAACATCTGAGTGGAGAAATGAGTCTCAGAGTCAAGGGTATTTTTTGGAGGAGGAGGGAAGTTATTTTTCCAATAAATCTCTAAGAACCTCGCTGTCTTTCGTTACTACAGCATGATTCAGTTCATCTAGTCGGGTATGCCATTGATGGTATGATGGATGGCTGGA
Source organism: Hylobates moloch (assembly GCF_009828535.3). Classification (NCBI taxonomy): domain Eukaryota; kingdom Metazoa; phylum Chordata; class Mammalia; order Primates; family Hylobatidae; genus Hylobates; species Hylobates moloch. The sequence goes on from NW_026652284.1 coordinate 117,355,032, forward strand.
AAAAATATATTATGAAAATTAGAACTTGAAATCTTCATCTATTTAATATTCATCATTTCACATTCCACTTTCCAAATTCAGCTTTCCCTCAGTAGTACAAAACCTATAGTCCATGGAGGAGTTGGAGAATGAATGTTTTTCTGGAGAGATGCAGTGCATCATTTCAAAATGACAAACTTCATTTTTAATCTGGAAAGTGCTTCTTTTATGTTTTATTGGTGATCTTATATTCTATGGTATTCCATTTGATATCCTGCTATCTTTATTATTCTTCATTCATGCCCAGCATCAATATATCAGAAAACTCAAAAATAGTCTATAAGATAAAAATATCTTATAGACTATATATACATATACATATGAGATATATGTATATACTTCCATTGACAATGACTTCATCCTCAACTTGCTAAGTGAACCCCCCACACTATCAAACTATAATTCAAAACATTTCGGGATGAAATTCACGAGCCTTCATTTTTTTTTTTGACAACCAACTTTTAAAGTCATCTTGTCTCCCCATTCCTCTTCCACGTGTCTGTCATGCCCTTAAGACAATCAAACTTCTTGATTTTTCCTAAGAAAATCTCATACTCTTTTCCCTTCACCATATCTTTAATTGTTCCATTGATCTGGAATTATCTGTCTTCATTCTATAGCACTGTGACCTGCTTACATCTCTAAATCTAGCTTCTTCCTCCAGGATTTCCTGGTCTGCATCGCTGTAACCCACACAATGCTACCATGCATGCTTCCTCGAAAGGTCATAGGAAAGTTCAAGTTCTATGTGCTTAAAACGTTCTTATACTACCTCCTAAAATTTGTATTTCTTCAAGCAGAAATAATTCATTATTCCACTCTCTTTTTCAAGTGGTCTTACTTAAAGGACGCTAAATAAATATTTATTGAATAGATAGAATTAAATTGGATTTCTCTCCTAATTTACCTAGGAAAATAACTTATTCATGGTGAGTTAGTTATTCAGCAGTTGAGGCATTTTAGGGAAACGCCATTTATTTCAAGGCGTTCCATAGTTTTTAAACTAGCATCTTGCTTTAAATGATTAGCAAAATTACCATTTATGCACTTGCATAACAAAAGCTATAAATATTAGCCACATTGCCCTCTGACATTTTTAGTAGCAGTAAAATTTTTCTATCATGTATAAAATTGAAGAGACATAAAACATGCCAGCTGCCCACACTTCAACCTTTGAAGTTTTGAATGAGAATCTCACAAGAAGACCAGAAAACTAAATATTGGTTCTGCCCATAGCAACAGCTTAAGTTAGCAACAGAATCATATTTTTCTCTATGACAATGCCGAAAGACACCAAGGGTGTCTCATCGGAAACCATGGTATAAGAGAAACTACAGGCATATGAGAGGCAGTAATGTACAGAGGAAGGATCAACAGATTTGGTAATGGGCAAAACTGTGTTTAATATTCAGCTCTGTTGCTTATGAAAGGTCAATCTCCAGCAAGTAAACGAGGCCTCATGTCTCTCTCCAAATTCTATGTGCCCAACTGTGTGGCCCAATAGCCTTCCATCGTCATAGTACTATATTAGTTAGTATAGTCCAAGTAACAGTAGCAAATAAGCCCAAAATTTTAGATGCTTAAAGAGGAAGAACTTGATTTATTTTTCATTTAATAGTCCAGGGAAGCTCCCAGCCCCTAAGAACTTATTCACAGATTGAGGTCAATATCTGCTTTCCTATCTTCACCGAGTGGCTCCTGAGATCATCCTGTCCATCAAACCTTCAGTCAGTTGGAATTGGGAGCTAATGGAGGAGTACCATGCAAGATTTTGTTTTTATTGTTTTTGTTTGTTTTGTCTTACTTTCATGGCCATAAAATAGCACAAATGATTTCCCTTCACGTTGTTGCTGGAGAGGAGTAGTTAATGTACTAGCTACCTGCAAAGGAAGCTGGAGAATGTAAATGTAGCTGTGTATCCAAGACAAAAACAAAGCAGACTTTGGCGGGCATCTAGTGGTTCCTGCCACAACAGGCTCATATGACATATTGAAGTTGCAAAGACAATGCAAAGATGGACTCAGGCCTCCAACCCTGACATCTAGGGGACAATTGCTTAATAAGCATTAAGTGTAATAATAAAATAATAGATAAAATATATTTACCTATTAATTGTGTTTCTGACATTGAGCTTAACGCTCACCCTAAACAACATTTCTCCATTCCCCTTGCAGTTGTCTGTGGCCATGTATGAGTTCTAGTCAAAAGAATGTGAGCATCAGCCCATGTCCTTTTAGGGACCATGATTTTAAGAAGCAGGTATAGCTTTCCCATGCATTTGCCCCCTCTGCCTACTAGATGGAGAGGATTCCAAAGCCCTACGTAGGCAGAGCCACAGGATTCCTGAGTCATCATGGAGAGAACAGTGACCTGCTAATCAGAAAAAAACAGCATTTTTAGTTATTTAAAAGAGAAATAAACTTTTGTTATGTAAACCACTGGCAGTTTGTACTTCATTTGATTTAGTAGTTATACTGAAAATAACGCAGTCCTAAATCAAAGTTATAATACAACAAAAATAATAGATCAACTATTATTAATACTGTTTAGCTTATTTTATTACATTATAGCTTGCATGTCAGAGATCCCAATAAGAATAATTTGCTTGAAACCTCATCTAGTAGCTCTTCCAGATATTGATCATTCTTATTCCCATCATCTCATAGTCTATGCCTCTCTAGCTCCATGTTTAACTTAAAACAAGCATTTAACTCTTTGAAATCTCACTGTCCTCTCCCTGCTATCTCTATCCCCTCAGAAATTTAAAGCTTTATGAAATAAGTTTGGTTTTTTGCCTTTAATTCATTTCATTTTTAATTCAAAAATTACTTATTTGATAACTAAGATACTGCACTAGGATACTGTACTAGGATTAGGAATGTAACTATGATCAAATAAACAATGCTGGTTTTTCTTCTCATAGATCTTACATTTCATTGACACAGATGGAGATTCCTTAAAAAGTCATACACTCAAATACAGGAGCCAAAATGGATGCTGCTATGTTCTCACATACCTTTACCACCATCTGGTCATAATTCACCTCTGAAATCCTGCAATTCAGCTCTTTTGCAAGCTAGTTCAAAAAATATTGATAAAATTATCTAGTTTAGGCAATATTAAATAACATGAACTTTAGGAAAGCCCAGCACAACTAATGACTTTCTACAAATTAATAAGTAATAAATTAGAGTATTAGATTCCAAAATGTACTTGGCTGACATATTTTAAGGGGAGCCGAGATGTCATTATTTATTTTGTTTCAAGGTTCATTATAATGGGAGTTTTTAACCATGGGATGAGTCCTAAATAATACCAGTCAGCAGCAGGGTAATTTGGTATGCATCTGAGATGTGTTGTTTCTTCTTGACAAGTTGCGTGTTTATTGTAATAGTGTTTCTTATGGCTTGTAAGTCTAGGGATAAAGCTAAGAGTATAAGTTGTAAAATGTATAAGGCTCCCTCTTATTTCCACCTGCTGGAATTCTATCTCATCAAAGCCCACGTCTACTTCAAAGGTTTAATGCTTCTCAGGATGCTTCTTCGTTTTAGGCAATTTTTTGTTGATGCTTTAGCCGTGGAAATATTCTCCGTTATGTGATGATTCTTAATTCTACATCTGTCCCATCATGGCTAACAGGCAACATCCCCAGTCCAGGACCCCCACTGCTCAACATCAGTGTTCCTGCGATTCTCAGGCCAGTTTTCCTTTACTGTCTCAACCTCTTACAAGTGTTGTCAGAACATTCAGCTTCAGAGGTGTACATCTCACAGAAACTTGCATAGCTCTAAAATGCAGAAGCAGAGCACTTTCTCACAAAGAACATAAGACTAAAAAGCATGACAGGTATAGGCTTCATTTTTTTGTTCCACTAATTTTAATCCCTTATCATCTTTCCAAGGCCTTTTGGTGCCTCCTCATGCCTAAGTGGCCCCTTTGAGAATAATTCCATCTTTTCCTAAAGTCTCAAAGTTTTTGATATGCATATCTAATTAACACAGCCTTTATTCTGCCTTTATTTATGCTTTTGCTAAGAGGGAAAAACTTGGAGTGATATAAAAACCTAAATGTGAAAATTTGCAACTTCTAAAAGCCAGAATGCATGCAAGTATTTAAGTATTTTGCCAGCTCTTAAAATAAAAACTAAGTATTGTCAAAATTATTCTTGAAAGATCCTTAATCACCAGTAGAGATTTGACTTTGAATAGGACTTATCCAAGCAGAGTTTCTGCCAGCTTTGGAACAGATGCTTTTTTGAGAACTGTACAATTATATTTTATTCAATATGTACTATGTAGCAGGTAATCTTCTAAGCATGTAATATTCATTAACTCACCTAACTTTCTGTATCATCCTGTGGGAAAATAGCATTTTATTCACATTTATGGATGAGAAAGCTGATGTAAGGAGGAATGGAAGAGCTTCCTCAAGGCCACAATGTTAATTAATTAAGGACAGAATTCAAACCCTCAATTTTATTGGAGCTAAGTTCCATCTCTTTTCCTGGTACTTGTTCACAAAAACAAAATAAATAATTACAATAAAAAGCTAATCATTTTCACTTTATTTCTGAAATCATAACTGTGCATGGATTCAAATATACAGAGAATTCCTGGGGATAGGCAATACTTCCTGCATAGCATACACAGCATGCTGAAACCTTTCATCTGAACGTTCCCGCAATTTTCCCTCTCTGCTATTGTTCTCTCATATGGGTCCTTCCATCAGGAATTTTCACCTAAACATCTCCAATCTTAAAAGAACAACAACACAATTTATTTCAGCTTCATATTCTGCTCCAGCAAACAGACTCCTTATTTTCATTTATTCTTCAAATCATTCTACTTTGACTTCTGCTTCAGTCACTTCACTGAAATAGCTCCCAATGTGGTGAATGTTGTGTCAATGGTTCACAGCACCAGATTCACTGAGCACACTTCAGAATTCATCTTACTTCTCAGTAGTGCCTGACATTTTTTATTACTATTTGTCTTTTAATATGCTTTATTTCCTCAGCCCTTTTCAAACTACCAGTTTTACCCAATACCTATCTTTAAGATTCATGCATATGGTCAAATGCACATCTGGTTTGTTGCTTCTGACTGCAGCAGAGTATTCCATAGTGATGTCAATGAATTTTACTTATAAGTTCCCCCAGTATTGGACAGGTGAGTTGAACAGGTAAGTTGTCACGGAGTCCTTGCTATGAAAAGCAACAGAACAGTTTCCTCATAGAAGTTCTCTAATGGAGCAGTGGGGGTTTCTCAGAATACGTATATGCAGGAGTGAGATTTCTCATTTATGGAACACACTCGGACTGGAATTCACTAACTGGTACTTGATTGATAGCCAGAAATATGTGTAATTTCTAATTTCAAAGAAGTGTCTGTCTCTCTGTATCTTCACCAACATTTGATTTTATCCCACTGTCTAATTATTTGGTATTATGATGGATATCAAAAGGAATTTCACTTATGTATTAATATTCATTTTTTAAATTACACTGGAGTTACACATATCATGATATTCTTATTAGCTCTTTCATATTATCCTTTTGTAAATGTCTCAGCTATATCCGTTGTCCATTATCCCATAAACCTTTCTTATTAATTTCTTTCTCTCTTAGACCACGATATCAATGTCAAAATTTTCAAAACCTATCTTTTTTGGAACGGTACCCAAATTTATATTGCTATCCCAGTCAGTTTTCCTAGTTCTAGTTCCAACTCTGTAATTGAGTACTTCATACAGAGGTCTTAAAGGCATCACAGACTCAGCACACCCAACGCTAACTGATGCTCCTCTGACTCTCCTCTGCTCTCATATGGGTTTTGTCTGGTGCTTGTTATCACTGAATATCACTCAGTCCACCTACTTGGTGACCCAAGGGCCATCTCTAACACTTTTCTCTTCCTTCCTCCTCATGCTTATTCTGTTACCAAGACCTCTGCGGTATTTGCAGTCTCTCGTCAGTTCACCTAATCCTATTTACTGTATCTTTATTTTGCTCCAGATGAAGATACTGAATAACTCTACTGTGCTATGACAATTTGATCTCCCTACTCCATTTTTTGGTCATATATTTTATGCCATTTATTTTTTATTTATTATATTTTGACAAATTATATTTGTATATTTTTATGGGATATAGTGCAATATATTTTCGACATTGAAACCATTAAAACTGTGGATGTCTCCTTTGCTGGAAACAATTCAGTGGTTCCCATTGCTTTGGAGATCCAGGCTAGGTGTCTTCGTATTGTCCACAACAGCTTCATGGTCTGGTTCCTGCCTAATGCTATGGATGAATCTTATAAAACTACTGTAACAGTCCTCACTTCTTTTTTTTTTTTGAGACGGAGTCTCGCTCTGTCGCCCAGGCTGGAGTGCAGTGGCGCGATCTCAGCTCACTGCAAGCTCCGCCTTCCGGGTTCACACCATTCTCCCGCCTCAGCCTCCCGAATAGCTGGGACTACAGGCGCCCGTCACTGCGCCCAGCTAATTTTTTGTATTTTTTAGTAGAGATGGGGTTTCACCGTGTTAACCAGGATGGTCTTGATCTCCTGACCTTGTGATCCGCCCGCCTCGGCCTCCCAAAGTGCTGGGATTACAGGCGTGAGCCACTGCGCCCGGCCAGCCCTCACTTTTTTTTCTTTTTTTTTTTCTTTTTTATTATTATACTTTGGGTTTTAGGGTACATGTGCACAATGTGCAGGTTTGTTACATATGTATCCATGTGCCATGTTGGTTTGCTGCACCCATTAACTCGTCATTTATATTAGGTATATCTCCTAATGCTGTCCCTCCCCCCTCCCCCCACCCCACAACAGTCCCCGGAGTGTGATGTTCCCCTTCCTGTGTCCATGAGTTCTCATTGTTCAATTCCCACCTATGAGTGAGAACATGCGGTGTTTGGTTTTTTGTCCTTGCGATAGTTTACTGAGAATGATGTTTTCCAGTTTCATCCATGTCCCTACAAAGGACACGAACTCATCATTTTTTATGGCTGCATAGTATTCCATGGTGTATATGTGCCACATTTTCTTAATCCAGTCTGTCGTTGTTGGACATTTGGGTTGGTTCCAAGTCTTTGCTATTGTGAATAGTGCCACAATAAACATACGTGTGCATGTGTCTTTATAGCAGCATGATTTATAGTCCTTTGGGTATATACCCAGTAATGGGATGGCTGGGTCAAATGGTATTTCTAGTTCTAGATCCCTGAGGAATCGCCACACTGACTTCCACAATGGTTGAACTAGTTTACAGTCCCACCAACAGTGTAAAAGTGTTCCTATTTCTCCACATCCTCTCCAGCACCTGTTGTTTCCTGATTTTTTAATGATGGCCATTCTAACTGGTGTGAGATGGTATCTCACTGTGGTTTTGATTTGCATTTCTCTGATGGCCAGTGATGATGAGCATTTCTTCATGTGTTTTTTGGCTGCATAAATGTCTTCTTTTGAGAAGTGTCTGTTCATGTCCTCTGCCCACTTTTTGATGGGGTTGTTTGTATTTTTCTTGTAAATTTGTTTGAGTTCATTGTAGATTCTGGATATTAGCCCTTTGTCAGATGAGTAGGTTGCAAAAATTTTCTCCCATTCTGTAGGTTGCCTGTTCACTCTGATGGTAGTTTCTTTTGCTGTGTAGAAGCTCTTTAGTTTAATTAGATCCCATTTGTCAATTTTGGCTTTTGTTGCCATTGCTTTTGATGTTGTAGACATGAAGTCCTTGCCCACGCCTATGTCCTGAATGGTATTGCCTAGGTTTTCTTGTAGGATTTTAATGGTTTTAGGTCTAACATGTAAGTCTTTAATCCATCTTGAATTAATTTTTGTATAAGGTGTAAGGAAGGGATCCAGTTGCAGCTTTCTACATATGGCTAGCCAGTTTTCCCAGCACATTTCTTAAATAGGGAATCCTTTCCCCATTTCTTGTTTTTGTCAGGTTTGCCAAAGATCAGATAGTTGTAGCTATGCGGCATCATTTCTGAGGGCTCTGTTCTGTTCCATTGATCTATGTCTCTGTTGTGGTACCAGTACCATGCTGTTGTGGTTACTGTAGCCTTGTAGTATAGTTTAAAGTCAGGTAGCGTGATGCCTCCAGCTTTGTTCTTTTGGCTTAGGATTGACTTGGCCATGCGGGCTCTTTTTTGGTTCCATATGAACTTTAAAGTAGTTTTTTCCAATTCTGTGAAGAAAGTCATTGGTAGCTTGATGGGGATGGCATTGAATCTATAAATTACCTTGGGCAGTATGGCCATTTTCACAATATTGATTCTTCCAACCCATGAGCATGGAATGTTCTTCCATTTGTTTGTATCCTCTTTGATTTCATTGAGCAGTGGTTTGTAGTTCTCCTTGAAGAGGTCCTTCACATCCCTTGTAAGTTGGATTCCTAGGTATTTTATTCTCTTTGAAGCAATTGTGAATGGGAGTTCACTCATGATTTGGCTCTCTGTTTGTCTGTGATTGGTGTACAAGAATGCTTGTGATTTTTGTACATTGATTTTGTATCCTGAGTCTTTGCTGAAGTTGCTAATCAGCTTAAGGAGACTTTGGGCTGAGACGATGGGGTTTTCTAGATATACAATCATGTCATCTGCAAACAGGGACAATTTGACTTCCTCTTTTCCTAATTGAATACCCTTTATTTCCTTCTCCTGCCTGATTGTTCTGGCCAGAACTTCCAGCACTATGTTGAATAGGAGTGGTGAGAGAGGGCAACTTCTTTTACCATTCATATAGGTTAATCCCTTTCATCGTTTAGGTACCAGTTCTTAATATTGCTTTCTCAGGAAAAATTTCTTGGTGTCCTGAGTCAAATTTCTTTGTGATATGCCCTACGTAATGTATATATTTCATGTAGGTCAACTATCTCTTTGTGATTGAGTATCTATTTGGGTAACCACATAATTAATATTTGTCGTTCCCATTACTATTCAAGAAATCACATACTATGAACTTTTGTGTTCCCAGGTGTACATCATGGCCACTCAATCTACATATGCTGTACAGATTAATACATTTTGGATTTGGAAACGTGTGTGTGTTTGGGTATGTGTGTGCATGTAAATTTTAGCACAGAATATATAAAATCATTAGTTGTAGTGATAAGTAGTAAGATTACAGATGTTTTTTAAAATTATTGAGAGTTATTTTATTTCCTAAACTTGTATAATAAGTGGCATAAATTACTTCCAAATAACCAGTTCTCAGAATCCATTTGCTGAAGCTCTCCTTTCTGCAGCTTCATTTTCTCTAAAAATATAAAATCTTTGGTCTTCTTCTGCCATTACTTCTTTATCAAAGGATGTAAATTCACATTCTAATGGCTCTCAAGGGAGCAGCACTGGATAGTAAGCTAATTAGCTAGTTACGTGTTACTTGCGCTGACTAATTGCTTAAAATCAATTAGCCAATTGGAGAAAACAAGCAATGTTTTTGCTGAAAGAGTCATGGGGGATAGTAGCATGCATTTTTTCCTGCATAAATTGCTGCTTTTTAATAGAGAGTTACTTGCTTAAAAAATCAAATGATTCTTTGTCAAAATAAAGAAAGAAATTAGCCTTTTTGCTGCAAAATAATGTCGATGACATTTATATTAGCAAATTTAAGATGAATAAAATTTGACTTTCAATGTGTTTGATTCCCTTAAATATTGCTTAAGGACAGCAAAGTAGATTTTATTTCTCAGGTTATTTGATGAGTTTAGGGCCACATGGTAAAGATTAGGTAGCACTGGTACTATAACTCAGGACTTTTGATCAGAATGTCAGTTTTGTTTTCCTGAATTTATTATTTTACTATCCATAGACCATCTTCTGCTGGAAGTCTGAACTACTTGCTAACTCTTACATACAAGGTAGAGACACCAGGCAGGGAGGCATTCCTCTCTATTACAAAACTACTGGTATTTAAGAAATATGTCATAATGTAAAGGATACTGTTACATATTCGTATGACCATTTCAGGTAAGTGGTATTATTCATAATACACAGATGAGAAAAGTAGCTCCTAAAGGGCTTAGATATTTAACTACGCTTACGAAGACAATAAGTAAAAAAAAAATCTGAATTGAGTAATCATGGTCTATCCTTTCAGCAAAATCACTGAGGATAAATTAAGGACTACACCTAGCATAGAGGGATGGGACTCAAAGGTGAACATCTTGTTTACCTATGATAAGGCCAGATACAAACACTCCAAATTTTCATTCTTCTTTTATAAATGACCAAATGAACTGATTGTTTCCATACATAGGGTTTGCATCATAATCCCAAAGGACACAACCTCAAACACCACAATACCAAAAGTCTAAATCCTTAAAGTCTAAAATATCTAACATCTTAAATACCGAAAATTACAATCATAGGATAGCTGCAAAATGTTATGTCCAACTATTATCTTGTTATTGTCTTCATGCAGAAGAAAATGGATTTTAATTCAATTCCCAAGCCATAATGACAGATTTGAAGTAAAGTGCAATCAAGGCTTCTAAAAGTGAATTTCAAAGTGTTACCATTAAAATTTGTTTTGTTCATTTATCTCAATGCATTTGACAAAAATTCACATGTGTGGAAGCCAATATGATATGGCAAGAATGAAAACTTCAGTTTAAAAATGTGCTATTTGTCTGCAGTGGAATTTCTTCCAGGTTATGACATTCCAGGAGTTTTCAATGAATTAAAGCCATATTTGCTTGAGTAAATCAGTAAAGTTACTAACTGGCTTGAAAATAATTATGTGCGTGGTAGAATAAAAAGACAGTTGAGCGATGGTGTGGTCACTCCATTAGCAATATTGTTTCTACCAAACTTGTGGTCTCTATGTGAATGCATTTGGAATACATATCCACATATCCCCCAAAACATAGAAGCATGGCACAGTGGGAAAATTAAATAAGCAATTCTCATGTAAGTGTATATTGAATCATTGAAAAATTTCAAACAGCAACAGCACTGCCTAGTAGAAAATGAGTGTCTTAAAAGGAAAAAAAAAAAAAAAAGCTACTCTCTGTGATTCAAGATTTCAAAATATAGTTAATGTTTGTGAAAGTTGGCCAGCTCTTATGGACTGTCTCTGTGCAACTGCCCGTAATCTATTTCTATAATATGTTTTTTCACGTCAATTTTTGTTTTAGGTTTTTGAGTTGTTGTTTTATTTTCTTTTCTAGATCCTTCTTTTTGTTTTTGCTGATTCTTAAAAATATTTTACATTGTTACCACTATTTTTTTATACTTCACTATGCTGTATATATCGTCTTCTCATCATTTCCAATAATTAGGGTATAAATTGTTTTAAAACCTTTGGAGAATTATAATTCATTATATGTATTTTTTTCAGAAGAGACTCCATGAAAATACATTATCACAATGTTGACTTTTTGTGTAAGCGTAGCATGTGAATACAAAAACATTGGCACTTGTTCGGTAGATGAAGATAAGTCCTTTTTGTACTTTTGTATTTGTGAAATATAAAATGTCTTGAGATCTTGGCTTTTTGGGTGACTGGTGCAGTGGGGCTGTGTATTAGTCCATTCTCATGCTGCTAATGAAGACATACCCAAGACTGGGTAATTTATAAAGGAAAGAGGTTTAATTGACTCACAGTTCTACAGGGCTGGGTCAGCTCAGGAAACTTACAATCATGGTGGAAGGGGAAGAAAACACGCCCCTCTTAACATGGTGGCAGCAAGGAGAAGTGCAGAGCAAAAGGGGGAAGAGCCCCTTATAAAACCATCAGATCTTGTGAGAACTCACTCACTATCGTAAAAACAGTATGGGGAAAGCCACCCCCATGATTCAATTAGCTCCTCCTTGTCCCTCCCACAACATGTGGGGATTATAGGAACTTCAATTTGAGATGGAATTTGAGTGGGGACACAGCCAAACCATATCATTCCACCACTGGTTCCTCCCAAATCTCATGTTCTCACAATTTAAAACACAATAATGCCCTTCCAACAGTCCCCCAAAGTGTTAACTCATTCCAACATTAACTCAAAAGTCCAAGTCCAAAGTTTCACTGGAGACAAGGCAAGTCTCTTCTACTTATGAGCCTGTAAAATTAAGAGAAAGTTAGTTACTTCCTAAATACACTGGAGTACTGAGTAAATACACCCATTCCAAATGGTGGAAATTGATCAAAATGAAGGGGCTACAGGCCTCATGCAAGTCCAAAATCCAACGGGGCAATCATTCAACCTTAAAATTCCAAAATGATCTCCTTTGACTTCATGTCTCACATCCAGGGCACACTGATGCAAGAAGTGGCCTTCTATGGCCCTGGGCACCTCTGCCCCTGTGGCTTTGCAGGTTACAGCCCCCCTACCACAAGCTTTTATGAGCTGGGGTTGAATGTCTGTGTCTTTTTCAGGCACATGGTGAAAGGTGTTGGTGGATCTACACTTCTGGGGTCTGGGGGACAGTGGCCCTTTCTCACAGCTCCACTACACAGTGCCCCAGTGGGAAGTCTGTGTGTGGGGGGGGGGGACTCCAACCCCACATTTCCCTTCTGCACTGCCCTAGCAGAGGTTCTCCATGGGGACTCTGCCTCTGCAGCAAACTTCAGCCTGGACATCCAGGTGATTTCATATATCCCCTGGAATGTAGGTGGTTGGGGTGATTGGACCAAACGCCAGGTCGTGGGGGTGACGAACTACGGCAGAGTCAAAGGAATGAGAAAAGACAGTTTGAGAGAGAAAGTGGGTCCAGGGGGCCATGGCTAAGTATGGAGGCTGTGAAGGCCCCAAGCTCTGGAAGCCCAGACTATTTATTGGTGATCAAAGAAACAGGTGGTGAGAATGTGGGAGTCAAAAGGGCACGTTGCATTAAGCACATGATTTACAGCTGTGACAGTTTAGCATCTGCTCTGCTACTTGAAATAAAGGTTCTTTTAACTCAAGATACAGTCTATCCTGGGAGAGCAAGGAGCAAGGAGCCAGCAAGTCTAGACACATTCCAGAGGCCAAGAGCCCTGGATTCTATCCAAGCCACGAGGGGTTTTATGCCCTGGGCTTAGATTATGGTGCGTCAATCAAGAAGGAAGATTTCATCCTTCTTGATTTTAAGGTTCTCCTATTATTTGATATTTCTGGACAAACAAAAGAGTGTTACATCTCTGTATACTCTTTTCACTCCAAATTGTTTGTAAGCACCCTGAGGATTGAGGTGATATTTTGGTCATCTTTCTGCCTCTAATAACTTAACAGAGTAACCAGCCTAGAGTAAGAACTCATTACAAGCCTACTCATTCGGTGACTAATTAGAGACGATTTACTCAAAATGAGCAATAGACAGTTTAGTCTTATGTTTTGGGATGTTTTTCCAGATTAGAGACTGCCTGGGCTGCTTCATAATCTCATTATGTGTAAAGAGAAACATTACAGAGACATCAACTACTTAAGTTTCCCCAGGGCAACCAAAGATATACCAGCTTCTCACAAAATGTATTCCTGCTTAAATTGAAGAAAAGATAAATTTGTGTGATTGCAAAGTAGAAAAATTAGTATCCATCTCTGTTCTCAGATAGTGTCTTAGCAGATAATAACAACAATTATATTAACTAATATTTACTCCCAGTTATTATGTTTTGTAGCTATTGTATGTAGGATTTTTTTTTTCTTTATCATAGTAGTATTTTTATTTACTTTAAGTAGACAATAAAAGGTATAATTATTCATTTACTTGCTTATTGTCTGTCTCTACTAACAGACAATAAGCACTATGAGGGCAGAGAATCATGTCTGCTTGTTAGCTGTTTCATCTTTACCACTTAGCACAATGAATACAGAATTGAATATGCCACATAGAATTTTGCTCAACAAATTATTTACTGAACGCACAAATACATAGAATGTTTGTTAACGAGGGTTATCTCTAGAAAGTAGGATTAAGGGAAGGGTTAAAAAGTAAATTTACTTTTATTTCAGTCAATTATGTATTCTTATTCTTGACAATGAACATGTGTTACATTTGCTTTAAAATATTTTGGTGCAAGTTTAGTTTTAACCAGATCATTACAGATGCCTTACAATCTGGTCATATAAAGAAGATTTTCTAATTTTGCAAATCTAAATGATCTAACTGAATATTATGGGGATTTTTGTTGTCTATTTTGAAAAAACCTTCAAACTTTGCTTCATAAAGTTAAGCTTTTATCTTCACTTTTAATCTCCTTTAATGCTGACTATTGAATTCTCATCGGTGCTCTGCCTTTGTATGTCTTTTCCAATTACTATTACCCTAAAGTTACAGGGTACTTACAATTTACAAAATGCTTTACATATATAATTCCATTTGCCCCTCAAAGGTGTGCTGTGCAGAGATGACTGTTTAGAGTTATAGGTAAGAAAACTGATGCACAGAGAGGTTAATCACCTCATTCACAGTGGGACTGGGACATTAATCCAATATGTCAGACTTTTAGCACAAGGTTTGTTTCATTATACAAGTTATGACAGGTTACACAAAATGATTAACTGGAAATGCCTCAATCTGTCTGCAAACAACATATCTATTTCAATACCTATACAGAAAAAGCATTCTGAAGCACATTTTACATTAAATGCACATGTTTGTAAAACAACTGCATTTAACAGAGTATTTGAAGTGATATGGGACCTAAGAGATCATTAAATTTAATTCCTTTATTTTATAGAAAATAAAAAAATCACAGAATTACAATATGTAATCCAGTCATTAACAGCAGACATGAACTAGAACCCAAGCAGTGACAGCAGATATATATTCAGTCTTTAGAAAGTTCCTAGACATGAAATTCATGATTAAGAAGTCAAATTACACAAGTTACCTTGAATAAAACTCTCCCTAAAGTTATAATTACCGTTATAAAAAAGCAAAATAACTGATTAGAACTTATCCTTTAATTAACATCAACACCAACTACTGTACATCCTAGTGCTTTGAAATTAAAATATTCCACTAATGAGTAACAATTTCCTGCTATCTAGCCAACTGTTAATCATGCCAGGCCATTAGTCACTTATTCCAGAACTTCTATTATTCAGTGCTAACCTCAGATACTATTTGGAATTTTTTTACAAACATTTCTGTCAAAAAAGGGTGGGGGATACTAAGTGTGTATTCTTATCTACTATGGCCATAATATCCCAGCAGTCATTTAAGGAGCTGGTAAAGTGTAAGTTTCCTTTACTAAAAACAAGTTGATGTTACTCCCTTTTCATCAATCCTTCTTCCTTTACTAGAACTAAAATTTGCCAATTATCAGACGTGGTATGAAAAGACAGAAAAAGAAAGTGTATTTCTGTGTTTTCACATTCCAGTCTCACATGATAATTTTGCAATCTATTTTTAAATTCAACTGACAGGAAGAAAGGCCAATAAAAAGTTAATGGACAAAAGATACAGACATTTTACCTTAATTCCTACTACTCTTAATGGACCAGTAATAATTTAAATAATAATAACAATGTACCTGCCAATGCTTTTTTTGAAAATGTAATTTAATAATTATAAAAAACAAAGGATTTTAGCATAAAATGACAGGCAATGTTAATCTGAAATGGCAGCAAATAAAAATAATGCTGTTTTATGTTCAGTTAATTATTTTTAAAAGATACAAGATCTTCTAAAATCAAGAGCTGCTGTTATCGAAAATGCATAAAAGTAAAGTTAAATATTAAAAGTTGTATTTTAAATGTTTTGATTAAGAAAGCATGTTGGGAACAAAAGTCAAATTCTACTTCACAATTTGCTCAGAAATTCTGTTTTCCAGTGATATGCAAAAATGTTTTATATATTTTAACTATAATTATTAAGTTTCATTTAATGTTTAAAGCTGATAATTAACCTAATAGTCATGTTAAGTATACCACAGGCCTACTATGGACGCTCCAATGCAGCTTCTTGCAGCCAAGCACTAGCCAGCTGGCTGATGGCCAGTTGTATGTAGGATTTTTATAAAATTTCTTTCTCAGTGTGGTATTAATGTATAAAAACAATATTGATTTTTGTATGTTGATTTTATATCCTACAAGTTTACTGAATTCATTAATTAGTTCTAGTAGTTTTTTGGTGTAGAGTTTAGGTTTTTTTAATGTAAGATCATGTCATCTGCAAAAAGGAACAATTTAACATCTTCTTTTCCAATATTGATACCTTTTATTTATTTCATTTGTCTAATTGCTCTGAATATGATCTATAGCACCATGTTGAATAGAAGTGGTAAAAATGGGCGTCCTTGTCTTGTTCCAGATATTAGAGGAAAAGTTTTCAACTTTACCCTGTTTGGTATGATTTTAGCTATGAGTTTGTCATATTTCAACTTTTCCCTGTTTGGTATGATGTTAGCTATGAGTTTGTCATATGTTAGCTACGAGTTTGGTGTGATGTTAGCTATGAGTTTGTGTCATATATGTGATGCTCGCTATGAGTTTGTCTTTATGGTGTTCAGATATATTCCTTCTATACCTAATTTATTCAGAGTTTTTATAATGAAAATTGAAAAATTTTGAATGTGAAAAATTTTTCAAATTTTTTTTCATTCGTTGAGATTATTATGTGTTTTTTTTTTTTTTTCTTTTTGGATTTCAATATGGTAAGCTACATTAGTTGATTTTTGAATGATGTACTAAATTTGAATTCCTGGGCTAAATCTCAGTAGGTCAGCATGTGGTAACTTACTTACGAGTGTGTTCCTCAGCTAATTAACTTATATTTTCTTTATGACTTTTGCATCTACGTTCACAAGAGAAAGTTGTCTATGGTCCTCTTTTCTTTGAATGTCTTTTTTTTTTTTCTTTCTGGTTTTGGCATCAGGCTAATGTCGGCACCATAAAATCACTTGGGAAGTGTACTCCCATGCTCTGAGTGCTGATATAGTGCAGTTAGGGTTGATTTATTGTCCTTTAAGTGTTCATTAGCATTAACTAGTAAAGCCATCTGGGCTTTAATTTAATTTGTTGGAAGGCTTTTAGCTAAGCTTTTCATAAATATAAGGCTTCTTTTGTAAGCTTGGTTATTTTTTGTCTTTCCAGGAATTTGTCCATTGTGAGTTTGTCATAGACTCAAGTTTAAGTTTGTCCAGTAGGAGTTTAACTTATATACTGGGATAACATTTTCATGATATTCCATTAATATCTGTTTAATGTTGGCAGATTTTCTAGTGATTACTAATATTTAATTTCTGATATTGATAATTATTTTTATTTTTTCAATCAGTATATGCATATTATTAGTTTTATTTTTCTTTTAGAAGAACTAAGTTTTGTTTTTATATTTTTCACTGTTTTTCTGTTGTCTATTACATTGATTTCTTAAATCATTATTGTTATTCTAATGCCAACTTTAAATTTTTACGTTAGTTTTTTGTCTTACTCTTGAATCCGAGGTAATTGAATTTGGGACTTATTTCTTTGCTAATATAAGGACTCAAAACTAATCTTTTAAACAATTGTAATTAACTTTACATACAGATTTTGATGTGTTTGCTTTCATTATATGTTACTTTAAAATATTTCATAATTTCCTATGTGATTCCCTACTTGGCCTACATGTTATTTCAAGTTGTGATGTTTAATTTCAAAACATTTGAAAATTTTTCAGATACTTTTCTCTTATTGATTTCTACTTTCCTTACATCTTAATAAAAAACACCCTGTATTATTCCAATCATTTAAAATATATTAAGACTCATTGTGGGGCCCATCTTATGGTCTATCTTAATGAATCTACCTTGATGAGTAATGCGTGTGCACATATTTTCTTACTTTGAATGTTGTAAATGTGTCAGTTAAATCAACATGATTAATAGTGTTTTTTGAGTTACTCTTACTATATTTTATTTACTTGTTCTAGCAATTACTGTAAGAGAATTATAGCTATCTCCAAGTATACGTGTAGATTTTCTTTTCCGTTCATGTTTTTCAGCTTCAGTTTTATGCATTTTTATGTTATCTTATTGGGTACATAGAAGTTTAGGATAGTTATGTCTTCATGAGGAATTAACAATTTTATAAAGTGTTATGTAATTGTATGATTATAAAATGTTTTTCTTCTTTTTTAACCCCTGTCATATTTCTTATTTGAATTCTGATTTCTAGTGATGTTATTATAGCCACGCCAGTTATATTTTTATTAATATTATATTACTATTTGTTTTCCCAACCCTGTACTTTTAAGATAATAATATCTTTATATTTAAATTGGTTTCCTACCAGTCAAGTAGGGCTTTGTTTATTATTAAGTTTGATCATGTTGCTTTTTAATTGGAGCGTTAAGACCATCTATCTTTAATGTAATTATTTAGGTTGTTAGGTTTAAATCTACCATACTTTTGTTTTCTTCATTTTTAAATTATTTTTCTCCCCATACCTTCTTTTAGATTACTTAAGTATGCTTTTAGTATTCCATTTTATTTTTACCATTGGAATAGTAGTGATAACATTATGTTTCATTTTTTAAATAATTACTCTGAAATTTGAAATATATATCTTGAAATAATCATGATGTACTTTTAAGTAGCATTAAACAACTTTTCGTGTAGGGTAAAAAGTTACATGGATACACTTTTATTTCCTATTCCTCTCCTGTGTGCTTTTGAAATCATACATTCTACTTCTAAATATGCAATAAAATCTATAAAACAGTGTTGCTAATTGTGTTTTACATAATAAATTATCATTATAAAATTATAAAAATAAAACTACTTAACATTTATGCATATATTTATTATTTAGGGTTCTCTGATAAGTCCAAGTTTTTCTCTGGTATCATTTCCTTAAGACTGAAGCACTTTATTTAGTGTGTCTGGCTGTGTTGGTTCACTACTCATAGATTCTCTTAGCTTTACTGTTTCTGAAAGAGTTTTGGCTTCGTGTTTATTTTCAAAGCATATTTTAATTGTTGCTTGAAAATTCACTTTGGAAATGTAATTTCACCCTTTTCTTATTTGAATAATTTCTAATGAGAAGTTTGTGATATATTTATCTTTGCTTTCCTGTTTATAGTTTTTTAATTCTAGAGCTTTAAGATCTTCTCTTTATACCGTATTAGGCAACTGATTATGATTACCTGAAATTGGCTTAGTTCGATTTTATTCCTCTTAAGTTTAATAGAACTCCTTGGATCTGTAGGTATGTGGTTTTTAACAATCATTTTGCCTTATTAAATCATTTTTTCGGTTTCCCAACTCTCTTCCCTCTTGACAGTACCCCAATAATACACGTTGTAATATTTGATATTTTCCTACAGATTACTAAGGACCTGATAAATTATTATTTAATGCTTTTGCTTGTTTTACATTTTTGGTTGTCTTTTTTCCCTTGGTCCTTTACTGTGGATGGTGTCTATTGCTATGTCTTCAACTTCATTGATATTTTCTTTTCTGTTAGTTTCTAATCTGTTGGTAATCCATCCAATTACTTTTTAAATTTCAGGTACTTTATTTTTTAAAACTAGAGATTCTACTTTGTTTTCTTTATGCCTTTTAATTTATATTCTTCGTGTCTTTATTTTACATACTTCGATTTATGCATAATCTATTAATAGTCTAAAATTATTGTCTATTAAATCCTTTATCTCTGTCATCTATAGATCTGTTTTTATTTACTGATTTTTTTGAGATGTAGATCACTTTTTCCTACTTTTTCACATGTTAAGCAATTTATTTTGATAATAAGTAGTTTGAATTTTAAATGTTTATGCAAGATTTTGTTGTATTTCTTTATACTGTGTTGGCCTTTATTCTGGTAAGCAGGTATGTTACTTTTGTATCAGCTCAATCTTTTGGAGGTAGTTGTAAAATTTGCTTGAATGAATTTAATGATGTTATACTCAGGGCCTAATTTATTCCTATTACTAAAGGATGTTCCTTTAGGGGTTCCTATTAGATGTGCTGGTAGTAACAAAGACTCAAGTTCAGATTGGTATTCCTTCATTTGTCCACAGCCTAGCAATCTCTTAGAACTGCTTGTCTTACCGATCCCTTCTCACGTATAGCTCAAAGCTCATCAACTCAGAGTTACAAACTCAAGGATATAACCTTATGCTATTATCAGCAGCTTTTTCTATGGGTAGTTTCTTCTCTCGTACCCTGCGGCCTCCTCCTGTTCCTCCCTGCATTCCAGTGTGTCTTTTCAATTAAGGAATATTATTGTGCTCTCCTTGGTATTCCTCTGTCTGCACTGTGGTGTAGAAGGTAGGTGTCTCCAGGCAGAAGAATGCCTTATTTTTTCGCATTCTTTTGGAGTTGATCTTTGTCTTCTTCTTGTTATCATCCTGTATATTCAACTCTTAATTTCTCTTTACCCAGATCCAGAATTGAGTGTTAATTTGTTTATGGGGGATTATATTTTTAAAAATTATTTCACCTGTTCTAAAAATATCTTATGCTCATCTAATCAACCTGGTAAGTAAGTGACTGCCCCCTTCATGTTATAGAAGACCTTGAAATGAAAATTTCTCTGAGTTGCATAGCTAGATTTGAAAGATTCACATCTGTAAAACATGCTTTTTCACTACGAGTTTACTATTTTCCTGCTATACCACGTCTCCTTTAATTATTTAGTTTTAAAGATAAAAACTGCAAGGCCAAGCTCCCCTATCTCAAACCTTCTTATTCTTACTGATGAGAGTCCTTGATGGTTTTGAGGAAAGCAGTTTAGTTCTGTTCAGACCCCCCACTTACTATCACCTCAAACTCCCCAAGGAACAGTGAATTCATTAACTCTTTCTTCAGAGAGCTGGTCTGGTGCATATTGACTGCCTCTGTACTTCTCTCCCGCAGCTTTTTTGTAAATGTCAAGGACCACTCCACAAGTACTTGAGGCCTGCAGCACAGACATCAACAGAGATAGATAGAAAATGTAAATTGAGCCAATGTCTTCTGCAATAACTCTATCAGAGAGGAAAATAAACTATGTCAAATGTCTCCTCAATGGAGTGTAGAGATTAATGCCTGTTCCTTCCAATGGGATCAGACCCATAAGCCAAAATAGCTTGAAAGTTATTATTATAATTTATAAAGGGAGAGAATAACTAATAACTGAATGCTTCCTATGTGCAATTTTCATTAAATATAGTGATTAACGTTTTAACCACATAAAGCAGGAATAATTTATCCTCATATTTTACTTGTAAAAAAACCTGATATTCAGAGACAAAAATGAGTTTCTCAGTGTCACACAGCCAATAGATGTTGAAAGAGGTATAAATTGTTTACTGCTTGATTGAAAGGCCTGTTTTGGGTTTTGCTAATACTTCTCAAATATCTCTGCACATATCTCCAGGGTGTTAATGTTACTGAAGTTTTTAGAGATTTTTGATTATATATAACTGAAAACAAATTTCACTAAACTCAGCAAATTATGGGGAAAAATATTAACAGTATATTAAAATAAGTCAAGGAAAAGCTGTTAAGAACCAATCTCAGAAAGATCAACTTTCTGGATGCCCCTGGAGCAGAAGCAGAAAGCAACAAAACCTTGCTGTTGGGTCACTGCTGTTGTACATGAGCGAGTTAGAGAAAACGCCACACTTTGAGACGAATTAAGAGTCCGTTTATTTAGCCGGCAGCCAAGAGAGGGCTAACGCTCAAAGTTCTCTCGGCCCCGAAGAAGGGGCTAGATTTTCTTTTATACTCTGGTTTAGAAAGGGGAGGGGGGTCTAGTTAAAACAATTTTACAGAAATAAAGTAGGCAAAAAAGTTAAAAGGATAAATGGTTACAGGAAAGTAAACAGTTCCAGGTGCAGGGGCTTTAAGACTATTACAAGGTGATAGATGCGGGGCTTTGGGCGTTATCAATCCGGCGAATTACTGAGAATTGCGGATATTGCTCGCCACAGTATCTCATCAGTTAATTGCATTCTTGGATGTGCTGGGAGTCAGCTTGCACAAGTTATGTCCTTGAGGAAGGGGCTGCCAGTGAAAGAGCCAAGATGGAGCCTGTCTGGCTCTCTTAGCTAAGGGAGAGTCGATTCAGGTGGAAACAAGGCTAGGTGATTAAAGGAAAGGGAGAGTCTAAAAACAGGGTTAGTGAAAACAAGGTTGGCCATTACACTGCCATTGAGGTTCACTGGCCTCAGACATGTTTCTATTTGTATTTATTAAAAGGTGTTCCAAGCTCATATCAAATTATCCAAAATAATAAAATAGGCGTTCAAACGCTTACCATATATAATAAACTTTAATAGTTTGAGTTTCTTTACTTAAAATATATTTAAAATACAACTAAAGCCTCACCCTGTTGTCTTTCCTAAAGGAAATCTCTTCCCTGAAGTTGGCCTATAGCATCCTCATTCCTGTCTTGTATTTTATTATGTATCGATATTGATAAGTATCAAATAAGGGCATGTATTTTATAAGATATATACAAATATTATCATATTGCTTGTGTGCTTTTTCAACTAACTTCATCCATCTAATATTTTTAAATTTGTATCCAATTAGCCGGGCGTGGTTGAACCAACCTGTAGTCCCAGCTACTCGGGAGGCTGAGGCAGGAGAATCACTTGAACCTGGGAGGCGGAGGTTGCAGTGAGCCGAGATCGCCCCACTGCCCTCCACACTAGGCAACAGAGCGAGACTCCGTCAAAAAAAAATTGTATCCATATATATTTTTCCTAATCTAGTTTAAGATTTTTAATATTTTTAATATTTCCATAGCATTTAACAGAATGAATCAACATATGTAGATGCTTCCCCATTGAAGAAAGAGATAACTCCTTTTACTATTGTTTTTGCTGTAACAATGCTGCTTTGACTCTCTTTGTAGATAATTTCCTCTCTAGAAGAGAATTACTAAGCCATTGAGCACATCCACTTCAACTTTAACAGATTTTGCAAAAGTGTACTTCAAAGTGGTTATGAAAACCAATACACTAATTGGCCATGTAACTGAGTTCCTAGTTCCCTATATTCTTAATACTTGGCAATTCAGGTCATTTCAGCAAATGTTTATTGTCCATATACTTCAACCCAAAAACTCTTTGAATTTTTTTTTCAGAAATGATAGTGAACAAAAGAGATAAAAAATCCATGCCCTTATGAAACTTATTCTTTATATTGTAGAAACTTATTCTTTGTATTGTATGTGTGTGCAGCAACTCATACAATAAGCAATATAAACAAATGTTTTGTGTTTTAGAAGTTGATAAGTGTTACAGAGAAAAATAAGAAAGCACAAAGCAATAGGAAGTGCCAGCGGGATGGTGAGATTGCATGTTTAAGTAGTAAGGGAAGTTCTCACTGAGAAAGCAACATGCAAGCAAAAACTTGTTGACTTCACAGAAATCTGGGAGCTCACCATTCGTTTATCTAGCAGGACATGTGCTGGATCTAGGGAAGAACAAATTAACTGAAGTGAAATTTTTCCTGGGTGTTTGTTTTTGAGACAGCAAAGATGCCTGTGAGGCTACAAGTGAGGCAAGGAGTAGTTAGAAAAGAGGAAAAGAATAACGGGGTGAAGGATTTTAGGTCTCACCTACCATCTCCGGATTTTAGTTTTTACCAGGATGGAATGGGGATCCGTTAATAATCCTTCAGGTTATTAAACATAGAAGTGATCTAATCTTACTTAAGATTTGAAAGGACACCTTTGGCTCTATATCGAGAAGAGATTCTAGGAGGGACAGGATGGGAGAAAAATGTCAATTAGAAGGGCAGGCAAGAGGAAACACAGTTTGGACCAGTATGGCAACAGTAAAGGTAATAATAAATAGTTGGGTACTAATGGACTTGTAAAATTTTCACCAGCTGATTGACATGAACTTACTTCTCATTTTATTAATTTGCATTTAACTAATTATGAGTAAAATTATTTTTTGTCTGGGACTTATTTTTATATTCTCTGAGATATTCACACATGCTTCAAATGTAAGAACAGAGTGTAACTGGTATAGCCTAGGTTACTTGTTTACCTTTCCTTGATGAGAGTGGAACACCTCTTTGACCCTCCATAAATGCTGCAAGAGACAACTATTCCAAAAGGACACAGGAATGCTGTTAGTTGATATCTTTTTGAAAATATAAAGGAACTATAGGCTATGAGGCAAAAAGAACATACCTCCTTTTCAATAACAGAGATGGGGAGCATTTGGCTACCTTTAGCATTAAGGGAGCCCTTGATTGTAGCTGGGTATATTTCCGTTGCACAAGATGATGGTTTTTTTAATGAAGAAGAACAGGGTTATTGGAGTCAAAACAGAATTATTGAAGCCCCACTGATCTTGGGCTACACAACTTGTTTTTCTCAGTAAAGTATGATCAAAACTGAAATATAGTTAGCATAGGTAGAATCCTTAATAAATGCGTGCTTTGTCATTCTCTCTTACCCTGTGACAAGACAGCTACCAATATTTCAAATTACACTTCCCTGTCAGCCTTGGTTGTGGTATGAGGGTGCCGCTGGCCTGAACAGAGCCCCAGTGGATACCAAGCAGTAGCAAGAAGTAAATGGTTATTATTTTATGACCCTGAGATTTGGTAGTTGTTTACTGGTCCGGGATCATGAAGCCACTAGAGACTTCTGCAGTGAAAGAGGTTTTTTTTAATGTGGAAAATTACATCCTCTGCCACAGGTAAGCACTATAGGATTGCTCAATTTTATGGATGAGGAAACTTAGCTCAGGGAGGTTAAATAATCTGCCCAATAGTAGATAGCTAATTAATGATGGAGGAATTTCCTCCCGAAACAATATTTATAAAACTATGCCTACTGAGTATGTTAGAAAATATTTTTAATGCCATGAATGTCCTGAACTGCTAAGTACTGAAATAATTTTCATATTAAAAAATACCCTTCCATATGTGATATTTCCCTAGACTACCCCATAGCATCAAACACTAAGTGGCCCTATTTTTAATGCAAACTGAATCTCTTGGAATGTTATCTGGTACACTTCATTTAACAGCAATTAAATTTTTCATAGGTTTGTATTAAATAATGTATTAATGAACAGGGTTATAAATGTTCTGTCATTACGATCTGCAATTAAAATGTCCCATAAAGTCTTGTGCTAATGATAATAAGTGAATTATTGACACCTTTAGTATCACTGTGGATTTCATATACGTAAAGCTGGTATGGAAACACAGGTTGGTCAATATCAACTTAAGCTGTCATAAGATTCAAAACACCTTATGAATAAGTATTGTTCAACTCATTTTAAAATATATATTTGAAACACATATTCAAAATAGAATCTGTTTTCAAAGGCACCAGTTAAATGTGCAAGCATATAAACAGGCTAAACATAATTTTCCTTGGTTGATCTGCACCTGCAGCATTTATTAGATTGGGTTATGACAGTGAAAACACAGTGGCCACATTGGAATCTTTATTCAATCAATGATGAATCAATGGCCCTAAAGTATTACCTTGATACAGCTAACCTGTCACTAAGATTCATATGTCTTTATCAGTAATATTTATATCTAAATTTTGTATTTTATTATTATTATTATTATTACTTTTTGATATGGAGTTTCCCTCTTGCTGTCCAGGCTGGAGTGCAGTGGCGTTATCTCATCTCACTGCAACCTCCCCCTCCTGTGTTCAAGCGATCCTCCTGCCTCAGCCTCCCGAGTAGCTGGGATTACAGGCATGCACCATCACAACCAGCTAATTTTGTATTTTCAGTAGAGACGGGGTTTCTTCATGTTGGTCAGGCTGGTCTCAGACTCCAAGTCTCAGGTGATCCGCCTGCCTCGGCCTCCCAAAGTGCTGGGATTAGAGGCATGAGCCACTGGGCGTGGCATTTTTTTACTTTTAAAGACACTTTTATTTCAGCTCTCAACATTGTAGTATATATTAGCTTAATACCATCTTAGAAATTTGAAAATTGGGGCTCAGAAATATTAAATTCAGAAATGCACAGTAGACCTGATTCACAGAAAGTTTTTTTTACTCTAAGTGCATAATTCTTGCCGTTGCATGTCAGAATGAAAGTATCTGCCACAGACTTTCAAAGGATGAAGTACTAAGTCAAAGTTACATTAAAAATGGGAGCGTCTCTGAGAGTGCCAGGTAAAAACTCTGTGGCCATTTATGACCTTTCCCACTACTTTTACCAAGAAACTTCCACTGACTGAAATGTATATAAAACCTGCCATGAAAATATTTAAGCTAATTTGGGTGTGGACTCTTTATTGGAGACGGAACTTGAATCCTGAAAGAGAAGATTGGGGTACAGATCAAGAAATAAGAACGATATTTAAAATGGTTTCACAGATGCTCCAGTTATCTACTGTACAGCAAAACAGCATGTACCGTCGTGGCTTAAAACAACAGCAATCTCCTGTTTGCTCATTGGTCTACAGTTAGGCAAGAGCTCTTTGGAGATGGCTCCTTTTTGCTCCACGTGACATTACCTTGGGTGTCTTGAAAGATGGGTTTGGGATTCTCCTAGGGATGGCACATTCTCACGTATGTTGATTGATGCTTGCTACTGGGTTGGACTTTAATTACAATGTCAACTAGAACACCTACAAATTCGCTATCCTTTGCTTTCTCAAAGAAAAATGGCTAGGTTTTGAGAAGCAAGCATCCCAAGGAATGATGGCGAAAGCTGTGTGGCCTTTTAAGACCTTTGAAGACTTTGAAAATCTATCATCCAAGGGATACAATTTCACTCCCACCATCTTCTGTTTGTCAGTCTCTATTCGTGAGCCTCTAAGTCTTGCCCATATTCCCAAGGATGGTAATTTGGCCCACCTTTGATGTCAGAAATATAATATATTGGCAGACGTATTTTGAAATCATCATAAGCTTTTTAACTGACTAATTTTGAAATATCATTAAGACAAAATGATGGGAGAAAACGAGGTATAGAAACAGTGTACTTTTGTATAACCTATATGAAGATAGGAGAAAAGACTATACAAGTATATTCACTTATTTTCCCCAACACATAACTTAAAGCTCAGTAAATATTTCTTCATTGAATGAATACTGAATAAATGTAAAGTAGACTCATTGGTATTATTTATCCTGTGGGCATATCAAAGAACAAATAGGGAATCGATAGCGAACATTATTTTACTCATGGTATCTCAGAGAGCTGGATACCGGAATGTAGGCATTTTGAGGAAGGATACTTTTTAGAGAGGTTTTTGGAGAAGTTATTGAATACATATATGTAGGGATGTCTTTAGTCCCCAGAGTTCTGCAGTGGTGTCAGGTTCTTAAAAGAAGGGAGAGAAAATTTTTTTTTTTTTTTTTTTTTTTTTTTGAGATGGAGTCTCGCTCTGTCTCCAGGCTGGAGTGCGGTGGCGTGATCTTGGCTCACTGCAACCTCTGACTCCCTGGTTCAAGTGATTCTCCTGTCTCAGCCTCCCGAGTAGCGCGGATTACAGACATCCGCCACCATGCTCAGGTATTTTTGTATTTTTAGTAGAGATGGGGTTTCACCATATTGGCCAGGATGGTCCCGATCTCCTGATCTCATGATCTGCCTGCCTCGGCCTCCCAAAGTGCTGAGATTACAGGTGTGAGCCACTGTGCCCCCCAGCAAGAGAAAGAAACTTTGAGGAATGGGTGAATAATAAGCAGAGAGAAGGGTGGTAGAATGTGTTGAATTCTATCAATCTTTCGGGGAAAGATTGATCACCCTGAACTTCGTGACCCACAAGAGAGGAAAGACACGGATATTTCTTTTTAGATAAATAAAAATAAACTCAATCAGTAAATTTAAGAAAATCTTGATCACACCATGGAATGGTTTGCGTTTATTTCACCACAAGATCAAGGCTGGCAAAGAGCAGAGCATGTGGAGACTTGTACCAGAGAAAGGTAAAAATAAAAATAAAATAAAAATAAAAATACTTAAAATGTGTTGTGTGAAAACTATTCCTGGTGACCATGGCAATTGTGCCCCAACTTAAGGTAATGTAATTACCATGAGCTTGTGGAACTTAACATTTATGTACACCCATGTGTTAGACATAGTGCTAATATTTAATAAATCTAAATTCACATAAACCTTATAACTGTATTAGTCCGTTCTCACACTGCTGTAAAGAACTGCTCAAGACTGGGTAATTTAGAAGGGAAAGAGGTTTAATTGACTCACAATTTTACAGGGCTGGGGAAGCCTCAGGAAACTTACAATTATGGTGGAAGTCTAAGGGGAAGCAAGGCACCTTCTTTACAAGGCGACAATGGGGAGAATGAACACAGGAGAATGAACTCACTCACAATACTTGTTGGCTCCTTGTTAAGATTCTATGTACATATCCTTCGCCCACTTTTTGATGGGGTTGTTTGATTTTTTCTTGTAAATTTGTTTAAGTTCTTTATAGATTCTGGATATTAGCATGTTCTCACTCATAGGTGGGAAATGAACAATGAAAACACTTGGACACAGGGTGGGGAACATCACACACTGGGGCCTGTTGTGGGGTTGGGGGGAGGGGGGAGGGGGGAGGGATAGCATTAGGAGGTATACCTAATGTAAATGATGAGTTAATGGGTGCAGCACACCAACATGGCACATGTATACATATGTAACAAACATGCACATTGTGCACAAGTACCTTAGAACTTAAAGTATATATATAAAAAAAGATTCTATGTAAAACACTCTCCTTTTCAGTTTCCACGGTTCTCACTATCATGAGAACAGCATGGAGGCAACTGTCCTCGTGATTCAATTACCTCCGCTTGGTCTCTCCTTTGACACGTGGGGATTATGAGAATTACAATTCAAGATGAGATTTTGGGTGGGGCACAGCCAAACCATATAAATAACATTATGAGAAAGGTACTATTATTATCACTTCCATTTTACAGATAAGTAAACTGAGGCACAGACAGCATGAGCCAAAGCAGAGATTCAATCTCAGAGTCCATTGTCACTCTAGGTACAACCTTAAAGCCACGATTTGACCACTAGGCCATGCACCCTCTTACAAATGAAATTTGTACAAGGCTTTCTTTGAATTAATTTAAACCCCAAACTTATGGAAAAATAATAAAATACAGTGATAATAATATTGGCAGCTTCTGAACCCATACATCTTCTTCTAGAAGAGATACATTCAAGCCAATACACACCTCAAGTGACCTGTAAATGGTTATCTAATACATTAGACAGTTTTTAGTAGAGTCCATATTTTAGTAAAATTCCAACCATATTGATTTGCCTTTTTTTTTTTTTTTTTTGCGACTGCCTATCTCTGTGGGAAAAAAATGGAATGAGAAATCTGCAAGTACTCAATTTTAAACATCCGTCTTCACACTCAGGGCTCTGAAACCTGGAATCACTCTGTCTCAATCCAGCTGGTAGGTTTATCACACCCTAGTGAGGGAAGTGATTGTCAGTTGGTCTTTCTTTTTGCCTTTATTGTAGGGAAGTTTTTTTTTGTTTTTTTCTTTCAAAGTGATTCACAGGGCTTTGTAATTAGGCAGGCTGATTAGAATATCTCTAGTCGCATGCAGAGGATTGCCTTCTGAGAGATGAGTGAAGGCGGTATCTGCTTTGTCTCAGGAGATACCCTGTTGGTAACCCCCCCACAGGGCTTTGTTAGGAAATGCTTCCTTTTAGAAATGGACCCCCACTTCCCTTTGAATTTGGTCTTTCCTCAAGCCAGAACAAACCCACCTAGTCACTCAGCATGATAGTTACTAGATATGAGGAAGAAAACCGCAGGAGTTGAAGGAATCCTTTCCAAGATAAATAATTCTAACACACTGCTGACTTACAATAAGGATTAACTGTTCTAGCACTCATCTAGGGAAATATCTACCTACTGGGAAGCCGCTCCTTTCCAATATATTAAGGATTAATTGCTTGCTTTATGATTGTTATTAGCTAGGCTAAATATTCCACTTACACTACAGAGGTCCCCAGACACACTGAAAATAGGGAATGGAATACAGTGGAATGGACTGATGATAAAATTTTTGGCTCCTTGTTAAGATTGTATGTAAAACACTCTCTTTTTCCATTTCCATGGTTCTTGTCCATTTTATTTGTTTTTTCCTACATATCTTCCTATCAATAACTCTTCTGTGTCTTCCTCTTCTACCTCAACCTTATATATAGTACTGTTGGGTTCTCTTGTTTAATCTCTGGATCTTCTTGAGTTTAATTTGTGGATCTTTTGAATCTCCTACTCCAAT
Organism: Hylobates moloch; assembly: GCF_009828535.3. Classification (NCBI taxonomy): domain Eukaryota; kingdom Metazoa; phylum Chordata; class Mammalia; order Primates; family Hylobatidae; genus Hylobates; species Hylobates moloch. The sequence goes on from NW_026652284.1 coordinate 117,385,173, forward strand.
AATTCTAACTAATCCTACATAATCATTGCTCCCAAATCCTCATCTCTAGCATAGATCCTTTGTCTGACATCATATTGGGATGAGCTACCGGCTCCCTCAGATAACAACAACAACATTAGCCATGTTCTCATAGTTTAATGGTGACCGTTGGCATGCTGTTCTAGAAGCTGTCATTCACTGAGTACTAATTACATGCCTAGCACATTGTTATACACTTTAAGTGCATTTAATTAGGCTTTACAGCTTAAATAATTGGTAACAAGTTAATGGCTGAGCATGAACTTGAATCTATGTTTATTTGACACAAAGTCTTGTAAAGACTTTGGACAACTCAATGAAATGACTGGTGATCATGAATTATTGACTGCCAGAACAAGTCTGTTTATCTGCTTTGAGATTCTCAAGTTTTCTTTACTCAATGCACTATTATTCTCTCCTAGATCCCTCAGACTGTTAAAAGATTAGATTCAGATCCTAATGTCCAAGCTGTCTCCCCAGGCCAAGTAGTATTATTACTTTTATGTGTTTATTCACAGCAAAGACAATAATCTTAATCACTCTATTTAAATCAAAGGGTTTGTTCTTTTTAAACACAATGCTAGTTACAATCACAGTAAATCCACACACCCATGAACATGAAGTCCTGCCATTTCTCCACAAATTTGTCGTCCAACACTTGTCACCTTAAATATAGTCAAGAGAGTGAACTCAAGGCTGTTGGCCCAGGAGTGATGTTATATACGTATTTATGGTGCCTGGCCCCAGAAACGCTGACAGAAGATTAAGGTCTGTTTTGTGGTTTCTATGTGTATTAGGGCATTCTTGTATTACTCTAAAGAAATACCCAAGACTAGGTAATTTATAAAGAAAAGAAGTTTAATTGGCTCATGGTTCTGCAGGCTATACAGGAAGCATGGTGTTGGCATCTCCCCAGCTTCTGGTGAGGCCTTGGCAAGCTTACAATCATGGTGGAAGCTGAAGCAAGAGCCAGCACTATACATGGTGGGAGCAGGAGCAAGAGGTGGCAATGTGGGGGTGTTGGGGAGGTGCCACACTTTACAACAACCAGATCTCTCATGAGAATTCAGTCACTATCACAAGGATAACACCAAGTCATAAGGGATCTTCCCCCATGACCCAAACACCTCGCACCACCTCCAACATTGGGAACTACATACATTTCAACATGACATTTGGGCATGGACAAATATCTAAAGCATATCTGCATAGAGTTTGTGAACTGTCACACAAATGTCATTTGCTCACTTACATATCAGAATGTCCATAAATGGCATTCAAATTCTCTACAAATCACTTGTTAGCAAAGATGGATTGTAAAAAAAAAAAAAAAAACTATAGATGGAAGTTTAGAAAGGAAGAATATCTGAAGTTGTCTGTTTCAATTAACCATGGGCCTAACAAGTGACAATTTAAAGTATCTTCCAAATAATGTATAAGTATAGGGGGAAACCCTTTTTTTTGTTGTTGTGGTTGAGACATCTCAGCAGTGACTGGTTCTTTGTCACAAAGGGTCATGTTCATGGGCACATAGTGTGGGATCCTGAAATCATCCTGCCCTGAGAAACAAGTCTAGCAGATACCAAGATTTTGAATGAACTTACAGGAGCAATAAGCATCTGAAATAGGCATCAATCACTAAGAAATTTAATTACCTTTCTATTATACCTCCATTTACCATAAACATGATTTTTGTATTGATCTAATTTTGCTAATAGTGAGTGTTTGTCTAATTTATGAGAATATGCTATTGGAAAGAAAGAATGAGTAATATTCAACCTTGCAATATCATAATATGATAGAATGTCTGTGTAATTGCTAATATATTTCCTCAAAACATAGTAGCTAAAAGCAATGACAGCATTTATTTTACTGCAAAATGTGCAAGTTGGATAGAGGGAGGTGAATATAGCTCATCTCTGCCTCAACATCATCTAGAGTGGCTACAAGAGTGGCATTATGTGAAGGATCACTTACGAGCCTGCAAGTTGATGCTACTAGTTGAGAGCTGGGATGGAAGTATTGGTTAGAATATCTACACGTGGCCTCTTCATATGGATGGGGCTTCCTCACAATATGGCAGCTGCTTTCAATGGCTGTTATCCTGAGAGAAAACTGGTCAAGCACAAACTCAATCACCTTTATAGCCTAATCTGAAATGTGACCAAAAGTCATTCACCTCACATAATATTCATTAGAACGTGGATGCAAAGGCTGGCTCATGCTCATATTCAAGGGGAGGTAAAGGAGATCTTACTGATTAATGGAGAAGTGTCAACATCCCATTGCAGGAATAAAAGGAGTGATGAGATTTAGTGGTGGAATTGCTCTTGGAAATTGCAATCTGATACACAAAGTCTGGTATACACATTTTTTAAAATATAAAGGTTATATTAGAAAAAAAATAAAGGAGGAAAGAAAAGGAGAAAAGGATGCAGAATAAAACTATCTACAGTTTACATCTGGTCATCACCTCCCACTACCTTAGTTTCTATTCCACATGACTAGGTCTAATATATTTTTGTGCCTCCTAAGTATTTACTACATCTTTGCCCCAGACACGGACACCCTCTTAATTATTAAATTGTGTTTGAACAATCCCAATAGTAGTCTCTTTGTATTTCTTCCTTCCAGCTTTTTAGTCATAATTTCCTCATGATCTATAATATGTATAGGATATTTTTCTAGTATAGAAAAGATCATGTCAAGTGGTTAAATTTTCTTCAATCTTCCCTCACTGCTAATACTCTAATGCCCAAACATATACAGACTATGATAAACTGATGTATGCTACCTTCACAGAATCCCTTTCTTCTCTTGTAATCTGTTATTGACTTTGGGTTTATGCCAAATTTACTTTAATTACATTCGAGGATCAAGTGGAAGGGGGTTAGCAGTGGGAGGCATTGCCCAAATCCACCTTTTCCTATAGTGGAAAGGCTCCATTTCATTCTTAAGAGAATGATCTTTTTCACAAGCACCATCCCCTGCATGTTGTTTTTTTGCTTTGCTTTCACTATTTATTTAATTTTTCTTTCTTTCACTGTCAACAGTTTCACCATATGAAGGTGCCTATGGCTTTTCCCCTTTAGGAAACAAGGCATCAGCAAAGCAGACATCTGCATCCCAGTATGGAGTGGTAGAATTTGTTTGAAGTGCCACTCACTGGGCTCTGTGCATCGCAAATCCTAGTCATTGAAACAGAGCTTGGATTGCTTCCTTGACCTCTTCTTCAAATAAGATTGCCTCTTCCAGCATTTCAACAGCACTTACTAGGCTTGCCCAGCCTTGACTCTGAGGAAGCGGTACCTGCTGATAAAACATTTATGGGTTCCAAGGGAGGCCATCACCCACTCAATGGGAGCAGTTTTTATGGGGCTGCATTTTTCCCCATACTATGTGCTTGTTCATTTTATTGTTGCCAGAGGAATGAAAGCATTTATAAAATTGAAAATATCTAAGAAATAGTTTTGGAGGAAGAACTCTCTCCTCTCCTCCCCTTCCCTCCTCTCCCTTCCTCCCCTTCCCTCCCCTCCCCCTTCTCCTAATTCTTCCCCTTTCTCTCCCTCCCTCCCATTCTCTCTCTCTCTCTCTCACTGTACCAAAGTGCCCCAAGAAAAGATTAAATGCAACATGCAGTTACTCAATATGAGTTTGCAAAATCATTTTTCTGGAAATATTTTGTCTTAAACATAATTTTTCCCATGTGTATTTGGCCTAAAACCCAGGCCATTCTAATTGTTACAGGAAAGGGGGTCCCGATCCAGATCCCAAGAGAGGGTTCTTGGATCTCCTGCAAGAAAGAATTCAGGGTGAGTCCACAGTGCAAACTGAAAGCAAGTTTATTAAGAAAGTAAAAGAATAAAAGAATGGCTACTTAATAGGCAGAGCAGCCCAAAGGCTGCTGGTTGACCTTTCTTTTTATGGTTATTTCTTGATGATATGCTAAGGGGTGGATTATTCATGCCTCCCTTTTTTATACCATATAGGGTAACTTCCTGATGTTGCCATGGTATTTGCAAACTGTCATGGCACTGGTGGGTGTGTAGTAGTGAGGATGACCAGACGTCAAACTCATCGCCATTTCAGTTTTCATGAGTTTGGGCCAGCTCCTTTACTGCAATCTGTTTTATCAGCAAGGTCTTTATGATCTGTATTTTGTGCCAACCTCCTACCTTATTCTGTAACTTAGAATGCCTTAACCAGCTGGGAATGCAGCCCAGTAGGTTTCAGCCTCATTTTACCCAGCTCCTGTTTAATTAAGATGGAGTTGCTTTGGTTCACATGTCTCTGATATAATCATAAAGACAATTGATGCGACTTATTTTTTTTCTTTATCAGGAAACACTAAACATGTATTCAAATGAAGAACCCTCACAGTCATTTTAGAATCCTAGAAGATCGAAGGTAGAGGATGTCTGAGTGTCTGAGATTATTTAGGTAATGTCAGTTGATTCAGAAAATGAATATAAGTGGGTATGAGACTATGTGGACATACAAATTCTCAGCAAATGGTAGGTGTTCAATGAATGCAGAATGGGTAAGTAAATGAGTGAGTGAACCAGGAATGTATAAATTTTAGATTCAGGATATCTGAGAATTCAGGAAATCTGGATTTCAAATTTGAGGATTTTGCTGGGCCCTGTTGGAATGACATAATAGCTAACTCTTACTGAGCTGCTTGCCATATGCCCGTTGTGGTTCTAAGTGTGTACAATTCATCTAGTCTCCACAACAGTGCTATCGGCATAATACAAATATTGGCCTCACTTCTATAGGTCAGGAAAGTGAAGTTCAGATAGCCTCAGTAACTTGCCAAAGGCCACACGGCAGGTAAATTTAGATCTGGAAGCAATTCCAGCTTTGTGACTCCAATGTCTGTCTTTCTATCTGTAGTATTAAAATACAAGACCTGACTTTTTGTGTGTCAAAATTGCTCGCATTTTGGTAGAGGAAACATACAAACAATATAGAAATCAAGTGCTATAAAAAGTAGGTGTATCATAGAGTGTGGTAAGTATAATTTGTATCTTCTTATTTTAGGAGTGAGTGGTTTAGAAGATAAAAAGGTGAACCAACATAGCTGCTTTTAACCTACTAATTTAATATTGGAAAATATGCGCTGAAATTATTCTTACTTATTCTGGGGCTTGATCTAGTTATATTTTTCCTTGCACACACCTTTCCACAATCATCTTAGTCCCTTCTTTGTTATACCTAAAAATATGTCGTAAATGTTTAAAACACCTGATTTAAGCCAATTTTCTCTTATGAAAACCTATACATAGAGAAAGTTGCAGTGATAAGGGTTTCCTTTTTCATAGATAATGCATATGGGGCTTAATATAAAGGTACTAGCTACGTACCAGGTAGTGACTATGTGGTAGGTACTTCGCCCATATTTTCCATTTTGACAATTACAATATTATGAGGGAGGTAATTTGATCTGTTTTTAACTGAAGACATCAGAGATTTAGAAATGTTGAGTGATGTACCTAAAGGAGGTAGAAAGTCCAGAACTGTAATCCAAGTCTCTGATCCCTAATCTAGGTTTTTTTTTCTACTGCAAGATGCTGCCACATTAAAAAAAAAATGCCTGAGATATTTGTTGTATGTTCAAACTATATTGCCTTCCTATGCCTTTATCCACTGACTTCAAAATATATTGATACAGAGTAAATAATCAAATCAGCTTTAGGATCCCAACACATTTAAAAGAGATAAGACCTCATATAATCAGATCAAGGCAGATATAGGCAAAGTTTAAACTTTTAAATAGTATTTGGTTCTCTAAAAGTCATAGTAAAAAGATAAATTAATCCTCTTATGTTCGCTGAGCTGTCAGAGTGCTTTCAGTATCATTATCTTCCCTAATAAAACAGGTCTATGGTGGAGAGCTAACTTTATTTCAATCCTTCAACTTATCACTTGCTCTCCTTGGCACCACTTGAAAATATGTCATCTAGTATTTAAATATGTGGATTTTCATTCTAACTTCATAGATCAGAAAGTTGAAATGCAAAAAAATGAGGTCACTTTCCAAGGTTATACAATTTTGAAGTAAAAATCTGGCTATCAAAACCAAATCCACCTAACCCCAAGTCAATGTTCATGAAACTGTGAAAAATACCTCTGCATGGAGGAGACTAGAATTGTCAAATTTGTCTGAGAGTTTGGAATGTCAGTAACAGTTTTGTGCTTTTCTTCTAAAAATCCTAAATTCCTATTGTGTATGTGTCTATGTGTAGGCTAGGGCAACATAACCCTTCGGAGCCATATATGAATAAAAGGAGGGCAGCCATCTGTTGCTTATCCTTTTCAAAGTTTTATTTATTTACTTAAAACCTTTACATGTCCCCCAAATATTCTTATGTTGAAATCCTAACCCCAAGTACTTCAGAATGTGATTTTATTTGGAGAGAGTCTTTATAAAGGTAATCAAATTAAATTAGGTTATTAGGGGGGATTCTAATCTGAAATGACTGGTACTGTAAATAGGGGAAATTTGAAAACAGAAATGCACACAGGTAGAACACCATGTGACCATGAAGGCGGTTATTGGGCTGATGTTTCAACAAGTCAGATAGTGCCAAAGAGTGCCAGCAAATTGCCAGATGCTGGGGGCGTGGCACGGGGCAAATTCTCCCTTGCCTCCCTCCTAAGGAACCAACACTGCTCACCCCTTGATCTCACAGACTTCTGGCTTCCAGAACTGTGAGAGAGTAAATTTCTGTGTCTTAAGCCACTTAGTTTGTGGTACTTTTTTATTATAGCCTTACAAAAGCAATACAGATGCTGCGCATTAGGATTCAAAATATACTGGATTTTCTTTAAAGACTGGAAATAATCTCCTTTTTCAGATTACACATACAGACTGCACCAGTATTTCTTCTATCTCTAATTAAAGGAAATTCCATTAAAACAATAAATAAAACATTTTACCATGGCTGCTACAGAAGGCATTTAAGTAGCTCTGGCTACCACCTGGACTAAATTTTTCAATTATGACTGCCATCCATGTGCTTCAGACAGTTTGACAAGAGCAGCTGAATCAGCGACAGACACCAAGTCCATGAGAGGGAACAAGAGCACCATAAATTAATTAAGAGTTGGGTGACAGAGGGTCCTCATGGAGAGCCTGATGTGAAAGGAAAAGCATGAGTAAGTGTGAGTCTAAATAGCAACCTACCCCACCCCAACAAACTCCATCCCGTTCTGCCCAATCCCCTGCATGCCACGGATTTGGGACCTAAGGAAGGCTTCTTTGATGTATTTGATAAGCCTGGAACAAATCTATTAATAAGCACAACTGCTTGGCTACAAAACACTTGTACTCTCTCCCTTTACCCTTTTGGTGAATTAAAAAAAAAAAAAAAAGACATCTCCCTTTGAGGAGGAGACAGGTGGATCATGAAGAGACATGGCCAGACTGTGGTTATATAACCGTGAAAGGATGAATTGGTGGGCACTGGCATTGGAGTGGGGCAGCAGGCAGAGGGGGAATTGTTCAGTTGAACATTGTATGATATCACATGCAGCATTCTAGAGGAGGTGGCCACAAGCTGAGCTGGCAGGGAGAGGGAGGTTGAGCAAGCAGGAAACTGGGAGCAACCGGAGTACTGCCAGCAGTACTGTTCAAATCGTGTGTAAAACAATTTCTCATATGTGCTCAAGGTCTTTGAGTAAGGAAAGAATGATAAAATTACTCTCATCAGCATCCACAAAATGTGCTTCTGAGAAGGCATGAGGGCTACGTGTCTAATATGCTGGAATTGGTGCTAACATAGGAGAAGTATACATTGAGTGTTTTGCCAGCCATTTATTCTGCTTCCAGTGGTCAGGGAGGAGACGACATTTGAGCTGGCCTTGAAGGATATAGACAGCATTCATCTTCTGATTTCACATGCCTCTGCTCATCCCAGAGACCTCTGAACTTATCGGCTTTATACAAAAACGTTAGTGATGGTTGGCTAGCTTGAGCAATAACACTTCTCTGAGCAAACCAAATTGTCTCAAGCTTTCATCATTTTGTTGGTGGGTGTTCAGATGCTGTGGAATAATCTAGCTATCCAGCTGCATCAAATGCTGCATTACCAAAGAAAATCATTTCTTCAACTGAACACGAGAAGTTCAAGGCTGCCTGCAGACACAATCCATCTGTGAATGCAGCTTTCCTTTGCCCTGGTGACTGAATAGTACGTTAAGCTCCATGATATATGCACGTCCCAGGGTTCATCTTTGAGGATGAAATCTTAAATAAAGGAAAAAAATGATAACATGGCCTTTGGGTCATGTCCTTTTCCACGAGTTTCCCCAAGTAATTTTTTGCAAAAGAATAAGCTTTTTGTGTGGTAGTATACATACCATACCATGCAGAAATTGGAAATCAAAGGACAGTATTATACTAGTCACCCTCACCACTGACCATTTTAACATAGCAGAGGCATTGCTGCCTAGTGGTTAAGCATGCCCATTCTGTAGCCAGATCCTTGGATTCAAATTTGAGTTCCTCTGCTTACATACTGAATGATCCCTGGAAATTACTTAATGTCTCAATACCTCGGTTCCTTTATTAGTAAAAAGGGAATTATCGTTGTGCTCATCTTATATGGAGAATTAACTCTACTTCTAAAGCTCAACAAAAGTTGGTTGTAGCAGATCAATTTCTGAAATGTTGGATACTCCTTAGGATTCCTGGTAGACTCCATCTCAAAGTTGTATCATCTCTGAAATTGACTATACACAAAAAAGTGTCTATTAAGCCTCTTAAAACAATGTTGATTACAATGATTTTAAGAATGACATTGTGATAGCAACAGCAATGACAATTCTTTAAAAATAGTTGTACCTAAGATTCTTCAGTGATTGTATATGCTCTGGGCTCAATGGTTTGTTCCACATCATGTTATTTAATCCTTCTCCAAGCCCTATACAATGAGAGTTATGGTTCTTCACATTTTATGGAAACAAAGAGAGATGTTCATAGCAACTAGGTAATTGGCTGTGCCTCTCATCTCTGATAAGTGCCAGGACCTGGATTTAAATTAGATTGGCTGACTCTAGAACCTCTGATCTTAATCTAATTACTTTAGTTTCTCATGTATCACTCTGCACTGCATTCATCAATGTAAGTACTGTATCTCCCTGTAGAGTGAGATATAGAAGCTGCATTTTCTTCTCATTTCTCTTGTACCCTTCTGCAAAACCCTGATCTTTTCTACATCATGCCAATACTGTTAACAATGCTTATTGCTGGTGGTTCTTGGTTTGTTTATCTTCATGCAGTCATTGATCTTTTAGCACTTAGTTTCTAATTTTTCTCCTCATCCCATTTCCTTCTTTTAAATCAAATCTGATCATATCAGGACTCTACTTAAAATTCATCAATGGCTCCTCATTTTGGGGGGAGGGAGTGAAAACCAGATCATTACCACAACCTGCAAACCTTGCACGATCCAGCCCTGTCAATATTTTGTTTCATGTGACTTGCTGTTTCCTCTTGATCTCTGCACTTCAACCACATGGTTTTCTTTTTTCCTATTCCTAATATAAGCCTTGATCTATCAAATCACAGGGTATTTTATATCCTATCTCCTCAGTTTAAGCATTCCTTCCTTCTGCATTTGTACAGGTTTTCCCCATTCTTCCTAGAAATTTAAAATCAGTAAATGTTTCCTTGTGGAAGACTTCCTGGAGCTAACATTAGACATTGTCAAGCTGCTGTGTACCTCTCCTCTGTAGCACCTGTTGCAGTTTACCTTTTCTATTAGACCCCAAACTCTATTAGGGCAAGAGCCAGGTCTTTTAATAGAAATAGAAAATAATTCATTTTGACTACAAATATGTAAAAGGGTGTGTGTATATAAAAGGGCCCTCAGTTCACTATCATTGAAAAATGCATTATATTTTCACCATAATGGGGAAGATGAGATTTTGTGATTGCACATACAGACACACACATATAAACATACACAGACTGCAGACTTGTCTCTAAACTAATTGAGCTTGTTTTTCTAAGCAGATTTCAGTAAAGCAAATGTAAAATTGCAGTCAGAGCGTTAATGGGATCTCACTGGGAGAATCAGCATCACGGGGTATAGTCATGAATGGTCCCTCTTTGCTATTTGATGTCTTCCACCACATGATCCCAAAGTGTCTATTCAATCTCATCTGAGACATGCTGTCAACCCATTATAAAACATCACACTGCATCTCACCTCTTACACATCTGGCCTGTGACCTGCCTGGCCTCACTCCCAGATCTCATGCCTCCCTAGGCTCTTGCTTGCTTCATTCCCTGCCTCAATGTTGTCCCTGTTCTTTCTAATTGTCTTATTAACAGTGCTACTTCAAGAGCAGATATGTGGAGTTAGTGTTCAAGACCTATTTGTCAAATGAGAATGGTTTCACAGTGATGCTGTGAAGGTGTCCAAAGATGAAGACTGATGTGTAATAGGCCATGAATAAATGTTATTCTACCATACTCCATTATTCAGAAACCAGAGCTAAGTCCATCTTCTGCAGGAAGCCTCCATGGATTGCACCCATCCAAACTGACACTCCACCTCCACATTACACTACCATGTGCTATCTACGCTGTGCATTTCTACTCATCTCATCCCCTGGGATGGTTCTGTAACTATTTGATAGGTACATATGTGGCCTTTTAAATAGATTACTCATATACCAAGGGCAGAAAACTTGTCTCATGTTAACTTCTTATTCTCATTCATAGAGCCTCATAATAAGTGAATATTAGAGCAGTTTAACTTTTAAGGAGTGAAATTTATATCACACTTATCAGCCACCCTGTATTGTGTGGGGGTATTAAGTATCTCACCTCATTAATTTCTGTGATAAAGAAGGCACTGTGGATATCTAACTTTAGCTTACTAAATAAGCACTCAGTCTTTTTGGTAATAAATAGCTTTGGCTTAAAGGAAGTATCCATATGGGAGAAAATATTCTGTCAGTATATTTATTTTAGTCCTATCATTGCATGGTTCCACTAAGGTATCTAAATAATTGTATTATTGATTTACACATGCATGTGTACATATATTTGACAAAATTTTGAAGATGTAAAAATATTCACCATGTAATATTAATTGAAAATAGGAGAATAAATGGTGTGTATTGTGATCTCCACTCTGTATAATGTAAAATTATCAGCTGGGCACGATGGTTCATGCCTGTAATTCCAGAATTTTGGGAGGCCAAGGCGGGCAGATCATGAGGTCAGGAGATCGAGGCCATCCTGGTTAACATGGTGAAACCCCGTCTCTACTAAAAATAATAATAATAAAAAAATTAGCCAGATGTGATGGTGGGCACCTGTAGTACCAGGTACTCGGGAGGCTGAGGCAGGAGAATGGCATGAACCTGGGAGGTGGAGCTTGCAATGAGTGGAGATAGCACCACTGCACTCCATCCTGGGCGATAGAGCAAGACTCCGTCTCAAAAAAAAAAAAAGAAAAGAAAAGAAAAAAATTAAAACTAAAATTATCAATTACATACTAGAAGGAAAGTCATTAAATATTAACAGAAACTGAATCTAAATATTTAGATATGATGTTCAAATATATTTATATTCATTACTATTATTTTCAATACATGTCATAAATGGCTATTACTTGCTCAAATTTTTCATTACATCGGTGTAAGATCTAGAAGTTGTAAACTTATAAACTCTTAATAAAATGCAATATTCTGTATAAAAATTGGCAATATGTTCATTAATTACTGTATCAGTCCATTGTCACACTGCTGTAAAGAACTACCTGAGACTGGCTAATTTAAAAATAAAAGACGTTTAATTGTCTCACAGTTCCACATGGCTGGAGAGGCCTCAGGAAACTTACAATCATGGTGGAAGGTGACAGGGAAGCAAGGCACGTCTTACATGGCAGCCAGAGAGAGAAAGAGAGCCAGGGAGGAAATGCCAAACAGTTTTAAACCATCAGATCTCATGAGAACGAACTCACTATCACAAGAACAGCATGGAGGAAACTGCCTCTATGATCCAACCACCTCTCACCAGGTCCATCCCTTGACACATGGAGATTAAAATTCGAGATGAGATTTGGGTGGGACACAGAGCCTAACTATATTAACTACCATATTTTTAAACTAAATGCTTTTGGTGAGTGTTTATTATGTGTTTCTGCTGGTGCATAATACAGTTTACTAGGTACAGAGAAAATAATAGCAGAATGTCAGTATTTTGAAAGCTTAAGTATCTACCTTTAGTCTATTGGGAAGTAAAGATAAGTTCAAGCCTAAAAATGTACTCAAAGTGAAATAATATAGTAATATAAGTTAATAATGGAGGTCATAAAAATCTTTCAAAGAGTATGATCACTAAAATAAAATGTAAAGTATAATAGGTGTCATATAAGTAAAGAAGAAAAAGTGTGTGTGTGTGTGTGTGTGTATGTGCATGTGCTGGTATGGCTTATGATATGCATTTTAGACCTGTGTATGTATAAGCATATTGATTTGTGTTTCTGTTGGCATATGTGTGGGGAAGGTTTGCAGGGGGTCAAGTAAAACTATAAATAGGCAATGCAGTTCAGGAAGGACCTTGAGAGGAACTGACCTCAAAAACCTTGGAAGAAATCTTGTTCCTAAGAGTCAAATCATGCATTTAGTCTGGGCATGGTGGCTCACACCTGTAATCCCAGCACTTTGGGAAGCCGAGGCGGGCGGATCACCTGAGGTCGGGAGTTGGAGACCAGCCTGACCAACATGGAGAAACCCCATCTCTACTAAAAATACAAAATTAGCTGGGCATGGTGGTGGGAGGCTGAGGCACGAGACTTACTTGAACCCTGGAGGTGGAAGTTGCGGTGAGCCAAGATCACGCCATTGCACTCCAGCATGGGCAACAGGAGTGAAACTCCATCTAAAAAGAAAAGAAAATAAAAGGAAACAAAAGAAAAGAAAAGAGAAAAGAAAAGAGAAAGAAAGAAAGAAAGAAAAGAAAGAAATTTCCTCTGTCAGATACCCTAAATCATCTCTCTCAAGTTCAAAGTTCCACAAATCTCTAGAGCAGGGGCAAGGTGCCACTAGTTTCTTTGCTGAAGCATAGCAAGGGTGACCTTTACTCCAGTTCACAAGTTCCTCATCTCCATCTGAGACCACTTCAGCCTGGACTTCATTGTCCATATCACTATCAGCATTTTGGTCAAAGCCATTCAACAAGTTTCTAGGAAGTTCCAAACTTTTCTACATCTCCCTGCCTTCTTCTGAGGCCTCCAAACTGTTTCAACCTCTACTTGTTACCAGTTCCAAAGTCGGTTTTACATTTTTGTGTATCTTAATAGTTATAGCACCCCACTCTCTGCAGTACCAATTTAGTGTATTAGCCTCTTTTCTTGCTGCCATTAATAAGTATGTGAGACTGGATAATTTAAAAGAAAAGAGGTTTACTTGACTCATAGTTCCACATGGCTGGGGAGGCCTCAGGAAACTTGCAACCATGGTGGAAGGCACCTCTTCACAGGACAGCAGGAGAGACAGTGAGTGCAAGCAGGGGAAATGCCAGATGCTTATAAAACCATCGGATCTTGTGAGACTCACTCACTATTATGAGAACAGCATGGGAGAAATAGCCTCTACGAACCAATTACCTCCACCTGGTCTGCCCTTGGCACATGGGGACTATGAGGATTACAATTCAAGATGAGATTTTGGATGGGGACACCACCAAACTGTATCAGAGATATTTCACCTGGTATCACAGTCCAGCAGCCAGGTGTATAATTGCCCTGAATGGGTTGCAGAGTGTTGTGCGTGTTACTAAGCGCTTTCTGCTGAATTTGGGATGTTTGGTTATGCAGCAGTATTGTGGTGTGGCCAACGAATTCAGCTGCCATTCCCTTAAATTCTTATTATTTCCACATCTACTTAAAACACTGCCGTATTTACTTGAACCACATGGAAGATGAGCCCTTAGTAACTTGAGACAAGTTAAGAGAATGAGCCAAGTTTATCCAGCTAGAAGGTAATGAGGACATGCTAGGGAGCCTAAACCTTGTCTGGGATAGATGCTTCCCAGAAGCAGCTGCTTTTAATTTATTCAGATTAAGGGATATAGTCAGCTGCCTAATCGCTAAGAAATTACAATTTACTCGTCAAATGAAAGCTTATTGAGTACTTATCGAATACAAGTAATTACTAGCTCACGGTAACGTGAGGAGCTTCTGATGGCAGTCAGACATTCAAACCTTTTGACGCAATGACATTAAGATACCTGAGGATTTGAGCAGGTTTTGAAATTATCCACTCATGATAATGACTGGTAGGACAAAAAGGGACTGTTTTATATTGAGGATCCTGTGCCCCATAGACAAAATTACCCTGAGTCAATCTCGATATGAAAAATGAGAGCTCAAAATAAATGATCTCTAAAGGGTCTCTTGCTCTAAAATTCTAAACTGTAATGATTATGGCAGGCCTCTAGACTATATATTTCTGGTATTATTCATCAACATTTTCAACATTTCATCATGGGGAAACAACTTTACGACATGAAAAGTGTTACAGGTGTATATGTTATATTTGTGTGATGCTTTAGAGTTTCCAATGTACTTACAATGTATTGTCTTCTTGTATCCCCAAAAGTGTCCTCTGAAGTAGAAAGGACAGAATTTCAATGCACATTTAGTGGTTTTATTGACAGTGACCCTGAGTAGTTTAAAAATTCCCTAAAATTCGACAGAAAATTAAGGACACTGTTTGAGCTTGAAATCATATTTCTTAAAAATCTAACCTGTTTTTGACACACTATCTGTAAGGAGAACACACATATGTATAGAATATGCAGACAGAGACTTTTTTGTCTTTTTATTTTTCATTCATTAGTTGATTCAGTCATTCATTGATGTAATTATGAAATAACCAATTTATTAATTTTTTTTAAGAAAGTATTTTAAAAGTATTAAAACCAAAGAATTTGTAGTCAGTTGCCAGCGTTTGTATCTTAGTTCTGCCAGTATTCAGCTGCATGTCATGCCACTTATCTGCAGAATGGAATCAGTCATAGACTCTATCTTATAATTTTAAGACAATGAAAACACTCATCGATATTAAGGCTCAAGGTAGCACTTGTCCGGTGGTACATACATTATGCCCATTCTTATGCTTCTGCACTGTCTATGCTTGTATTGAGCAAAGAAAGGAGAATAAAATGTTGAACTTGGCTTGTAGTTGGGAGCAAGGGAAAGAAGGGGAATTGATAAGTAATTTTATTTGTAAATAATTACACAAATGTTTTTAAAATGTTATGATGAATTAGGTGCAGTCTGAAAGCAGGTGTCCTCTGTTCTAAAAACTCTCTAGTAATTGTGACTTTAAAAAATGTTGCCTTTGAGTTCAGACAATAGCCTCGGAGTTTCAGGATGAGCAGATGTCTGGTTTCCTACAAAGATCCCACTCTTCATTCTTCTGCATGTCACAAATATTCCTTAGAGAAATCTTCCCCAGTGAGCAGGAGGTGCACGGCTGGCATAAGCTCACCTCCATCCCCAGCTCCAGCAGCAAGCCTTCTTCCACTCTTGCCAATTATCTGGGTCCACAGTGGAGAGCCAACATTAGGATAAAGATGACTCCATGGGAGGCAGTAGGAAGAGGAAGTCATCATAAGCTTAAGTGAATTTTTGACCTTCAGAGTTCTCTCAAACCAAAACCACCTCCAATCCTGGAATGTACAGTAAATAAACCAATAAATCCAGTAACTAGCTTCTATTGTTTAAGCCAGTTTGAGGTATGCTTTGGCTTGCATCAAAATTTTTCCTAATTGATATCAATAACTTAGATCCATAAAACCGGGATAGTGCACTTAGTGGAGTCAAGTGCAAATTCCCCCAGGCATCCAGGTGTGATGTCCCACCACTGCTACCACCAGCCCCTTCCCAAGTCCACATTCCCATCTCAAGGCATATGTGATTGATCAGTCATGACCTCACCTGCCCTTCCTCTTCATTCTTGGGTTTATCTCTGAAACTGTATGCCTGCAGGTCTAAAGCCTAGGTGACATGACTTCAACTTCATGTAGCCCTAGCCCTGCTCATCAGACTATAGCCCGAAAAATTGACTTCTGCTCTGCCATTCATGTTTTCTTCCCAGCACAAAAGGTGATCTTTCTATCTATTACTAATATATAAGGCCTGTATTCAATTAATATAATAATATATTAATAGCTAACAGGAACCCACTTTTTCATAAAAACAGAAACACAAGGTAAACAGGACTTGATATAAATGTTTCAATAATCATTATGACTTGTAAGAGAGTGAGATTATAAAAAAGATTTCAGAAAACTCCATTTCAAACTCTTCTTTCTTTACTTGCTGTCTTCTCAGAATGTTAAAGAGATTTCTAGGTCCTAAGTGTGCTTCGGTTTATTTGTTTCCTGACCATTAAAGTATGTAAATCAATAATAAAAACTCATAACTGACTTGTCTTATAAACTCATCCAACCCTTTCTAACTTAAGTTGAAAAATCTTGATGCTTTTTGCATTAGCTCTCTCCTTTAAAATTCTTCTCACATTTATTATTCTATGAATTAACATGTCTATTTTTTAAAATCTCATATTTCTTTCCTGGATCTTATCACTCTCTGTTTCTGCCTCTCTGATTTTCCATGGTGTCTTCAACTAATTTATTTCCATCTCTTTATAGCAAATAACATTTCCTTAACCTTTCTCTATCAGACATTACAAAGGATATTACTCACAGTGCCTAATTCCTTCCCACCTTTCTGGCAATTTTATGCTCAGTGAGGTGCTGTCAAAGCCAACAGAGAATTTACCAGGTAATATATAAACCTAAATACCTCCATAAAAAAATAAAGCCCCCTGTGGTTTGCCTTATTTTCAGAATTATATCGATTACAATGTTTATTCTATCAGCTGTATATTTTGCATTTGCTAGGTTTTATATTCTCACCATATCTGTGTGGGTTTTCTCCACGTACCACAGTTTTCTCCCACATCCCAAAGCTGTGCATGTTCTGTGAATTGGCATGTCTACATTGTCACAGTCTGAGTGAGTGTGGGTGTTGGTGTAAGCGAACCCTGTGATGAAATGACGTCCTTCCATGGTTGGTGCCCGCCTTGAGCTACTGGAATAGGCTCCAGCCACCTGAGACCCTGAACTGGAATAAACAGTTTGGAAAATGATGATTGATTGAATACAAATGATTGTAAACTAAACATTTGGAAAGCCCACAATAATTGCATAAATGCACGACAATAAATGATGCAGTAGGAAAGCATTCAGCAAGCTTGCCACATTTGTGATTGTTTGATGTTGAAATGCGTGGTGCCAGGAGGTGCTCCTTACAATTTTTGATTTGCAAACATTTATCCATTGGTTTAACCCACTACCACTACAATGGTCACTACTCACTGATTCACCAAAAATTGAGTAAATAATTATCTTACCTGCTTTTATTAATCTATCTTAAATATATGTATAGCTCACATTCATTTCAATGTTTAAAATTTGAAGTGTTTAGGGTCTTTATTTAGAAGTTTCATGATGTTTTTTTCACCAGAAATATGCCACAGGAAGTTGACACTTGTTCATATCAAATAGCCTATGATAAAGCTGGTTTAATTATGCCTCATTTTACTTAAAGTCACAGTTTCCAGTAATCTATCAACAACATTAAGTGAGGACTTAAGTGTTTTGGAGAAAGAGATATACCCAGACCTTCTGGGGTTCTGAGTTAATACCAACCCATCAGAAGCCAAAATGCCTTTGTGGTCAGGGTGAGAGCTTATAGAAGTCAGGCAATAATGGACACTTGGCCTGAGTGGGTAACGCAGGGGGTCCATAGAAGGTCCATTCTGTGGTTATTTCCCTAGTTTCTCAATGTGCAGTTGGAATAGAACTATTTAGCAACTGACGAGATCTCCATTTTCATTCCTTAGCAGGTTGAGTAAAAGCCAACACTGATTTTGAAGCATGACTGTGAATTACAGTAAACTTTATCACATGTCAGCACTAATCACAGGATGTGTTCCAGATTTAAACTCTTTACAAAGCAAATCAACAGCTCCTGGCAAAACAACAACAACAAATAAAAAAATACACAGCTACCAAGCTACCAATTGACTTATCAAATATTTTGTTTCTCATTCCCAATTAATATATGCACTTGGAAATCATCCACTTTACCAGGCAAGAACAGCAATACTTCTTTACTCTGTTATTTTAGGACTATATGAACTTTAATGTGCTTTTTCTTTATATATTCTGCAAAATTTTAGTCATATTAATTTCTTCCAGTATATCATGCTGTTGGTTATATAACATAAATGATGTTGTGCTCATTGGATTATATGAGACAGATATACAAAACCTTAAATACTTAAATTGGAGATATTATGCCAGAGAAAATTCAGTGGCATTTATACATCAATACAGTTTCTAGGGGGTTAATTGTCTGAAACAGGTTTGGATACAGCTTCTAAAGTAAATGGCATTTTCCTGTACCCTGCACCATTTGTCATAGTAAAAAATATATATATATATATAAAGTATATTCCTTGTTTGGAAATTTGGGTTTGGGAGATAGATATACCACATAAGTGTGTGCTGCTTTGCTCCATTTATAGAAAAACTCAAAACTCTGACAACTGATTTAAGTTAATAGACTTTATTTATTAGAGGGTTTTTAGATTTCATAAAAATTGAGCAGAAAAGTACAAAAAGTTTGATTATATTTCTTTTTCTCCAACATAATCTTCTCTGTAATTAACATCTTGTATTAATGTGGTACGATCATTGCAATTGATTGGCCAATATGAATGCACTATTATTAACTACAGTCCACAGTTTAGATTAGGGTTCATTCTGTATTAGAATGTTCTGTGGGTTTTGATAAATGCATAACATCATGTATCCATCATTGGAGTGTCATGCAGAAGTTTCATTGCCCTAAAAATCTCTTGTGCTCCAGCTATTTATCCATCTTTCCCTACCCAAAACCCTGGCAACCACGGATCATTTTTCAAAATACTCGTGTTAAAATATACATAACATAAAATGTACCATCTTAACTCTTTTAAGTGTGCAATTCAGTAGTGTTAAATGCATTTATATTGCTGTGCAACAATCTCAAGAACTCCTTTCATTTTCCAGAACTGAAACTCTACACCATTAACAATAACCGCCTATCTCTTCCTTTTTCCAGCCTCTAGGAAACATCATGCTACTTTCTTTTTCTATGAATCTGACCTAGGTACTTCATATAAGGGAAATACTATGGTGTTTGTTTGTCTTTTTGTGGCTGGTTTATTTCACTCAGCATAATGGCCTCAAGATTCATCTATGTTGTAGCATGTGTCAGAATTTCCTTCCTTTCTAAAGCTGAATAACATCCCATCGTAAGGGTATATTACATTGTTTGTCCAGTTATCTGTAGATGGTCACCTGATTGCTTTCACATTTTGGCTATTGCAAATAATGCTGCTATGAAGACAGGTGCATGAATATCTCCTTGAGATCCTGTTTTTAACTCTTTGAGTATATAGTCAAAGTAGAATTACTAGATCACAGAGTAATTCTATTTATAATGTTTTGAGTAGCCACTATACTGTTTTCCATAGAATTATCCACAAATCTGACAGTTTTGTGGGCTATAATACAGGTTAATTATTTGAAACAAGCTTCCCTGACATATGGTCCTCATGATCCAGTAGATTCTAAGGGTACTTTATGTGATGTGTTGGATAGGGATGCAGTATAAGGTCTTCAGTAAAATTAAAATAAACATAATAAAGCTGAATATACACAGTAGTGTTTCATCCGTACAGGGAAGTAATTATGTAAGATCAGACCTTAGCAGATTCAATTTTCAAAGAGGGAAACAGATACTAATCTCTTCATTAGAACAGTGGGAGCCTCAAGTCATACATTTCTATCAAAGGATCAATGCACAACCTTGTTTTAGATGTGCTTCTGTTTAAAGACACCATGTTTAGTACATATTGTTGATTCACTAACGTTAAACTCACAGACAACAGCTCTATAGTTCATGCCTGAAAGAAGCTTATTTCAATAAGTGTTTTTGCCCTATAAGGCACATAACAACTGCCTTGTGCTTAAGGACACTAGACGACACATCAGGCCTGCACTTGGGGATCATTTTAAAGAGCAAAATCACCAACAGAAAGCACAAAAAATAAAAAAGAGAAACACAGCACTGCACAGATATCAAAAAGACACTTGTTTACAGCCTGGGAGTAGAAACAAGAAAGCAACGCATTGCCTCGTTTCACCCCACTGGTAACGTATGTGTTGGGCAACTCAAACTTTTTGCCAATAACAAGGAAAACACAGAGATTATTAATTTTGATATTACAAATACATTTTAGCAAGTGGACAAATTATCAAACACGGAATCCATAAGTGATGAAGATGGACTGTATAAGAATATGTACTCCTATGTTTGGAAAATACAATCTGCTGTACGTCACACTCAGAGGGAATGAAAAAATAAAAAGCCTTCTCAGTGTCTGATTTTCCGATAGAGTGCCGGATTTTCTACTTTGCATGTTATGAAAGTTGTTTTAGGTGATCAAAAGCTTATAAAGAACAGGATGAGATTATTGATGATAAGACAGTAGGACCCAGAGCCATAATTGTGCACCTCTCAGAATAGATACAGTAGACATAATACCCTTGCCTATATAAAAGCCTTGAAAAAGGCTTAACTGAAATTCAACAGCTCAACTGCCTGGATTTTATTTAATAAGCAGGTGGGGAAATGACACATTCTATAAATGCCGGTCTTTCCTCTGGCACTCTGGCATTTGCTATGTGGGCCTGTGTGCTGAGTACAGACAGAGAAGAGTGCTATACATAGACTCAACAATGTGGCTGCCAATGAGTGCCTGAGTTGCCAAAAGCAGAGGCTAAAGCTGAACCCTGATAAGGCACCATGAGTGTATTAACCAGCCATCTGGGAGCAGGCTGATTGCACTGGTCCCCTTCTATTAAGGACAGTGATTTGTTGCACAGGAATAAATATAGATTTGCCTTTCCTGCCCCCACATCCCCTGCCATCATCGCTTCTCAATGTATGTCTTATTCACATTGATGTTCTTCCACTCGACATTGCTTTTTACAAGAGAATAATGATAATGTTGCAGCAAGCAAAGTTTGCAAATGCACTGATGCCCATGGGATTCACTGATCTTATCACATACATCATCACCAGGAACAGCTGGCTTGGTAGGATAATGAAATGCCCTAGTGACATTTAGTAGTTATCACCTTAGAGAAACACCACCAGAGGACTTGGGATGCTGTTTTACAGTATGTAGAACAGGCTACACATAATAGGTGAGTATATCTTGCCATTTTCCTCTTGGTCAAAATACATGAATCCATTTGCTAGGAAGAGATGTATGGGTGGTCTCTTTCACTATTACAAATAATAACTATCTTATACAATTTTTGTTCACCTTCTTTACAACCTTGAGTTTGATTGGTTGGAAGTCCCTTAGATGGAAGCTGAAAATATCCCCTGACCACTTGCATTCTTGTGTTACTAAGGAAAACGGGTTATCTTAGCTAGGGTCATTTGATCCTGATTACCAAGAACAAATTAGTTATTGTGTAGGATGTAGGGGGGTTCTGGGTTTCTCTTAATATTTTTCTTAGGTTCAATAACATTATACCAATGGAACGAATAAAGACAGTACAAATAATTCAAATCCTGTGACAACATATTTATAAAATGGGCCTAATAAGAGTAGAATGATCTTGTGGAGGAGTGATGATTAAAATAAGTTAATAAATTCAAGAAATTTAGAACAATGCTGGAATATATCATGTACTATATATTTTTGGAATGTTTACTATTATTTTTGTCTCACAAATTTGATAGCTGAAAAGCCACACATCCAGTAAAATATAGCTAGGTTAAAACTTAAAAAAAAAAGAAACAAAACAAAAAGATTTCGTATCCCACCAATATTCTCCACCCAGTTCTGCATCCACCTCATTTTCTCACAATGTCCACAACCCTCCCAAATGCAGTTCAGTCCATCTTTGAATAGCTTTGCACTTTCCTTTTTTTTCTCTTCCATAGATTCAAAATTGGCATTATCCTTATAAATTATGGCATATCTGTTGTGTGGATACACTACGTGTTTCTCTCCCTGCCACCTCCCACCCCAAACACACACATTCCTTAGGGCTGCTCTGCTCTTTACTTAGACTATTTGAGACAATTTCCCCTGCTCCCTGCTCCCTGGTGTATTCACAATCATCACTTACCTTTGTGGTAAGCATTTATTACCCCAAGTCATCTGTTTCCATGTTTTACTCTCAATACAGAGTAAACTTCCTGGGGTAGAAATAGTGTGCATGTGTATACACACACACACACACACACACACCACACGCACACTCAACATATTTTTACTGATTAGGTTTCAGAACCTTATATGAATGCCTACATGAATTTGTTAATACATGCACCAGTATTTAGCTTGATCCCTTAAAATATTTCTGGAAACTGAACATTTTAAGAAGTTGGATAAGACAAACCAGCTAGCAAAGAAAATGTTTCTTCATGTTTCCAGATTATAGTAACCCACTTCCCCTTTCACTTGCCTGGTCTGTTGATTCTGTCTCTGCCTCTTATCAGCAAAATGCCTCTCTAAATAATGGTCTTTCAATAGAACTGTATCCTCTCTCCACTTTTCCTCTGTATATCACTTATCAGTTCCCACACTCATTCCTTTGGTAAATTTTATAAACAACATTCGCCCCCGGCTAGTAATTTTAGTGTGTCTTTTAAGGCTATTCTATGATTCTTTTAATTGAGAAAGTGACTTTATATTCTTTGCTTTTTCTAGAAACTTTATAAAATGATGATCAAGTGGGTTCAATAACAACCATGTGAAGAAGAATTCTCTTTGCTTATATTTATCAAAAATAAGTAAGGAGGAAAAACAAAAGAGATAAAAAGAGATAAAAAATATGCAACAATATGCATACTTGTGTTGTTTCCATGGTCATAGCCCAAATCGTAGTGAACTAGGTCTGGAGCTTTGGTATCATGCTTTTTCCTTGAGCTGGAGCTGCAGTTCCATCAAAATGTGCTTTACCTGATAAGGATGAATTTAGCCATCATTTGATCCTTAACTGAGATTTTTGAGAAGTAGCAACTTCGTTTGAATTAAAATCTTCTTAAAAATCTAGTATCGTACCCTCCAATACTCTGTTGTTCTTTTGGACATACCTTCTCTTAGCCATCCTGGGCCATCTTTCACTCGGGTACAAGATCCATGCCTTCCTTTCCTCCTTTGCACAAACAGACGGAAACCAATTATTTAATGTTTTGCTTTCTTCTTTATTCTCCAACTCTAAATCTCAATCACCATTCTTAAGCAAACCTACGTTTTTTTGTTTCAATATCACTTATCATGAACAAGAAGAAATTATTGCCTTTGTTCAGAGAAGCAGATTACACGTAGGTTATTATAATTCACAAAAACACTCAATTGTTTTGTTGAATGGCTTCCTTTTCCATGTGTTTCTTTGACTTTACTGTTTTGTAGCCAAGGTATCTAATTATCAAATTGGTTCCTTCCTTTGAAATGCTTTTGATGCGTCTTATTGTCTTGATTACATCATGGTCTAATCACCTTGCCTATGTCTCCTGCTGTCTTTATTTGACAATTAGGCCACTATTTATAAAACAAGTATATCATTTACAGGACAATGGTTGGAAGGAAATATACCTATCCTAAGTAAATTGCCGGTTTTCATGATTCATCATTCCCACTCTCTATTTCTGTGGCAAAAAAATCCATTAACATCATACTAAGAAAGTGAACATTTCTATGAATCATAAATTATGGTTGTTTTTTCATGTCCTGTGAAGGATTACTTATGGGGAATATTTTGTTTACATTTAGACTCCTACAAATGAAAGAAGAAATAGTTCATTGAAACTTGTCTATAGTGAGTAGGTTTTAAAGATTTCATGAATTTTAATCTTAGTAGGCAAGCCCTTTTTGCTCAGTTTCTCTCTATGCAAGTCTGGGAAATATAGTAGTTACTATTTTACTGTTAGCAAAACTCCCAGATTTCTATATTTAGCCCCCAATTCACATCAAATTTACAAACCCACCACTGTGCTAGACAACTAGATTATATATTTCAGACATTATAAAATCAGTATATACCAAAGCAAATGCTGCATGTCTTTTTTAACCAACATTACCTCATACTGAAGCACAGTTAGGCACTGCATACATAAAATATCCCCAAAACATTGAATTTATAATTTTCATAGTTAATATCTAACCAGAAAAACAGGCAAGAAACTTAGGGTTTGTCCTTGCCTGTTTATTTTCGTAGTGTGTACATAGAAGCTTGTTTGCTTATATTGTTTATGCATCTTCCTAAAGAGTACTTTAATGATTTCCCATTGGTCTGTTTGTTCTGGCATAAAGACTGTTGAAATTACCATCAAACTTCCATTTTTGACTATTAATACAAGTTTTCTAACACTATAAATGGGATGATTCTAAAATTTCTATCTTGTCAACTGACTTGTCTATTCTACATCAGTGAGGATTTTCATTACTATCGGAATTAACTGCCAATTAAGTTAGGTGAGGTAGGACATCGTATCAAAGACTCTACATCATCTGCACTGATGTTATAGCTGTTAGCTTTCACTCATCTAAACTGGAGCTTTCCCGTCTATACTTTGTTGATGTTGGTGTTAATGCTGGCAGTTCCATTCCATGCCATCTATGCATGGTATCGTGCTCACTCACTTGTGACTGTGGGGAGAATGAGGCTCGCTCACTCAATCCACATGTGGATTTTTTTATACCTGTTTCATTAAGAAGCAAGCCTACATAGCATCTCATACTAATTGATCCCAGAAAGTTGTCTGTGGCACACATGAAGGTACTATAATTTTTGGCACTACTTCTGAAGTGATTAGTGGAATCATATTATCAGTATTTAAAATAAAATTACTACCCAAAGATAAAAGTTCCTCTCTGTATCTATAATGTTCTCATGGACAGTCAGTCATGCACACACTATTTGATAGTTAACTCCATTATGTTGCTGTGGTCTTTCAACAGAACTTTTTACTGCCTTGGCAGTGCCCCTTTATACAAACTCAAGTGTTTTTTTTTTTTTTTTTTTTGGTTCTGGCTAGACATTGCACTAAACCCCTTACCTCCAACTGTAAGCTTTCATCTTCTCTATATAGCATGTGAAAAACAGCTAGTTTTCATAAGTCATGTAATACTTTTTAACATAGCACTAAAATTTTCAACTTTTACTTCCCCAAAAGTCAAATGTACACATTTCTCCAGTTTGGGTTATATATGGAAAAAATAAATTTACTATTTCCCTTATCAAATAGATAACACACTGCTATAAGCAATATAGACATTCTGTATTTTATGGCAGTTATTTTCCTCTGAGTCGTATTTTGTGAGTTCTATTCTAAGCTCCTTGAGGATGTGAATAAGTATAAAAGCCATGGTATACCTTTTGTAGTGAAATCTAATCAAACAAAGTCACAATTCTATACCATGAACATATCCTGAATTACAAGGTAAGACAGATGGAATCTGGGTCCACATTGCTGTTTTAGCTCAAAGTACTCCATTCACAAGATAAATTCTATTTCTTTACTTAAAAAATATAAAGTAATTGGCTGAGTTAGATGAACCCTTAGCAGGTCTAGTGTAAGTTAAGAAAGAGTCATCTAAGGTATGGGCTAGGTGCCTTGGGGCAGTCCTACCTAGGGAGAGTCATAGATTGAAAAGAAGTAGCAAAGCTGGAGTCAAGGAAGTCCATAGTAGTAGATGTTGACATAATAGAAGTGGATAGGGGAAAATATTCCATACTCAGCTTATCACTAGTAACCAAAATGCCATATTTTGGGGTGTTTAGCCGCCTAATTGTGGCAACAGTTGTGTGGCCTTATAAAATACAAAATTGGGAAGATTCTAAATTTCCATTAAAGATTTACAATTCTATTTATAAATTTTTCTTGAAAGCAGATATACATCATTGACAAAAATAAATAGCAGCCTTAGGTATAGGCCCTTTGTTAAAAGCTTGCATGAATCACAGCCATCTCATAAAATAATAGCACCGTTATTATGATACTAATATAAACACCTTTTAATGTCTGCTGCACTTAATTTGCATAGGTAATTGACAACTCATTAGAAATAATGAAAGCATAATTATGAAAACAAGTCTAGAAGAAAGGACAAAGCCTCGACTGATGAATTGTATATAGCTAAGTGTATATTTTATTTTATATTATGGGCTTGTTATTATGCACATTAATTAAGTTATTTTCCCTCTAAGACCCTCACTCTAAGAAATCAGAAAGTGAGGTGCAAATACATACAAAAAAATATTAAACAATATATGCATAGCCAGGCAGAAAGTCAAAGTCTCAATTGAAATTTACCACCATGTCATCAAGTTCATGATACAGTAATACTGTAAAATTTAGTTGGAATTTCAGAATTCCAGCTCAATAATAAAGTGCTTTAAACTTTACCTTAAAGATTAAACACGTCTGTTAACTTTAAAGGTCTACTAACTTCCCCATGAAGTTATAGATCTCTCCTCATGAATTTAAAGATATCTCCATTAACATAATATCTACACCATATATTGGATCAATGTATCTAATTATGTATTTATTAATTTAATGTATAATTATTAAAAGCCTAACTGTGGCTAACAATCCTGAATGAAATAAAAATATAAGATTTATAGATTCAGGAGTGTCTCAATAAAATATAAATAACTTTTAAAATGACAGAGACAATTACAAGATACAAAAATGGGCAATATATGAACTAATAGTTCACAGAAGAATAAATGTTTACCATTAAAACTTAAAAAAAGGTATGTTGTAGTGTATTTTTCCTCTAATATGAAAAGAATGCAAATTAAAACTACACTGAGAAAAACTTTCACATCTGGCAGTGGTGGAGTATCTCCTAGTGGTTTTGTCATCCCATAGATAACTTCTTACACTCTTAAAACATAAAATGGAAACCATTACAGACACAGAGGAGTGATAACATTAGGCAGAAACTAGAGGAAACGCTAACCTTAGAAAAGAGGCGCTTCTTTTGATAATGCTTGGACTGAGGGTAGCCTCTATTCGGTATGAGGGGTACCTAGAACTTCAAGAGAAACTTGAAATCTTTCTGGTTTTGAAAACTAGAGGATAGGGTTCTAGGCAATGACAACATCTGGAATGTGTGGTGAATATTGCAGAAATGAAACACAGAGAAAAAGCTATGAATTCTGCATACAGCGTCTGCCCAAAGCTTTCACTGATTTTTGAACTACACATGTATGGGGCAGATTTTTAGCATTCCAGCTAAGGTTAAAACACATATTTCAACTATTGCCCTGTGTAGTAGAGACACTAGAGGTTGAGTTCAGTCGAGTCAACTTACTGCTTGAGAAAGCAAAGCAAAGCAAAATAAAAACAAAATTAATAGTGTTGAGAGGAACATAACAGAATTTCTAAAATATATTGTTCACAAGGCCCAAGATATGATTTTAAATTATCCAAATTGTTAGATACATGAAAAAGAGGAAAATATGACATATATAAGAGACAAGAAACAAAGATCAACCCTGAAATGACAGGTGATAAAATATGCAGATGATGATTTTAAAGCAGCTATTATAATCATTCTCAAGAATAATAAAAAAGATGCTCATGGTGAATAAATAAGTAATAAATCTTAGTAAAAAATAGAAACTATAAAGAACAAAATGGGATTTCTGGAAATGAAAAATACATTTGAATTTTAAAAACATATATGTACATTATTTTCATGGAGTTACCAACATTGAAATTTAAAAAAGAATTAGTGAACTTGCAGATAGATTAATCTATAAAAATTATTCAATTGGAAGAATTGTGAGCAAATACATATTATACACATCTCCTTCCTATATATGTATATATATACATACATATACATATATATTATGTGTATATATACACACTTACATATATAGTATATATGTATCTATATACACGCATACACATTATATATGTATCTATACACATACATATATAATTGACACATTTATACATATGTATATATGTAAAGATATATTTGCATATGTGCATATATACACATACATATATGCATTATATATGCACATATATGCATATATTATTCATCCATATATACACATGTATTATAGTAACTATGTACACATATGTATATAATGTATACATTGTACATGTTTATATTTGGGTTAAATACATAGATACATGTTTATGTATGGGTTTACATAGATACATGTTTATATGGATACATGTTTACATATGGGTTCATAATGTATATATGTGTGTATATATACATATACATATATAATTTATATGTATGTGTGTATATATAAAGAACTAATGCTATATATATGTTTACATATAGACATGTATATATGTGTATGCAGAATTCAGAGCCTTTTCTCTCTAGCTTTCTTATTTCTGTATACACACATATGTACACATATCTATATGTATGTGTGTATGTATATATTCAATTGGAAGAATTGTGAGGCGTATATGTCAGAGTCTCAGTGATATGTGGGACAGTATCCAAAATAACATACTTATAATTGAAGTTCCAGAAGAAAAGGAAGTGAGAATGGGTCAGAAAGAAATTTTTTTTTCTTTTTCTTTTTAATTACACTTTAAGTTCTGGGGTACATGAGCAGAACGTGCAGGTTTGTTACACAGGTATACACATGCCATTGTGGTTTGCTGCACCCATCAACCTGTCATCTACATTAGGTATTTCTCCTAATGCTAACCCTCCCCTAGCCCTCCACCCTCTGACAGACCCCGGTGTGTTTTGTTCCCGTCCCTGTGTCTATGTGTTCTTATTGTTCAACTCCCACTTATGAGTGAGAACATGTGGTGTTTGGTTTTCGGTTCTTGTGTTAGTTTGCTGAGAATCACGGTTTCCAGCTTCATCCATGTCCCTGCAAAGGACATGAACTCATCCTTTCTGTGGCTGCATGGTATTCCACAGTGTATATGTGCCACGTTTTCTTTATCCAGCCTGTCATTGATGGGCATTTGGGTTGGTTCCAAGTAGTGCTCACAAAGATCCCCCAAGTTGTAGAATACATAAATTTATAGATTGAACAAGTTTAGTGAACCCTACGGAAGGTAAGTCCAAAACTAGAAATAACACGTTCATCTTGTTAGAAATCAAAGTTAAATTTTGACAGGATGCAGAGACTAGTGCAGTGATCCCTAGAGGAAAATGGCAATAAAAATGGCTGCCAACATCTCATCAGAAAGAATGCAGGCCAGAAGAGAGTAGAAACACAAATCTAGAATGGCAAGAGAAGACGATCATCTCAACAAAAAAATATTATGTTCATACTTTTTTTACAATTAAGGAAGAATAAGGCATTTTTTTTTATTCTTCCTTAATTGTAAATGAGCAAAAAAAGGGGAATTTTTACCAGCAGACCTGCAGTATGTGAAATACTATGGGAAGATTTTTAGGCTGAAGGGAAACAAGACCAGAGGGAATCTTAGATAAGGAATACAAAGTCCTAGAAATAATAAATGGACGGTGTAAACATAAAGTGATTTTTTCCTTAATCTTTTAAAATATATACAGAGTCAGAAGTAAAGAATACCACTGTCACTGTAGATTTATTTTGTATGCCAGTATTACATATACAACTACTTTGTATAAAGGAGAGGGATGGTGGTAAATTAAACTTCATTATTACATGGTTCTTATATTTTATGTATAGTGTTTAAATATTATGTCTGATATTGTATTCTCCAGAATAACCACTTAAAAATGAAAAGAATTATAGCAAAAAGAAAACTGACAAATCAAAATGATACTGAAATAATTGAAAGTGCTTTGAAAAGCAAATACAGAAACCTCCCAAAGATTTAGAAATTTAACATGCTGATAAATGTTAGGGAAGAAATTACAATCAAATTTTAAAAAATATCTCAAATTTATTTACAAAAAAAATAAAATATCAGAATTTGTGGGATGTAGATAGAGCAGTGCTCAATGAAAAATATAGCTTTTAATTTTGATGTTACAAATGAAACAAACTATATAAAGTCAATGACCTAAGATTCTTTGTCAAGCGTCTAGATTAAGATGAGCAAAGTAAACACAAAATAAGTAAAACGAAGAAATGTATAAAGATTGGAGCAGAAATAAATGATACAGAAGTAAATAATGAAGAAAGAAATAATCTAAATGTCCATCAAAAGATGAGTGGAAAAAGAAAATGTGATATATATATAGACAGATCAAATAACATTTAGCCTTATAAAAGAAGGAAATTGTACTAGTTTCAATAGTATGAATGAATTTAAAGGATATTTTTTCTAAGTTAATTGATTACGGAAAGAGCTAATAACATATGATTTCACTTATATGAGGTATCTAAAATAGTCAAATTCATAGAAGCATAAAATAGAATGGCATTTATTAGTAACTAAAGAGGGGGAATAGGAGAATTGAAATTCAATGGGTGTAAAGTTTCAGTTCTGCAAGATGAGTAAGTTCTAGAGATCTGCCATACAATATAGTGTCTGTAGTTAATATTTCAGTATTGTGCACTTTAAAATATCTTAAAAGATATTAAAATATCTTAAAAGAATAGATATCATAGCATGTGTTCTTACAACAAATGCATATAAAAGCGCACACACACACACATACACACACAAAGGACAAAGGACAAAGGACATTTTAGGAGATTTTATATATATATAAAATATATATATTATATATATATAATTATATATATATATATATAAAAAATAGTGCCTTGATTGTGTTGATGGTATCACAGGTTTATACATATGTTTAAACTGAAATAAACATATACATTAAATACGTTCAATTTTTTATATTAATTATACCAAAATAAAACTTTAAAAATAATACAAAATTCAAAAAATTAAGTTATTAGAACTTTCAAATATTAACATAAAATATTTTCAAAACTCATAGATATGAACTGAGGAGAGAATACTTTGTCTCTTGTTTTATGAGGCAGACATAAGTCTTATACCAAAACTTGACAAGGAAATCACACACACACACACAAACGTACACACATACAAATAAGTTATGGATTGATATCTTTCATGACTATATATATAAAAATCTTTAACATTATATTAGTAAATAAAATCATGCAATGTATATTCACTATGGAAGATTTGGAAAAATATCTCATTCAGAAAATTAGCAATTAAAGGGAAAATGTTAAACATATATCCAGCTTTCCTTACATAAACTGCATTTCAGTGAAATAACAATAATTGAGGAGGGTTAGTTTTATATAAAATAAATATAGATAATTAAAATAGAAGGAATTATAGGCTTAGAAAAAATCACCTTATTGCCAGGCAACAAATACCAATGGATGAAATTATTAGATGAAATATTCATTAAATACACATCTACACAGACAAACAGAGAGAACTTCTCAGTGGAGTCATCCATCAGTCATCTTCTGAGATTCTGAGGCCATTAATGAAATTTAAGTTAATCAAAAGTGAGATACAAAAAGATTTTGCAACTGATATTTGCATACAGCAAAGCATATGAAGTATTCTTGCCAAAAATGTCTAACTTTAGTTAAATCAATAATTTAGTGCTAATTTTATTTTTTACAAGAAAAATGGGACAAAAGACTAAGTTAAGTATCATTTTGAAACAGCAAATAGACCGTTATGGAATATGGGATAGTACACAGGACAAAACCTAGGTTTTCCAAAAATCAATTTAATGATTAAAAATAAATAAATAAATAATTATACATATATATAAAAAATTGAGGACAAGGATTTACATCTAAAAAGTCAATATTTATTTTTAAAAACGTAATAGGTAACATCTGTTTGGATCCTAATTATTTTAAAAGATACATTTTAGACTACTGAGAAAATTTAAATGCAGCCTAGATATTAGATAAGAACAAATAATTATTCATAAGTTTTTGATGTTTTTAAAGAATACGTTCAAAATTTTATATATGTGTTAAAATATAAATGGGTAACATCATATATTTCTTTCTTTGTAATAAAACAGTATATAAAATAATTAAAATAAGATTGGAAGTTGAAGTAGCAACTATTACAACATCTTGATAATTTCTACTGATGGTTGGCAGTTATATAGAGGTGAATTAATATACCCCTCTTTACTTTTATGAATGCTTAAAAGTACTCATCATTAACAAACATACCTACACACACATTTCTGAATTTTACAGACTCCACTATAAGCATACTATATCTAAGTTAACTTAATATTGATTTTCACATACTTTAAAAAGTTATCAACTTTAATTTTCTCAACTAACAAAAATTAGGCAAAATTTTTTATAAACATTTTTAAAATTCTATATTGTATATTTTAATTTTTTTCTTATCATTAAACTGGGGAAACTTTTATACAAATTTTTATTATTTTAGAACTGAAATATAGATGCAATTAGAAAAAAAAGAAACTCCTCTAAGTTTTGTTTTGGTTCTGACTCTTCCAGTATAAGCAAGAGGACATGGAATGTAGAAACCTTCAAAAATGATAGCTTTCATGTGTTAATTGTGAAACTTCTAACAAGAATCAAATGAGATAATGTAATCAAAACCCTTTCCTAAACCATTAATCACACAAGTGAAATTAATTCCAAATTGAAAAGAGAGATGAGTAGAGGGTTTAAAACTCACAATTGAATGTGTATTAATGCATACAGGTATCTTAACAATCCACTAATAGAATGTTAAAGTCTAACAAAGACCCAAGAAAAGGCCAGATAATGCACTGATCGAGAACTAAATTTTATAAAGTCCTTTATTGGCTTCCTGTTGTTTGATCATTGTGTCTGAACATTTTAAAAGCATGTTGCAGCTTTACAGAGCCGTGAGATCCAGTTATTAAGTAAAAATAACACTAGCTACTATAACAAATAAAACCCAAATCTCAGGGACCTATTGTAGCATAACAAAGATCTATTTCTTGCAGAGGCAAAATTGATGCAGTTGTATTTGTTTGGGAAAGTGTCCTCCATGGCTTCCTTCCAGGTGGTGAAGTCAGTGAGGATGGCCCCTTCCATCGTGTGGTCTTGTATCTCTCTCTTCTGCATCCAGCTGCATGGAGAGAGTGTGGAGAATCTTGTAAAAACAATTTAGTAACTAGACCTGGGAGTGGCAAACATCTTCCATTACATTTAATGGCCAGAATGGGCCCCACTCAAATACAAGAAAACTAGAAGCTGTGGTCTTTTTGTGTATCTAGGTGGGGAAAAAAATGATTTGTAAGCACACAGGAATAATTCTGCCTAATATTTTTGCTAAAATCTTCCAGTACGTGTTCTGCAATTATACAGCCATTTTATAGTTATATATCTTTTAAGAGATATATCTTTCAAAAATGTCTTACCCCATACCAAATCATATACTTTTTTAAAAACCTGTTTTCTGTTTCAAAGCAACATGAGTTATAGTCTAATTGTGCTCAGAGGTCAGCTATCATGCTTCTTGCACCATTTTGGGAACACTTACGAAAGGAGAGTCATGCTGAATAAGAGAACATGTGTCAGAACACTGTGTTTTAGGGCTGCTCAGAGATTCCACTTTAATTCTACTTTTACCTACTCATTGCTGTCTAATAATAATTGATTCTGTTTCGCTACACTGTGAAGACTTTAGTTTCAGCCTGAAACCCGAATCACTTTCTATAAGAATTTGTGTAAGATCAGCACAAACATCTTGGAGTTGTTTTTAAGTTAAAGATTTAAAAGCAATATGATTTCTTAGTGCATATGTATCTCCAGACTGCTGAATATCAACTTTTTTTACAAGTTAAAAACAGTTGAAAAAATGTCTTAAAGCACAGCACTTAATCAAGAGGAAAACTTCCACTACATCTAAACTTGAGGGTTTCTGCTGTTGAAGCCTGGCAGGTTCAGTTTGCATAGCTACTTTTCACTGTTTATGGCTGTTTTCAGCATTATTTACCACCTTGTAGGCCATCCCACATTCGTGGTGGAATGAAGTTCGGGGACATTGTAGCACGGCTCTCTCAATACATGGGAAAGGGAAGAGAACCTGCGAAGTTAGACTGAGCCAGGCTTTGAATAAATATCTTCACAGTTCTAGGTAAGAGCTAATCTAGACATTGCTGGAAATCCAGACACTAGAACCACATTACCAAAGGAGTGATATGGATAAAATAATGATGATACAGTCATCTTACAGGCATGCGTTCTGCTTTACTCACACTGCGTATCTTGAAATGCTCTGGTTTGCCATGCTCGTTTTCATTCATTTGCTTTCGCATAAGCCCTTTCTACTCTATGAGAGCAACCACTGCTTATATTCTGAGTTTTACAGCAGGAATTGGCTTTCCCCCCACTCCCAGGCTAGAGTGCAGTGGTGCAATCTCAGCTCACTGCAACCTCTGCCTCCAGGGTTCAAGCAATTCTCATGCCTCAGCTTCCCAAGCAGCTGAGATGACAGGCGTGCACCACCAAGCCCAACTAATATTCTGTGTTTTTAATAGAGAACAGGTTTCACCACATTGGCCAGGCTGGTCTTCAACTCCTGACCTTAAGTGATCCTCCCGCCTCGGCCTCCCAAAGTACTGGGATTACAGGTATGAGCCACCTTACCCAGCCTGGTGGCTCTTTTTTTTGTATCCAGCAGTAGACCGTCTTGAGCTCTTGCTGCTCTGTAGGTCCTCAAATACTCTGATGCCCTGTGTTTATCCTCCTCTCTTCCACCCTTCCCCATCCTAGAATAAAGATGCATGCATAAGTTTGTTCATACATTTTTTCAGTTTTTATTATATCATAAATTTCACCCCAAGACATGTTAGAAGGTGGTATCATATTAATAAAGGGCTGAAGAGTATAAAGTCTCACTTTTGAATTCTGACTCAAATGCTTATTGATTGATTAGTTATTAGGCTAGCTTGAAAACATCCTAGAGTTCAGTTCCTTAATGTAAAGCAGAACAATAACAGCTAGCTCTTATGTTTACAGAGAGCATTTAATGAGATCATCCATCTAAAGCAAGGTCAACAGATTTAGCAAATAAAACTACAGGATGTCCAGTTAAATTTCAATTTTAGATAAACAACATTTGTTTTTGTTGTTGTTGAAATAGTGCATTAATTTCCTACATTTGCCATAACAAATTAACACAAACAGGGTGGCTTAAAACAACAGACATCTACTCACTCATAGTTCAGGATTTTACAGGTCCAAAATGAAGATGTCAGCAGGTCTGTTTCCTTCTGAGCCTGTGACGGATAATCTATTTCAGGCCTCCCTCCTGGTTTCTAGTGGCTGCTGGAAGTCCTCGGTGCCCCTTGGCATGCAGATGTTTCACTCCGAATTGCCTCGATGTTCACATCGTGTGTGTGTGTGTGTGTGTGTGTGTGTGTGTGTGTGTGTGTGTGTGGTGTGTGTGTGTGTGTGTGTGTGTGTGTGTGTGTGTGTGTGTGTGTGTTCTTCCCCCTTTTTATAAGGACACTCGCCATTACGTTTAGGGCCCTTTCTAATTCCAAGATGATTCATCTCCAGAACCTTAATTACATCTGCAAAACCTTTTTCTAAGTAGGTCATTTTCACAGGTTCCAGGTGTTAGCACCATGAACATACCTTCTTTCAAGGCCATTACTCGAGTCATTATATATAGGTATCAAATATTGCATAGGATATATGTAAGCTAAAACTTCTTTTCTGCTTACCTGGAATTCAAGAATTTGAATTCCTGTCTTTTATTTGCTAAAGTAAATATAATGTTATGAACTGGATACCTGAAACTTAGTAATAGCTAAAATGAATGAATAAATAACTGTAGATGGTTATTAAAAATAAAGGAACTACCATCAGAGTGAACAGACAACCTACAGAATGGGAGAAAATGTTTGCAATCTACTCATCTGACAAAGGACTAATATCCAGAATCCACAATGAACTCATACAAATTTACAAGAAAAAAACAAACAACCCCATCAAAAAGTGGGCAAAGGATATGAACAGACACTTCTCAAAAGAAGACATTTGTGCAGCCAAAAGACACATGAAAAAATGCTCGTCATCACTGGCCATCAGAGAAATGCAAATCAAAACCACAATGAGATACCATCTCACACCAGTTAGAAGGGCGATCATTAAAAAGTCAGGAAAAAACAGGTGCTGGAGAGGATGTGGAGAAATAGGAACACTTTTACACTGTTGGTGGGACTGTCAACTAGTTCAACCATTGTGGAAGATAGTGTGGGGATCCCTCAACGATCTTGAACTAGAAATACCATTTGACCCAGCCATCCCATGACTGGGTATATACCCAAAGGATTATAAACCATGCTGCTATAAAGACAAATGCACACATATGTTTATAGTGGCACTATTCACAATAGCAAAGACTTGGAACCAAGCCAAATGTCCAACAATGATAGACTGGATTAAGAAAATGTGGCACATATACACTGTGGAATACTATGCAGCCATAAAAAATGATGAGTTCATGTCCTTTGTAGGGACATGGATGAAGCTGGAAACCATCATTCTCAGCAAACTATCGCAAGGACAAAAAACCAAACACCGCATGTTCTCACTCATAGGTGGGAATTGAACAATGAGAACACAGGGACACAGGAAGGGGAACATCACACACTGGGACCTGTTGTGAGGTGGGGAGAGCGTGGAGGGATAGCATTAGGAGACATACCTAATGTTAAATGACGAGTTACTGGGTGCAGCACACCAACATGGCACATGTATACATATGTAACTAACCTGCACATTGTGCACATGTACCCTAGAACTTAAAGTATAATAAAAATATATATATAATTTGTTTTAATAGAAATATACATAATTACTAACTAAAAATTAATATAGTCCCTCCCACACTTATTTGAAATTTTGATGTTTTAGAAAACAGATTAAACTTAACCTTTGGGTCAATCATCATTAATGTGGTAAATATATTGCATTGCAATGAACTACCCTGCTTTAATATGAAAAGTCTTCGCCTTTGAGTATCTTATCATTTAGTGAGAAAATATGCAGGTGTCTACATTTAAAATACAATTCTGTTTAAGAAATCTACTATCCACCCCCATCTCAATGTAAAAAATTATTGAAACTGATAGGATGATTAATGCAAGGGGACGTGAACAAAAAGTTGGGAATAAGGTAGCAATTATGTCCCTTTACAGAAAATTCCTAAACTGCTCATACCGTTATTGAAAAGGAAATAAAGAAAGAGCATGAGGGAGAAATAGAGAGGGAAAGAGAGAGAGTAAAGGGAAGATCTTAGTTCTCAAGGAATTTTTCATAAACTTATACATGTTTCTGTATTCTTTTAGTTTTTCTCTGTGGAAAAGTCTGGAAGGTAACTTGGATATATAATCTATAAGACAAAGCTCTTACTTAATCACCCATCCCACAGCTGCTGGCCTGTTTCTCATGAAGAACCTTAATTTTTATATTATCATCTTTACAATGAACTAAAACTTGTAAGATTCCTCTTTGTATCTTATTGAAATAATATGTAATTTATTATGTTTTTCTTTAATGACAAAATGGTGATGACTTTCTTTTTTTTTTCCTCTGCCACCTCTTTATAGACTCATTACTCAGATGCCAACGTATCACCCATGTTCTCTTGTACAACTAGAGATTTAATTTAAAATATCTCTGTATGGATGTGCATGTTTTATGTCAAAACATTAAAAACAACAAGCTGCCAGTGAGAGTAGTAGTTTTGTATTTACATTTAAGTCTTTAATCCATTTTTAGTTAATTTTTGTGAATGGTGAGAGATAAGGGTCTGGTCTTATTCTTCTGCATGTGAATATTCAATTTTCTCATTACCATTTATTGAAAAGGCTTTCCTTTACTCATTATTTTTACTTGACACTTTTGTCAAAAATCAGTTAGCCCTAGATGTGTGGGTTTATTTCTGTGCCCTCTATTCTGCTCCATTGGTCTGTGTGTTCTTTTTATTCCAATACCATGCTATTTTCATTACTATCACTTTGTAGTATGTTTTGAAGTTTGGTAGTGTGAGGTCAACAGTTTTGTTCTTCTTGCTCAAGATTGCTGTGGCTATCCTAGGTCTTTCATGGCTCCACACAGATTTCAGGATATATATATTTTTTCATTTTTTGTAAAGAATGTCATTGGGATTTTGATAGAAATTGCATTGAAGTTATAGGTCACTCTGGGTAGTATGCACATTTTAGAAATATTAATTATTCCATGTATGTACATGCTATGTCTTTGTGTGTGTATGTGTGTTTGTATGTGTGTGTGTTCAATTTCTTTCATCAATGTTTTATAGTTTTCATCGTAAAGATCTCTAACCTCCTTGGCTAAATTTCTTCCTGCTACTGTAAAACTGTAAAATGGATGGCTTTCCTGATTTCTTTTCCACATAATTCACTAGTGGCATAATGAAACCACTGATTTTGTATGTTAATTTTGTATCCTGCCACTTTACTGAATTTTTAATTAGTTCTAATAGTTTTCATGGAGTCCTTGGAGTTCTCCATAGATAAGATTGTTTAATCTCCAAACAGGGTCAATTTGATTTGTTCCTTTACCATTTGGATGCCCTTTACTTCTTCCTTTTGTCTGATATTTCTGGCTGGGGCTTCCAGCAGTATGTTGAACAAAAGTGGGGAAAGTGGACATCATTATCGTATTTCAGAACTTACAGAGAAAGTGTTGAGGTTTTCCCCATTCAGTATGATGTTAGCTGTAGATTTGTAGTTACCAGAGAATGGGAAGAGGAGGCTGAAAGGGAGATGATGAGGGATTGGTCAACAGGTACAAAGTTATAGTTAGATAAAAGAGGTTAAGTTCTAGTGGTCTGTTGCATACTAGAATTACTAGTGTTAAAAAAATTTTTTTTTTTTTTTGAAACAGAGGCTCTCTCTGTCACCAGGCTGGAGTGCAGCGGTGTGATCTCGGCTCACTGCAACCTCCGCCTCCTGGTTTCAAGCGATTATCCTGCCTCAGCCTCCTGAGTAGCTGAGAATACAGGTGCCCACCACCACACCCAGCTAATTTTCGTATTTTTAGTAGAGACAAGGTTTCACCATGTTGGCGAGGATGGTCTTGATCTCTTGATCTCGTGACCTGCCTGCCTCAGCCTCCCAAAGTGCTAGGATTATAGGCGTGAGCCAACGCACCCAGCTGTATTGTATGCTTTTAAATGGCTAGAAGATAGGCTTTCAGATGTCATTATGAAGAAATAATAAGTATTTAAAGTGTTGGGTATGCTAATTACACTGATTCAATCATTATGTAATTTATGCATGTGCCAAAATCTCATACTGTACTCAAGAAATATGCACAATAAAAAATCTTAGCCAGTCTGATGAGACAATGTTATTTTTCGTACATTTTTCAAACTCCCATTCAAATGCCATCTGTTTTCGGGACTGTCTCCTAAACTTGTCTGTCCTAATTGTTCAATCCCTGTCCTAGGGTACCATTACACCAGGCCTGTGGTTGTGCTGTGACTGTTATTCCACTTCATTACTTTAATCTGCTGTTCTCTGGCAATAGACCTGGCATTCCTCTGGAGCTATATCCGTGTTTTATTTACTTTTGTTTCCCATGAGTTTAGCCTGGTACCTATATGCAGTAGCCACTAGGGAATACTAAATGGATTAAAATTATGACTTCTTCAAATATTTGCTTAATAAAGCTATCATTCATAGCATAAATGTGCCTATACCACCATTGGCCTATTACTGTTATGCAGAATCTCAGTTGAATATACTTTGGTCAGATTTTAAGTCCTCATATTAATGGATCCATAGGTTTAGACCTCTTGCATCAGTTGAAATTTCTCCACTTAGAGATCACAGATGCTGCCCCTCACTTCAGAAAACCCTCTTACTAGAAGAACCATGGATCAGGAGTAAGATGATCTCACTGTCAATCCAAGTTTACTATTACAATAACAACCAAAAATGAAAATCATGAAAATATGGGGTAGGCAGTGACTTCTCTATGCAGAAATGGAGATTTTCTTCATTTTTCTTTAACAGCTTTATTAAAATATAATGAAAACACCATAAACTATACATATGTAAACTGTACAATTTGATATGGTCTGACATAAACATAAATTTATGAAACACTTCTGTGATCAGAGAGTGGACATATTAATTACTCATAAAAGTTTATTTTCATCTATTTGTATATCTGTCAATTTCTAATATAAAAAAACCTCTCTGTGACTATATATCAGAATCAGAGAACAGATAACCTGTCCATAGGTAATTATGCATTTGAGTAGATTTCACTTTCTTATATTTGCAGATTCTCTCATTATCTGTTGTATGTTGTTTTTTATGAAGAATCTGTAGGGGAAGAATTTGCGGGATGTTTTAAATAGGCTTTGTATTTGACCTTGCCTTATGAAGAGCTGTTGCAGTTTCCACTGAAATCTTCCCATTACTCTGTTAAGTCTAGGCTTAATGAAGACATTAACCTCCTAATTAAATCACATATATGTTAATTTCTAATTCACAAGGCTAGAGCTGACACAATCTCCTATGGTTTTAATTTGTTTAATATCTGCTAAGATGTTCTATTTCCCTCTTTTATTCATCTGCTATGTTCTACTTCTCATCTTAGACTCAGTTCAGAGGCTACCCCTCTAACAGGGAAACTGTGTTGAATGTCTTCACCACCCCCCAACCTCCAAAAATAGATGCATGTTTTTTCTTGTGTTTATTCAGATTAACTTTTACTTTCATCTGACAATTTAAAGGTGTTATATGGAAATTGCTGATGTACTTATCTTTCATATTAGTCTGGGAATTCCCCATGGTGCGGGCTGTATCTGATCCACCTTGTGAATCCAGGGCTTGACACAATATCAAGCCCAGTGAACTCAATGAGTGACTCGTGGCAGGCAGGAAGTGGAATCCCCTCAAAAAATAAACATTGATTTAAAAAATGTCCAAAATATAAACACTGTGGCAATAAATAGTCTAAGACCAGAAAAAGAAAGTTGCTATATTTAACATTCCTCAAATAATATTCATCTAGTATCTTTCACATACTTCCACTAATATTTCTAATTTCTATAGTTATTATGTATTTAAATATTACCAAAGCCCCAAACCTAAACAGTTTTACCTTTTTCTTTGACTCATTCAATTTTTCATGGATTGTTAATAAAAATTTCATGGCTTGTCATTGCCTGAATGATAAAATTTTTATATCATTCTAACAGATAATTGATTTACTACATTAAAAAAAGGATAGCTATTCAATGGGTACATGGTTTCAGTTATGCAAGGTGAATATTTCTACAGATTTGTTGTACAATATTTTGCCTTTTACCATACTATATTGTACACTTAAATATTTTTAAGAGGCTATAGCCTATGTTAAGTATTATTATCACAACAGAACAGACAAATAAACAAAAATGACATTGTCTTTTGGATTAATGCTACATGTAGAAACAAATTGTATAGAACA
The DNA here is from genome assembly GCF_009828535.3 of Hylobates moloch. Classification (NCBI taxonomy): domain Eukaryota; kingdom Metazoa; phylum Chordata; class Mammalia; order Primates; family Hylobatidae; genus Hylobates; species Hylobates moloch. The sequence continues at coordinate 117,426,787 of NW_026652284.1, forward strand.
ATAGTACAGAAAACAGAAGGTTACAAAAATCTATATTACTTTGATTTATATTGTAATAAAATAAAGATTGCGTGTGTGTGTGTGTGTGTGTGTGTGTGTGTAGATATATGCATATACATAGGGAAGTTATTTCTAAAGCTATAGAAAAGATAAACCAATAGTGGATAGCATGGAATTTTATATGATATGCAATTAATCTAAAACCTGGCAGACAATAAGTAAGTAAATTTTAAAGAACAAACAAGTACAAAACAAATAAGATAGTATGTTTAATTCCATAATATCAATAATTAATTCAAATATAACTGGTATAAAAACAAAAATTAAAACACATGATTGTTAGATTAGATAAAAATCAAGACCCAAATATATGCTATCTATAAGAAGATTTCCTTACATATAATGATAGAGATAAAACATGAACAGAAGAAATGCATAAGGATCATCAAGTCACTTATCAAAAAAAAGAAAAGTGGTGTGACTAAATTGTAATAAGGATGAGTATGTCCCAGAACAAAGATAAATAATAAACCGATAAAGTGATAAAGAATCCAAATCTCCAAAAAGACATATAAAAGTCAAGGAGGAATTCAAAATAAATGAAGTAAGAACTCATAGAACTGCAAGAAGGAATAGAGGAATCTATAATTACAGTTTGGATTTTGTCTTCTCTCTCTCAGTAATCTATAACAAATGGACATAAAATCACAAAGGATATAGAAAACCTGAACAATTATCAACAAACTTTTTCCAAATTGACATTTATAGAAAAACTTCACCCAACAATAGCAGAATGAAACTATTTTCAAATACATAGAAAACATTTCCTGGTGAAACCCTGTCTCTACTAAAAATACAAAAAATTAGCCGGGCATGGTGGTGGGCACCTGTAGTCCCAGCTACTCGGGAGGCTGAGGCAGGAGAATGGCTTGAACTCGGGAAGCGGAGCTTGCAGTGAGCCGGGATCATGCCACTGACTCCAGCCTGGGCAACAGAGGATGACTCCGTCTCAAAACAAAACAAAACAAAACAAAACAAAAAACATTTCCTAAGGTAGAACATATTCTGGGTCATAATATATATCTCAACAATTTTAGTCAAACTGTAATTATACAATATATGTTTCATAAAATGTAACATTGAAAATAAATGACAGAAATATTTTTGGAAAAACATAAAATGTTTTAAAATTGACGACCACAATTCTATATAATCCAGTAAGGAAAAAGTGGAAGTCATAAGGAAAATTAGAATATGGCTTAGGATTTTAAGAAAATGAAAACACGATATATTAAAATGTGTAGGATGTAGCGAAAGTAGTGTTTAAGGACATTTCAAAACATGAAATGCTTATACTAAGACAGAAATGAAGTCTCAAATCAGTAATATAAACTTCTATCTCAAGAAACTATAAAATGAAGAGCAAATTAAACCCAAAGCAAGAAGAAAAAAGGGAATAAAGGATAGAACAAAAATATATTAAAGTAAAAACAGAAAAACTAATGGAGAAAAATCAATGAAATCAGTTGATTTTTGGAAAAAGTTAATAAAATTGATAAACATCTAGCTAGATTGACAGATAAGACCCATATTACCAATCTCAAGAATGAGAGAACAATAATAAATAACTCATAGACATCAAAAGCATAATAGAGTAATATATAGAAATACTATGCACAAAATGTGGCAACTTAAATGAAGCAGAAATATTTATTGAAAACAGGACTACCAAATCTCACGGAAAAACTAAATAAAATGAATAGTGTCATATTTATTAAGGATGCTGAATCTGTAGTTGAAAACTTTCCAACAATGAAACTTGCAGATTCAGATGACTTTACCAGAAAATACTACCAAACATTTAAAGAAGAAATAATACCCATTCTACAAAAAGTAATCAACAGAGTTCAGTGTCTAACATTTCAATAATTTGATAGATACTTGATAAAAAGAAGGAAAACATGAGTTGTTACCAAGTATTTTTTGTAATTGAGATTATCCATTTGTCAACATTTCACAGCAGTTTCAATTTAACTGTGTGTTTATAAATATATTTGTAATTTTTGATAAATATCAATTCAACCCCATTGGTAGATTTACTGGAGGCTGTTGATCACAGTCATGATTATTTACTATGCAAAGAATTATTTGCTTGTGCAACACAATCAATTCCAAGTACATAAAAGCCTTGTTGATTTCTTAATTCAGCAAGAACCTTGCTTTTACCATAGCAATATACTCCTCCAAAGTTTTTATTATTAGCACCAGAATAACAACTAATTTCTATCTTCAATTTTAAACAGGCTAAATTTTAGATTAGATTTTCAGAGCACTCCTATTAATGTCAGATGTTTTACCCTCAACTTAACAAATTTCTGGAATATTTATTTGATTCTATGAATTGAATGAAAAATATAAATAGAACCACTATTGGAATTAAGAGATGCTATGGTTTGAATGTGTCCCTAAAAGTTAAGGTGTTAAAAAATTAATCTCAAATTAAAGTGTTGTAAGGTGACCTTTAAGAGATCATTCAGTCATGAAGGAACTGCCCTCAGTAATGGATTAATGACATTATTTTGGAAATAAGTTTCCGATAAAGTAATGAGTTTTGCCCAATTCCTCTTGCTTTCTCTCACAGGCTCTCCTGCAATTCTATTACCTGTTTGAATGTGAAGATGGGATGATGTAACAAGAAGGACCTCACAAAATACCTCCCCGACCACCCCACCATCTTGCACTTTCCAGTCTGCAGAACTGTGAGAGAGAAATTTTTAAAATTATTATTATATTTTAAGTTCTAGAGTACATGTGCACAATGTACAGGTTTGTTACATAGGTGTACATGTGCCATGTTGGTTTACTGCACCCATCAACTCGTCATTTACATTAGGTATTTCTCCTAATGCTATCCCTCCCCCAGCCCCCCAGACCCTGATAGGCCCTGGTGTGTGATGTTCCCCTTCGTATGTCCATGTGTTCTCATTCAACTCCCACCTGTGAGTGAGAACACACGGTGTTTGGTTTTCTGCCCTTGTGACATTTTGCAGAGAATGATGGTTTCCAGCTTCATCCGAGTCCCTGCATAGGACATGAACTCCTTTTTTATGGCTGCATAGTATTCCATGGTGTATATGTGCCACATTTTCTTAATCCAGTCTATCATTCATGGACATTTGGTTTGGTTCCAAGTCTTTGCTATTGTGAATAGTGCCACAATAAACATACATGTGCATGTGTCTTTAGTAGCATGGTTTATAATCCTTTGGGTATATACCCAGTAATGGGATCGCTGTGTCAAGTGGTATTTCTAGTGCTAGATCCTTGAGGAATTGCCACACTGTCTTCCCGAAAGGGTGAACCAATTTACACTCCTACCAACAGTATAAAAACTTTCCTATTTCTCCACATCCTCTCCAGCATCTGTTGTTGCCTGACTTTTTAATGATCGCCATTCTAACTGGCATGAAATAGTATCTCATTGTGGTTTTGATTTGCATTTGCCTGATGACCAGTGATGATGAGCATTTTTTCATATGTCTGTTGGCTGCATAAATGACTTTTCTTTGAGAAGTATCTGTTCATATCCTTGATGGGGTTGTTTGACTTTTTCTTCTAAATCTGTTTAAGTTCTTTGTAGATTCTGGAGATTAGCCCTTTGTCAGATGGGTAGATTGTAAAAATTTTCTCCCATTCTGTAGGTTGCCTGTTCACTCTGATGGTAGCTTCTTTTGCTGTGTAGAAGTATGGCAGTATGGCTTTTTTATTCCTTTTTTCTTGCCTACTTCTCCATTTTGGAATAGGAATGTCTAGCCTATGCTTGTTCCAACACTGTTTTGGAAGCACATAACTTGTTAATTTCACAGGCTTATAGCTGTAAAGGAACTTGCTTCTGGATGAATCATGCTGTTAATCTCACCCATCTCTGATAAGACTCTGAACTCTGGACATTTGAGTTGGTGCTGGAAATAGTTAAGACTTTGGGGCTACTGAGATTTAATAAATGTATTTTACATGAGAGAAGGACATGAATTTTGGGGATCATGAGCAGAATATTATGGTTTGCATGTGCCCCCAAAATTCATGTTTTGGAAACCTAATCCTCAATGCAAAAGTATGAATAAGTGGGACCTTTATAAGGTGATTAGGTTATGAGGGCTCTGCCATCACTAATGGATTAATGCTATTATTTAGAGTGAGTTCCTGATAAAAAGGATGAGTTTAGCTTCCTTCCTCTTGCTCTCTCTTTCCCTTTTGCAATAAATTATGCAGCAAGAAAGCCCTCACCAGATGCCAGCTGCCTCCCTGTTGAGATTACCAGTCTTCAGAATGTAAGAAATAGCTCTCTATGTTTTATAAATTATCCGGTGTGTGGTATTTATTATAGCAACACAAAATATACTAAGAAAACATATATCATATTTGAGGCATCTAATTTAAAATAAAAACAACTTTAAACACATGAACTTTTTTTCTGTCTTTTTATACTGCAGAAGGAAACATGAAATATAAATAAATTTAAAACAATAGGTGTTTTGTCAACATTTAAAGTGAAGCTTCACAGATTGATGAGCAAAACCAACCGGATTGGTAAAATTTCTATCTTCAGGCAGAGACATGTTAAAATTACTCTACTGTTTTAGGTAGATGCTGAGACAGGTTGATATTTATTGGTTTTTCACATGGTCAGAGACATCACTGGTGGAAGGTGATATGATTTGGCTGTGTCCCCACCAAATCTCATCTTGAATTCCCACGTGTTGTGAGAAGGACAAGTGGGAGGTAATTGAATCACGCAGTCAGGTCTTTCTGGTGCTGCTCTCATGATAGTGAATAAGTCTCATGAAATCTGATGGTTTTATAAGCAGAAATTTCCCTACACAAGCTCCCTCTTTTTGCCTACTGCCATCCGTTTAAGACGTGACTTGCTCCTCCTTGCCTTCTGCCGTGATTGTGAAGCCTCCCAAGCCATGTGGAACTGTTATTCCATTAAACATATTTTTGTTCCCAGTCTCAGGTATATCTTTATCAGCAGTGTGAGTATGGACTAATATAGTATATTGGTACCAGTAAAGTGGGGTGCTGCTGAAAAGATACCTGAAAATGTGGAAGCAACTTTGGAACTGGGTAAAAAGCAGAGGTTGGAACAGTTTGGAGGGCTCAGAAGAAGACAGGAAAATGTGGGAAAGTTTGGAACTTGCTAGAGACTTGTTGAATGGCTTTGACCAAAATGTTGATAATGATATGGGCAATAAGATCCAGGCTGAGGTGGTCTCAGATGAAGAAGAGGAACTTGTTGGAAACTGGAGTAAAGGTAACTCTTGCTATGTTTTAGCAAAGAGACTGGTAGCATATTACTTCTGCCCTAGAGATTTGTGGAACTTGAGAGAGATGATTTGGGGTATCTGGCAGGATAAATTTCTAAGCAGAAAGGCATTCAAGATGTGACTTGAGTGCTGTTAAAGGCACTCGGTTTTATAAGGGAAGCAGAGCATAAAATTTCAGAAAATTTGCAGCCTGACAATGTGATAGAAAAGAAAAATCCATTTTCTGAGAGGAAAATCAAGCTGGCTGCAGAAATTTGCATAAGTAGTGAGGAGCCAATGTTAGTCCCCAAGACAATGGGGAAAACGTCTCCAGGGCCTATTGGAGGTCTTCATGGCAGCCTTTCATAACAGGTCTAGGAGAAAAATGTGATTTTGTAGGCTGGGCCCAGGGTCCCCATGCTGTGTTCAGCCTAGGGACATGGTGCTCTGTATCCCAGCTGCTCTGGTTGTGGCTAAAAGGGGCGGACATAGAGCTTGGGCTGTGGCTTCGGAGGGTGCAAGCCTCAAGCTTTGGCAGCTTCCATGTGGTGTTGAGCTTGCCAGTGCACAGAAGTAAAGAATTGGGCTTTGGGAACCTCTGCCTAGATTTCAGAGGATGTATGGAAACTCCTGGAGGTCCAGGCAGAAGTTTGCTGCAGGGGGAAGGCTCTCATGGATAACCTCTGCTACGGCAGTATGAAAGAAAAATGTGGGGTTGGAGCTCCCACATAGAGTCTCTACTGAGGCACTGCCTTGTGGAGCCGTGAGAAGAGGCCCACCATCTTCCAGACCCCAGAATGCTATGTCCACTGATAGCTTACACCATGTGCCCGGGAAAGCTGCAGACGCTCAACCCCAGCCCATGAAAGCAGCCAGAAGGAAAGCTGTGCCCTGCAAAGCCACAGGAGTGGAGCTGCCCAAGACCATGGGAACCCACCTCTTGCATCAGTGTGACCTGGATGTGAGACATGGAGTTAAAGGAGATCATTTTAGAGCCTTAAGATTTGACTGCTCAGCTGTAATTTGGACTTGTGTGGGGCCTGTAACACCTTTGTTTTGGCCAATTTCTCCCGTTTAGAATGGCTGTATTTACCCAATGCCTGTACCCACATTGTACCTAGGAAGTAAATAACTTGCTTTTGATTTTATAGGCTTATTAGCAGAAGGCACTTGCCTTGTCTCAGATGAGAAGTTGGACTATGGACATTTGAGTTAATGCTGGAATGAGTTAAGACTTTGGGGAAGGCATAATTCATTTTGAAATGTGAGGAAATGAGATTTGGGAGGGCCCAGGGGAGGAATGATATGATTCGGCTGTGTCCCCACCCAAATCTCATCTTGAATTCCCATGTGTTGTGGGAGGGATCCAGTGGGAGTTACTTGAATCATGGGAGTAGGTCTTTCTCATGCTGTTTTCATGATAGTAAATAAGTCTCATGAGATCTGACAGTTTTATAAGGGTGAGTTTCCCTGCACAAGCTCCCTCTTTTTGCTGGCTGCCATCTATGTAAGATATGATTGCTTCTCCTTGCCTTCTGCCATGATCGTGAGGCCTCCCAAGCCATGTGAAACGGTAAATCTGTTAAACCTAGTTTTGTTTCCAGCCTTGGGTATATCTTTATTGGCAGCATAAAAATGGACTAATAAAGAAGGCAAATATCAACAAATATGTTGTGCAAATTTTACATGCATCATCAATTTGAGAAATAGAAATGTGGTACTTGATATTTTTACAAAACTTTTATCTCATTGCTGTTGAAAAGATTCAGTTACATTAAAGTATTGTCAAAAATACAACAAATACATAGTTATGCATATAATAGATGGCAAAAACACTATGGCAATATGTTGAGGCTATTCTCTATTTCATAGTCAACAAAACTGTCTGTAAAGGGACAGCCATTTTATTCTTTTTAGGCCATACAATCTCTGTCACAATTACTCAGCCCTGCCACTGTAACAAAACAGTAGCCATAGAATATACAGGTGCTCCTCAACTTACGCTGGAGTTTCATCCCAATAAACCCATTATAAGTCAAAAATGCATTTAATACGCCCAAGCTACTGAACATCACATCTTAGCCCAACCCACCTTAAGTGTGCTCAGAACACTTACAAAGCCCACCATTGGGTAAAATTATCTAACACAAAACCTATTTTATAATTAAGTGTTGAATTTCTTATGTAATTTATTGAATACTGAATGTGAAAAACAGAATGGTTTTGTGGGTACTTGAAGTACAGTTTCTACTGAATGTGTATCCCTGGTGCACCATTATAAAGCTGAAAAATTGTAACTCAAACCATCATAAGTTGGGGACTAGCTGTATATAAAATAGAAAACATGGTCATGTTCCAATAAAACTTTATTTACAAACAAGAAAAAATGTTTTATGTAATTATTGTGTCATAAAATATATTTGTTTCCAGCTAGTTAGAAATGTAAATGCCATTTGAACTTTGCATTTTTGTCTTATTTTGTTCAGGCTGCTACAATAGAACATCTTAGGCTGGTAGCTAAGAAATTTATTTCTCATGGTTCTGGAGGCTATGAATTCCAATGAGAAGATGCCAGCACATGTGGTATTTGGTGAGGCCTGTGTCCTGGTTCATAGATGGCCATCTATGTCCTCTGGACACTAACCCATTTATGAGGGCTCTGACCTCATAACTTAATCACCTCACAAAAGCCCCACCTCCAAGTACCATTATATTGAGGATTAAGTTTCATTGTATGAATTTGGAGAGACATAAATATTTTGTCTATAGCATAGGTAGTACCAAAATATTTAGCAGGACAGATTTGGCCAATGGGTGGCAATTTGCTGACCCTTTCTCTATACACTCTATGGAACATACTTGTATGTTCCCAGCTGTAATGTTTAAGTACATCAGAATGGATAGTCACCATAGTTAGAGGCCAAAGTTGATAGCATTGCACAAGAGGAATTAGTGAGCCAGGAAAAAGTTTGGAATCCCTAATAATAAACTATGCAGAGTGTCAGAGAAGTGACCCTTAAGGATCCAGCAGTTTGGGGTTATCAGAAAGCCATAAAAGGATATCAACATAAACCATGACATTCCTGTAATGAGCAGGGGCAGAAAGAGGTTTCTACCAACTGATTTGCAGGTAGGGGATGTGGACGAGCAGGAGTTGAAGTAGGTGTGAGAGAATTGAGCCATTTGGGTAATGCCTGCTGGCTGCTGCTGCTAAGAAAACATTTTATTTGACTTCATCTTGTCTCTCAAAAGTACCAAGGGGATTTCTCTCTCAGATATAGTTGCTCTCTGGCCAGGGCACATACACAGACAGATATTTATTTCTCTGGAAGTTTTCCTAGCTCATTTCATTGGCTTTGTTACTTACTTTTCTGACCTACTTCTGCACCACAAAATTATATAGCAGGTCTTACAGGTTATTGTACTCATTTACTGCATGTCAGTCTCCCGCAATGAGACTGAGCTTCTTAAAGCTATGGGCAGTTCTTTCTTTACCTTTGTAACTGCAGGACCTAGGACAATGCTTGAAACTGAGTTACAAACTCCTTAAGTATGTGTTGTGCAAAACCTAATTATAGCATAGATATGATTTTGCATTCTGCCTTTGTCACTCAATATTTTATTATAAGCATTTCATTTTGTTTTATAGTCTTCGTAATTATCATTTTAATGGCTGCATAAAAGTCCATCAATTTCATGTGTCATAATTTTCTGTACTATTTCTGCTTTGTATATTGAAGTTATCTTCACAGTTTTACTATTAGTTAAGTATTTAATTAGATATTCTTTATCATTTTAAAATTTGGAAGGCTTGAAGGCTTGATTTGGATTACCCATTTCTTTTGAAAAATATTTATAAGAGAATGACTACTTTTCCTCAAACACATCCTTTATTAATGAAAGTCGTATTTAATATAACAAGAATATACATATGAACAAAGAATATAAAATATATATACATAAACATACATAGACATGTAAATATATAAAGTATAAATCCTAGATATTAATATTTAAGTATGTACATTAACATATGTTTAGCATATCTTTCAGGGGGAAAAAAGACCTTATATTTAAGTTGAAAAAGTCTGAAGCAAGATTTCAGTCTGGTAGAACTCCATTACTAAGAAAAATCTAGTGCCAGAGATAGAAAATACTCAGTAAAATTTGGTACATAGGTACCAATAATTATAACCTGGAAATTAAGGGGCCAGATGACGGATATATAGTTTATTCATTCTTCTTTAATTGATTTAATCCAAATATAATTCACTAGATGTTTAAATTATTTATGTGTAATTATTAATCAAACTTCAAAAAGCAATACCAGTAATTTACTTTTTAAACAATGTTATTGAGGTATACTAAACATACAAGAAACCACATAAATTGTATTGAAGGGGTACCATTGGATAGGTTCTGTTATGTGTATGCACACATGAAGCCATGGGCACAATCAAGATTGTGTACAATGGCATCGTCCCCACATTTTCTTGTGTCTCTTTCTGTTCCCTCACTGCAACCATTCCTTGCATCCCCTGGTAACCAGACAACCACCTATCTGCTCTTGGTCACCAGAGATTAGTTTGCTTTTTCTATTTTTATATAAAATGAGTTATACAGCATGTAGTGTATTTTATCTGATTTACTACATGCCAGCAGTTATGGCAAAGGTGTGTGATATGGTTTGGCTGTGTCCCCACCCAAATCCCATCTTGAATTGTAGCTCCCATAATCCTCACATGTCATTGGAGGGATCCAGTGGGAGGTAGTTGAATCATGGGGGTGTGTTTTTCCCATGCCGTTCTCTTGATAGTAAATAAGTCTCAGGAGATCTGATGGTTTTATAAAGGGCAGGTCCCCTGCACATGCTCTCTTTCCTGACACCATGTAAGATGTGCCTTTGCTCTTCCTTCACCTTCCACCTTAATTGTAAGGCCTCCCAGCCATGTGGAGCTATGGGTCCATTAAACCCCCTTTTGTTAATAAATTGCCCAATCTCAGGTATGTCTTTTTTAGCAGTATGAGAACAGATTAATACTGTTTGACACTGATTTTTATGAGTGTCAAATTCTTTTGATGGCACAAGACAAGAGATAGGTTCAACATTCCTACCTGAATTCTCATTCTGCTTTATGGACTTTTTACACTCACACACTGTGGAACTGGCCCCTGAGAAAAAGAAAATGATCTGACTCCTCTCTTGTTTAACACAGTACTTATCCCAAAACCTTGCACTAGTCCTGCAAGGCATATTTGTGTTGATATAAATCAAATTAATATGGACTAAATTTAGAGCACCAGATAGAGTTCTACCCAATGACTCATGAAATCCCTTTTTAAGAAATGTCTGACTAAAGAATAATCAGTCACATTGAGTGATCTTGATTGCCTACAAGCCTGGAAATGAACTGTTTTGAGTTGGCCCCACAAAGTATGTGGCAACACTTATGATCTTTTCGTATTATAAAAATTTAAAAATATATATTGAAAAACAGGACTTTGAGACCCTATGTGTGCATATCCATATTTCAGAATATTTGCATAAAGAAAATCAACCTGTACAGCGTTGTTATAGCACGATCAGATTCCTGCTCAGTGCACGGTGACCAATCAATGCATCCAAACAGCAGGAATTGCAGTAGATGAAGAGTTTAATAATCAAACAGCAGCCAAAGAAAAAGATGAGAGGGAACCTCAAATCTACCTCTCCTAGAAGTTTTGGACTGGGGTTTTTAAGGGAATTTTGGTGGGTAGAGAGCTGAGGAGCTAGGGTTGCTGATTGTTTGCAAAATGAGAGGTTGAGTCATGGGATAGGGAGATGAAGAAACCACATTCCTATACCGAGTGGCTTCCTCAAAGGGGGTCTTCAGGCTGGCTGGCATCAATGGACTTGTTGGAATGCAGGATCTGCTAAATATCTCAAATGAAAAATGAGGTTTATTAGTGGTAAGGATGTTATCTACAGAAGTTAGGATCTTGTGATGGGGGTAGGTGACTTCTAAGTGGTAGCTTTAAGGAAGTGGCTCTAGGGCAAGCTGGTTCAGGCTTTGCTTTGCTTCTACTCCAAGCTTCTGTTTGTGTTAAGAATCTAGCAATTAAGTTGTATTAATTTTATTAGGACAGTTTCAGTGTCAAATTACAAGGGTTCAAGGCATAGTTCTAACATTTCCTACAGCGTGATGTCACTTGAGTTTTTTTGTTTTTTTTTTTTTGGAATTCCAATTACCTCTTGTGGTACATATAGATAAGAGAAACCAATTCAAAGGGCTGTTTTTGTAAGGGTAAAGTAAAAATGGATAATATGTAAAAATATCAAGTGGAAGGCTCTGTGCATTGTCTTTCATGAATAATTGTGAATCGAATTAATTGAGAAATTAGATGGAATCTGGACACATATTTGAAAACACCATTAGGAGACAGGGAAGCTAGACATAAGATCAGCTAGCATTTGAAGCTTGATTCAGTAAGTCTCTCTCATTCAATGATTTTGACCTGTCTTCTTTGGTTAAAATTATATCATTGGTCAGTGTTTATCATTATGAACCTGAAGACTAGAAGGCTTCCATTTAAGCCAGGGTTAATTAATGACTATGTATTCAGCCTTGGGCAAGCCATTCAGTCTCTCTCAATCTCAATGGACTTATTTATAAAATGGTAATAATTGTACCTATTTGTCTTATCTCACAGCGTTATTTTGAGAAATAAATAGGATAATGTATGTGAAATCCCTTTGCAAATGACCACATATGCTGCTAGAAAATTGTCAGAGTGTGACTATTTATTGAGCCCTAGAGCAACCATCTGGGTGATTAGCTTTATTCACACCCACCCTTTCTGAGACTGCTACCTTTTGTTCCATTGAGAAGGGATTCACAGCATTTGATTGACTAGATCTATTACACTCCTAAGGGTCATACTGACACATCTCTTAACCTGAGGTTAGGCTGGAAACTGACATGAATGGAAAGACTCTGGTTAGTGAATGAGATGCCCATGGCAGCTCCAAGTCTTCTCACCATCAAGAAGGCTGTCAGCTCCAAATGACAGCTGATGGTGCTACAGCCCCGGTGCTGCAGCTGTCCCTGAGCAGAGAGCCTTTTGTTCTTATTATGCAGCTGTCAAGGTGGTGGCAGGCAGCATCATCTAACGACACAAACCGGTGTCAGAACTTCCCAAAAAGATTTGTAGGTTTCTCACTGACCATTTCGTCTCATTACAAATGCCACAGGCCTCAGTGAGTCCTCTTTCAATGTATCACACTCTTAAAGTCATTTTGTGATGATCTTCTCTGCCACGGCTTCTTCTGAAGAAAGCCTTGTAGTCTGCCGGAACAGGGATGAGCCCCTGTCCTATTCCAAGAACAAATTAATCAAATATGACTGGAAGGAAAGTCCTGCGCTTTGTTTTCTGGTGACATAAGACATAGTACACCCAGACAGTTCTACAAATGTCAAACAATGAAAAAAGGTAATAATTACTATCAAAGAGATGTTTGTAAAATATGATAGAATTTCAGTGGTAGAAAGGAATTTATTTATACTGTTATTTAATAAATAATTTGATTTTTGACAAATATTTGTTGGTGACTATCAAGGCCGACTCGCAGCTGTCTGTCTGTCTTGGTGTATAATGAACAGGCTGGAAATGATGCCGGCTCCCTTGATACTAGTGTCCCCCATGGGAAGGCACACATACATTTAAAAAATACATGCTTAAATATAAAGAATGGGTGAATAATTTTTTGAGGGTGTCATGGTCCTCTCAAACCAAGTTTATAATAAAATGCATAAGAAATGTCTCTATGTTGAGTAAATTAAACCTCTAATTTTGGCTAAATAGAGATTTATGGTCTAATTCCAGAAGCAGAATCTAGAGCTATGATTCTTTTAAGTTTCTTGCTCTTATAACTATGAAATCAATAGTTTTGTTTTGTTATAAGAGCATAAGAAGTAGCACACTGTATTCAAGAGTTCCAGAGTTTTTTTTATTATTGTGAATTCCAAAAATTGACCAAAAACAATCAAAGATTCTAAGATATTATTTGGCCTCTAGAAGGAGCCTGGGGCAGAGAGATCCAAGGCTGAGCACAGCCGGGATTTAGAGTGACTGGTATATGTGTAGGTAGAAAGGGTAGCAGGGATTGGCAGTAATGGTATCAGGCCGTTACACATCCTCGCAGACTTGGCTTTAGGATCTGGCCAAATGCATCTACCTCTTAACACGCCCGGCCTCCCCTTCACTCTTCAAATGACTGAAGTGTTTTCTGGATTCACAGGTGGAATCAAGATACAAACTGTGGTGGAACAATCAATTTGCGCAACTCCTGTTGTAGTCTTCCTTCTGGAAAGAAAGGGCAGCAATTTAAGGCCAGGTGATGCTTGGAAATATCCAGGAATAGAAAGCTGCATGTAGCAACTCAGGCGGAATCACCAGGACTCAATTTCTTTCTCTTGTCATCTCTTGGTTTGATTTCTTCTGGTGTGGCTTTATGTTGAAGAAGATGCTTGGAATATACTTCAAAGATAAATCTGGTTAAAAAACAAAATAAAGGAGGAGAAAGAGAGAGGGAGGAGTCGCAGAGACAGATAGAGAGCTAGAGAGAAAGAGAGAGAGAGAGAGTCAGAATACTAGGTAACCTGGATACAAGAAACAGAATCAATACCATTAATACCACTGAAAAGATGTTATATGGCCAGAATAAAATCATGCATACCAAACTCGGTGGTATTGTTAGTGTCAGCATATCATAGATGCTCAGTTAATATTGGTAGCTGAATCTAAATTTAATGAATGCCTGTTCGGCTATCAAAATACCTTTCTTCCTCATCCAGTATCATTTACATTGCAAATATAATAAGAAAAACTATATAAGAAAAAAATAACAAGAGACAACCACTGGACCTCCAGAGTCAGCTAAGAGAGAAAGCCTTGTGAAATACAGCCAATGTAGCTTCTAGCTCCCAGTTCTACTAACATAAATTAGAATTACTGTAGCTCATTTTTATCAGTATATGTTCTAGATATTTTATGCTGAAAGCTTTTAAGTGGAGTAGAATAACAGTTATCAACTTTGTCATCATATATTCCTGATTTTAATCCTTGGTCACTACCTATTTATTGTCTGCACAAATGTTAACAAATTGCTAACTCCTCTGAACAGATAAAATGAGGCCAATATTGTGTACCTCATCAGGTCATTGAGAAGTCCAATTTTGAGAATATTAGTACAGTGACTAGCATGTAGTACTTTCTACATAAATGGATGTCATATAAGTATAAATGACAAGAAGGTGTGAAGCCTGTCTCTCTACTTTTCTCACTTAATTATCAATGAAATTTCATGCAGCTTAAGGATTTTTAATTGTCTATAACTTCTTTAACATTTGCCAATTTGTTAATAATGCTATTAAAAACAACTTGGATTCCATGAATTGTAATACAATTCAGAAAGCTACAGCATAAAGCTGATAAAAATGTTTTCATTGGTGGGGCTTAAATGTTTATTTTAATGAAGAGACACATTAAGGTGAGTTGATTCCTGATTCCTGTCTTTGTGCTTGTTGTTATCTACTTATTCTTCAATTCCAATAAAATTGGTTCATCAAATATTCGGAGGCTCCTGGGTATAGTGGTCATGAGAAATGGTAAATTTCTGAAATTAGCCTTCCCCCAGCATTACTACTGAATATCTCTGTAATCTTTGGCAGTTTGAACTTGCAACTCTTATAAGTAAATTTCCCCTGTCCTTCCCGCCCCGCTAGCTTAAGTTAGACCCCATATCTCTGCACTCTTTTTTTCCTCCCCTATGAATAACTTTACAGTAACATTGTGGTATTTTCTTTCCATCTTACTGGTAGACAGCAAATTCCTCAAGGGGATTAGTTACATCTGGATTGGCATAGAGGAGGTACTTGGTGAATAATAATTGAATGAATGAATGAGCGTGTCTTACACTAAAAATAGTAATGCGCACAGCAGTTCCTGTAGGTAGAGCAGTATTGTTACAGAGGTAACAATAATACAAAAGTAACAAACAATTAATTAAAATTAATGCTAAACTCTTAAGATTGACTAGGCACTATTCCAAGGGCTTTATTATATTCATTCAATTATTTTCTCATTGCAAGAGAATACGAGGTATTTACTACATTTTCCCACTTGCATAGATAAGAAATCAGAGGCAAAGGAAACTTTATAACCCTCTTAGGATCACATAGTTAATTAATGTCGAAATGGGGATCAAAATATAAGTAACATCAGTTTTCTGAGGATCCTAAAATTTCAGAGGATCTAGTTAGTGTTAGGTGTGTGTATTTAAATTTCGTGGCTTCAGTTTTCTCCTATGGAGAGGTTGGACTCCATCATCTCCAAGATACTCTCCAATGGTCATTCTTGTGATTCTGTCCTTTCTTTCTCATTGGTGACTCTGTTGTCCTTCTTGGCCACCTCAGCCCATCTCCTGTCTTCTCCTTTAATGGGATCACACTTGCCCTGGGGTCTTTGGTCCCAAGGGCTCAGGCTCCCCTGATAGTGTGTCTGTGCTGCTGTTCAACTTTCTCCCATGTGTTGTTCATTCTCTTTCTAGAGGGGAAATCAACTGTAGTCAGGGGAGTAATTAGCTGGCTGATTACTGCTGATCTATTAATTGGGAAGTGCTGTAGGCCCTATTTAGAGTGATCTGACTAATAAAATCACAGTATCTTTAATCAAGGATTCAGTGATGTTTCTAGCTAGTGGAAATGGGATATATTTTACTGGTGAAAATATTCCTCCTCCTTCACCATGATGTTTCGTGAATGCAGCTCCACATTTGAACTGCTATGCCCTAAGCCTATCATTGCTTGTACGTTCACTTGATTGTGTCTGTCACTAGACTATTAGTGTTATAAGGGCAGGTACTTGGTGGATTTTATCCGTCAGTCTCTAGAATCTGTCTCATTGCCTCACACAGGATAGGAACTCAATAAATGTAGGTAGACTGCTCTAAGCTTCAGCGTTTGTCCTTTGTACAAAGAGGATATTAATAGATACTTTGTTGGGTTATCAAGTGTTATCTCAAGAGTGTATATAATGATAGTGGTGGTTGTCGATATATAAAAAGAAGATAGTAAAGAGTAAGTGCCCTTCATATTATGATTAAGCTGTGGGAATAAATTCTTATGGTTGTGAATGACTAATAATAAATTGACAAAAGAAGTGAATGAATGGATTGTTGAATAAATGACAGAATAATTTAACTCAGAGGTAACCTTTAAGTCCGATTTATTTGATTACTACACATATTAACTATAGCCCAGTATGTCTTCTTTCTTAATGAAACTCACCACTTACTCTCATTTGGTTCTGATGTCACTAGCCAATTACTATTCTGCCTTGAGAGAACATTGTAGCTTTTTCCCCCCTGCGTGATGGTTACTAACATTTCTAGATAAAAAGAAATATCTTGAGGATACTATCAGATGTAGTCATTTGTTAAGTTGTTTTACATTTCTTTATGAATAGAGAATAAACTAGTATGCTGGGTACTATTAATTGGTTGCTTTAACCTTCATTTCAACCTCCTATTTGGAGAAGCTTAAAGGTTAAAAATGGCATTTCAAAAACTACCTTTAACCAGGGTTCTGGATATAAAATAAAGTTCTATGAACTGAATACATTTGTATGACACCCAGATACCAGATATAAAACAAAGACCGCATTTCAGCATAATTTGATTTTTTCTGATGCCAAGAAAACCCACAGACGTGAGAAGTATCCTTCAGCCTCACTCCAGGGTTTATTCTCCTTTTACCGGGCTAAAGGGGGACATTGTGGAGACCCCAGTGGCAAGATTGTCTTTTTGACTCCAGAGTAGAAAGTACGGGCATAATTCCAGTAATTATGTCTAAAGTAGGGCTCACTGATGGGTGCCTTCTGCATTGACATGGGAATCATTCCTAGAAACTAAGCCTATAAACTACTGCTTTAGGCCTGGTATCCTTTATTAAATCACTTCCTGCTTAAAAAGACCTGGAGTGATTTTTAAAATTTATTTCACGGAACCCTAACCAAAAGGTAGAGTGTTAATATTGAACATGACTGTAAAAAACACTTGCTAGGCTGGGCGTAGTGGTTCATGCCTGTAATTCCAGCACTTAGGGAAGCCAAGGTGGGCGGATCACTTGATGTCAGAAGTTCGAGGCCAGCCTGGCCAACATGGTGAAAACCGATCTCTACTAAAAATACAGAAAAAACTGGCTGGGTATGGTGGCTCGTGCCTGTAGTCCCAGCCATTCGGGAGGCTGAGGCATGAGATATGAGAATTGCTTGAACCTGGGAGGTGGAGGTTGCAGTGAGCCAAGATCTCACCACTGCACTCCAGCCTAGTGACAGAGCGAGACCGTGTCTTAAAACAACAACCACCACCAAGCAAACAAAAAACATGCTGAACCTGGAGGTAGTGGGTCCAACTGCATTTTCACTCCTTCACTAGCATCCCATCAGTCCCCAGAACAGCCCTCTGTATACAAGAGCTGCTCACAGCTTCTTTTAAAACATTCCCAATATGTAGAATATATGGATGATACATACTCTCATAGACCAAGAACATTTATACCTGGATATAAGCATCTTTTCTATCAAGGCTTGTTAGGCCAAGGCATTCACATGCTTGTGCTAGAAGAGTCTTCACTCATTAGAAAGTTCACACATACAAGGATCATAAGATCCACAAGCAATATCTCTCTATGGACATCAAAATGGTATTTCAGATGGCTGCACATTCTTTCATCAGTGGAAAAGCCAGCGCTTACTTGAACGTACCCTTATTTTTTCATTTTGATATTTAATAATATAGTTAGAAAAACAATCAATGTTTTCAGTATATTGTCATCTTCACTCTTAATTTTTTTTTCCTTTGTGATACATTTCTATAAAATTTGCTCAGGTTAAAACATGACTTGTAATTGATTTAAAAAATGAAATCACTTTTCTTACTCTCTGTTCTCTAACTTAACAATGACTCTGTGGTGAAGAGAGAAATACATTAATCTCTAAATTACATGATTCTATTGCAAATCTTCTCCACGATCCTCTTCTCTCCTCATTGTAGCCTTGTTCCCTGGCAACAAATCCCAGAGTAGGGGATGGTGGAAGAAAAAGCACCTTTTTTTTTCCCCCAAGAAATAACAGTTGAATTCAGTGAAGGTAAGATGTCTAGCTACCAGGAGAATGCCTTGTACATTTTTAATTCATTTTTTCATCATAAATTGTTATAGAAAATTAATGGCTATTTTCCATTCTTTCAATATAGTTACCATTTTTGTCTAAATTTCTATATGAAAATTGTCTATTTTTTGTCTTTCTTATAAAATTAGATTTTGAAAAATCTTGATAGAACAAACTCTCTGCCTGTAGAACTGCTGCTTAGACCAAATTGGTTGGTCAGGTCGTGGAAGCAGAATGTGGGCCAGGGCAGTGGGTGGTTGGTATGGACAGTCACTGTTTTAATTTGAGACATCAAACATGAATACATACATAGGTTACAAAATTTGCCCAGTGTTATACAAATACCTATTTAAAGAATCACGGATCCTCAGTCCTTGACTTTTCCACCATGACATTCTTTAGAGAAGACAAATACAAACACACACATGCATACACACACATGCACGCACATACACACACACACACAGACAACACAGTTATTTATTTTTAAAAAATCAAGTTTCCCCAAGGCTATATCCAAACACAGTATTAGGTTTTTAACATCAGTCCAGGAAGCCTGGAGTCATAATGTGGAATTGGGGCAGAAAGAAAGGAGCGGGGGCATACTGGCTGTTTGGTTAAGCTTGTTTGAGAACTTATTTTCAAACTTCTTCTAATATATTTACAAGATAATCTTAAAAGCCAACCTTAAAAATATCAAAGAGGTCACCCTTCTGCAGAATTTGCTAGAGAGTAACTACTTTTGTAGCAAAACTTCTCTTTGCAAAATATAGTTTATGACTGAATATGTAGAATTCATATGTTCACAGGCTGTTTTTCCTTTCCCAAAATAACACTAGAAGCAACAATTCTGAAGATCCCTTTAACAGGCAATGAATATGCTTCATGAAGGCACTTTGATCCCCAGAGAGTCCTGTCTGAGTTAAATTTCTTGGAACACAAAGGCACAGATTCTGCCCTCAAATTGGTCAGGATGCATGAAGAAAGCATGGATGACATGGCACTCTGGTGACTGTGACAGACACAAAATACCAAGAAACTGAGCGTGGAGACAGCACCCAGAGAGAGGACAAACTCTGTCCTGGTGGGGCAGAGCCAGGTTCTCAGGAGCATTGACATCTGAGTTTCTACTTTGTCTGAAGATGAAGAGAAGTTAGTTGTCTGATTGGAGGGTGTGGAAAACAGGTTTGCCTGGATGAGGGTGACATATGTGGAAAGGTGAGCAGTGATGAGCTCTAGCAGATTCTTAGTGGCAAGTGAAGAAAAGTCTAGTTTGAATGGGAGCAGCCTAAGTGCTGGTGAGGGGCTTTTTAATGTTTTTATTGTATGTTGCTTTCTATACATCTTTTATTTCCATTTATTTGAGATTTTAGCTACTTAAAAAGCCTCTTCCTAATTTCAATAGATTTTTCTAATCTTTCTGGTGATGTAGCTTTGGTATTTGATAGCCCAAACATAATCAGAAATTTATTTGGTTCTGAGCACTGTTGATTTTAAACTCCAATTTGCATTTTCATTTAATTATATTTGATGGCTATGCCTTCCTTTTTATATTGCTGCATCGCTATCCAAGCCAATACTCACCGCTTTCCTGAATACCTTGAAATCCGAGTGTAACCTCTAACAGAAATAAAGAACTTTGGACAAAGCAATTTCAATGCCCCACTCCAGGAAGGAGGATGGAGGGGAGGCGGGGAAAAATCTGGAAGAGAGACTTGAAATATTATTTTCTCAGACCTAGGAATTTCAGGCTTTGAAAGCGAAAGCCGGCAAGCGTTTAAAGACTGCCTTTGTTAAAAAGAGAAGCTCTAGGGGAAACGATTCCATTCTGGGTATCTTATAATCTCATTTTAAGAGCGTGACACTTCCAAGTTCTCTTTGGCACTAATTGCCTTTCTCCGATCAAGCTCTCCTGTCTCTAACCCTGACAGTCTGTCTCCAGTCAGGTTTATATCTATATCTGTATTCTACAGCTCTGACGAAAAGCTTGTCTGTGCTCAGTGGTTCAGTTTTCCTCTGAGAAGAGTGACTATCTCACCACAGCATCTGCATTTTGAATCATTATTTCTTCAGAAAGGTGTATCTCTGATTGCTGGATTTTGGATTGCACTCATGGGAGATTCCATGCCTTTTCTTTTGATAGATTTAATAATATTTTGTGCAAGAAGAAAAGTAAATAGGAAACTGCTAGGAAAATGATGAGAGGCAACGCATGGTATGAGCTGGCATCTAATGTGAATTTGTAAGCGATCTGATAAATAGGAGTTTCACTTCTGCCCCTAATCCGTCAGAAAGTCATGGGTTTGAATCTCAACTTGATTTTTAATTAGGCAAATTAGCCTTCTTGTTTTTATGCCCTGTTCTTCTTTCCCTCTTCCCATTATTAATTTTAGATGATGTGACTCTTTTGCCCACTGGGCTGTGAGTATTTGAGAAGATGGATAGTGCCCTAATGATTTTGTATCCTGTCACCCAGCTCAATGCTTATCCAAGTGTGTCCATGTGATATATGTTTCATAAATGAACAAATCTATTCTATCATGTTCTTCCCATTCACTTTCTAATACGTGAGAAAGATTGATCCAATTCCTCAATATTATTGAGTGCTGTCTTCTCCCCCCATCTCCACTCCACCACTCTCAGGAAATACTGCTTTGTGCATGCATTCACAGATCTTCAAAAAGAGAACAGTTCTACATTGCACCCAATATTGCTAATCAGCTATATGGGTAGATAAATGTGGCATCCTTATTTGAATTAGTAAAACAAGTTATGGGTAGGGAAGTTTGTTTGTTCTTTTGAATTTGAAACAACAGCACAATTTGTAGTTAGTCCTTAATACAGGTATGGGGTGTCAATTATTTTAATTTTCAGGGATTAATTTTCAGAACTTTGGCATTTTGGTCCCCACAGGACATAACTTTCATTAGTATGGAGAGTAGATAATTTGCTTACACTTCATGGTGTTTATTGTCAACTTTAATTTTTATTTCCAGCACGGTTCTCAATACTTCATCTTAATTGCTACTGATGAAGCAAATGACAGAGAGGCTAACTTGACTTTGTGTCACCAACAGGCTGTGTCAAAATTTTAAAACTCACTGACAGGGTTAGAGAGATCATTGAGGCAGGAAATTAACGAAGATATTCAGGACCTAAATTCAACACTTGACCAAATGGACCTAACAGAAATCTACAGAATATTCCACCCATTAATAACAAATATATATATTATTCTCATCTGCACATGGCACATACTGTAAGATCAATCACTTGCTTGGCCATAAGGAAATTCTCAACAAACTTCAAAAAATGAAATTATACCAATCACACTGTTGGACCACAGTGCAATAAACTAGAAATGAATACCAAGAAGATCTCTCAAAACCATATAATTACATGAATGTTAAACAAACTGCTCTTGAATGACTTTTGGGTAAAGAATGAAATAAAGGCAGATATCAAAAAAATTTTTGAAACTAATGAGAACAAAGATAAACTATACCAGAATCTCTGGAACACAGCTAAAAGAATGTTAAAAGGGAAGTTTATAGTGCCAAACACCTACATTGAGAAGACAGAAAGATCTACAATTAAAAATCTAACATCACACCTAGAGGAACTAAAATAACAAGAGCAAACCAACCCCAAAGCTATCAGAAGAAAGGAAATAAGCAAAATCAGACCTGAGCTGAATGAAATTGACAGGCAAAAAAAAATACATACAAAAGATCTATAAAACCAAAAGTTGGTAAAAAAAAAAAATAAGATTGATAGACTGCTAGCTAAATTAAGAAGAGTAAGAAAAAAGAGAGACTATCCAAATAAACGCAACCAGAGATGACAAAGGTGACATTATGACCAATCCCACAGAAATACAAAATATTAATAACACCTTCAGAGACTATAATAAACACCTCCATGCACACAAACTAGAAAACATGAAAGAAATGGATACATTCCTGGAAACCTATAGCCACTCAAGATTAAAGCAGGAAATAATTGAAAAAACAAATGAGTTTGAAAATTGAATCAGTAGTAAAAAAACTTACCAACCAGAAAAAGCCTTGTATCAGATGGATTCACAGCTGAATTTTAACACATGTATAAAGAAGAGCAGATTCCAATCCTACCAAAATTATACCAAAAAATGTAGGAAGAGGGACTCCTCCCTAACTCGTTATATGAGGCCAGCATAATTCTGATACCAAAACCTATGAGAGACAAAATGAAAAAAACAACAAAAAAAGGAAATTTCAGGTAAATATCCCTGGTGAACATAGACACAAAAATTCTCAAAAAGAAATTAGAAAAATTAAATCCAGCAGCACATCGAAAGGCTAATCCACCACAATCAAGTAGGCTTTATTCCTGCAATGGAAGGTTGGTCCAACATATGCAAATCAATAAATGTGATTTATCACATAAACAGAACTAAAAGACAAAAAAAAATTAGATGCAGAAACGACTTTTGATAAAATTCAATATTCTTTTATGTAAAAGACCTTAAAAAACTAGGAATCAAAGGAACATACCTCAAAATTAGAAGAGTCATCTATGAAAAACCCACTGCCAACATTAGGTAGTTTAACTTAAAAGAGTCATCTATGAAAAATCCACTGCAATTCCAGTGAAAACAAAACAGATAAGTGGGACCTAATAAAAATAAGGAGCTTCTGCACAGCAAAAGAGACCATCAACAGGGTAAACAGACAACCTATAGAAAGGGAGAAAATATTTGCAAAGTATGCATCTTACAAAAGTCTAATATTCAGAATCTATAAGGAACTTAAATCAACAAGCAAAAAATAAACAACCCCATGTGCAAAGGACAGGAACAGATACTTCTGAAGTACATAAGAAACTACAAAGGACAATGAACATGAACATGTATTTAAAAAGACATACATGAGTCTAACAAGCATATGAAAAAATGTTCAACATCACTAATCATTGGACAAATCTAAATCCAAACCACAATGAGATATTATCTCAAAATAGTCAGAATAGGTGTAATTAAAAAGTCAAAAATAACAATTGTTGGCAAGGTTGAGGAGAAAAACGAATGTTTATAAACTGCTGGTGGGAATGTAATTAGTTTAGCCAATGTAGAAAGCAGTTTGGAGATTTTTCAAAGAATTTAGAACAGAACTGGTATTTGACCTTGCGATCCCATTACTCAGTATATACCCAAACGAATGTAAATCATTCCATTGAAAAGATGTATGTACTCTCATGTTCATTGCAGCACTATTCACAATAGAAAAGACATGGAATCAAACTAGATGTCCATTAGTGGTCGACTGGATAAAAAAAAATACCATACATATACACTCTGGAATACTATGCAGCCACAAAAAAGAACAGTCATGCCATTTGCAGCAATATGGATGGAACTCGAGCCCTATATGAATTAATGAACAGGAAACCAACTATACCACATATTCTCACTTGCAAGAGGGAACTAAATATTGAGTACACATGCACACAAAAATGGAAAGGGAAACCCAGGGCCTACTTGGGCATGGAGCGTAGGAGGAGGGTGAGGATCAAAAAACTACCAATCAGGTGCTATGCTCAGTACCTGGGTAATGAAAGTATTTGTACACCAAAGCTCAGCAATTTACTCATGCAACACAATTTACTCATGCAACAAACCTGCACATGTATTCCCTGAATCTAAAAATAACCAATTGTTTATAACAATAGTTATAATAAAATAAAAGTTGAAAAAGAAAAAAATATATTTAATTAGAGGTCATGGAATGAATCTATTATTAGTAAAAATACTACAAACCACTGCTCAGTGAAATCAGAGATGGCACAAACAGAAAAACATTTCATGCTCACGGATATGAAGAATTGACATCATTAAAATGGCCATACTACCCAAAGCTATTTATAGATTCAATGCTATTCCCATTAAATTACCAATGTCATTCTTCACAGAACTAGATAAAACTATTTTAAAATTCATATGGAACATAACAGAGTCCAAATAGCCAAGACAATCATAAGCAAAAAAAGCTGGAGGCATCATGTTACCCTACTTCAAACTGTACTACAGGGCTATAATAACTAAAACAGCATGGTACTGGCAGAAAAACAGACACATAGACCAATGAGACAGAATAGAGAACCCAGAAAAAAGACCACACACCTACAACTATTTGATCTTCAACAAACCTGACAAAAACAAGCAATGGGAAAATGATTCCCTATTCAACAAATGGTGCTGGAATAACTGGATAGCCATATGCAGAAAATTGAAACTAGATCCCTTCCTTACGCCATATACAAAAATTAACTCAAGATGGATTAAAGACTTACACGTAAAACCCCAAACTATAAACACTCTGGAAGACAACCTAGACAATATCATTCAATGCCATTCAGGACACAGGCACAGGCAAAGATTTCATCATGAAAATGCCAAAAGCAATTGCAATGGAAGTAAAAATTGACAAATAGGATCCAATTAAACTAAAGAGGGTCTGCACAGCAAAAGAAGATATCAAAAGAGTAAACTGACATCTGCAGAAAATTTTTGCAAACTATGCATCTAACAAAGGTCTAATACTGAGCATCTATACGGAACTTAAACAAATTTACAAGAAAAAAGCAAACAACCCCAGTAAAAAGTGGGCAAAGGACATGAACAGACACTTTTCCAGAGAAAACATGAATGTGGCCAAGAAACATATGAAAGAAAGCCCAACATCACTGAACATTAGAGAACTGCAAATCAGAACCACAATGAGATACTGTCTCAAACCAGTCAGAATGGCTATTACTAAAAGTCGAAAAATAACAGATGCTGGCAAGGTTGTGGAGAAAAGGGAATGCTTATACACTCTTGGTGGGAGTGTAAATTAGTCCAACCATTGTGGAAGACAGTGTGGCAATTCCTCAAAGACCTAAAGACAGAAATACCATTAGACCCAGCAATTCCATTACTGGGTATATACCCATAGAAATATAATTTGTTCTATTATAAAGACACATGCATGCACATGTTCATTGCAGCACTATTCACAGAGCAAAGACATGGAATTAATCTAAATGCCCATCAATGTCAGATGGGATAAAGAAAATATAGTACATCTACACTGTGGAATGCTATGCATCGATAAAAAATAATGAGATCACGTATTTTCCTGGGACATGGATGAAGCTGGAGGCCATGGTCTTTAGGAAACTAACGCAGAAACAGAAAATCAAATACCAAATACCACATGTTCTCACTTGTAAGTGGGAGCTAAATAATAACACATAGACACATAGTGGGGAACAACACACACTGGGGCCTATGAAGAAGGTGGAAGGTGGAAGAAGAGAGAGGATCAGGAAAAATAATTAATTAGTACTAGACTTAATAACTGGGTAATAAAATAATCTGTACAAGAAACCCCCATGACAAGTGTTTACCTATGTGACAAACTTGCACATGTACCCCTGAACCTAAGATAATAGTAAAAAGAAATACACAATTCTTTCATTTAATTATCAAGAATAGTACCTATCAAATGTTAGAAGACCCGCTACAGCAAAGATTTCAAGATCAATAGAATACAGCTTTGGCTTTAGAGGAAATTACAGGCTAGTTAGGAAGACATATATTTAAAACAATCATTAGTGGCCAACTGTCTGACTCAGGGACTGCACAAACGGGGTTCATGAATTATGCTCGGGGGTAGGAAATTCAATAAGGCTTCACAGAGAAAGACCTGCTGAGACTTCAGCATCAAAACATGGTTCTTGGGTGCACTAAACTCCCAGAATTCACCACTATACAATTCATTCACATAACAAAAAACCACTTGTACCACAAAAGCTTTCGAAATTTAAAAATATTGAACATATAAAGTTAATGTAAGACAAAAAAGATATTGTTCTCAAGCTGAATAAGGAGTACAGGACATTACAAAAAGAAAAATACATTTCTGCAGCTCTTAGTATTAAAAAAAAGCATGCGTGTTCTCGGAAGTCTAAGTAAGTGAAGTGACTAGAGTGTAGGTATATACAGACAAGTGAGTTTAATTGTAGAGTTTCACAGGGTAGAGATCACAGAGGGATTTGAATGACATGCCGCAGAGTTTCAATTACATAAGGATCCAGCACAGCTGTGCCTATTTCTCCGCTTTCATGTGGGAAAATGAATCCCATATCTTTCTAAGTATAGCTAATAGAAATACGAAAGTTTCTGAATATGGTTTCTGGTCAATAAAGATTTTCATTCCAGGGTGTTTAATTAGCTTTACAACATCCCCATGCCTGACTTGGCTTGCACATAGCTGACTATCAGATAACCATAGCATGGACATATGCAGCAAGAATCCATTGAACACTTTATTAATCACTGAGGCAACTGAGTCTGGTCTCGTGGACATGGGCTTTAGGACCTACTCTGCTGCTAGTTAAAAGTAAAAAGATAAATAATTCACCGTATGTGGAGTTTGTAAAATTAAAAGAAGGAATCAGCTTTGTATTGGCGGCATAGTTTAAAAAGTCATTTCCCAATGCTTAAAAAAGTGGGATATTTATCACAAACAACCTGATATGAGGCTTTGCTTGGAAGAAGTTATGGTAAGATGGAAGCAGGCACTCACAAGGCAACCATGAGCAGGACCTGAGATGGAGCTGCCACATCTGATGGAGCTTGAGGGCCCTCGTTTGCCAAAATCTCCTCTACTTCCTGTGAAACACACACGCTCAGGACAAGTGCCAACTATCGTTTATCATCGCTACTGCATTGTTGATTTTCTTCATTTAGAGTTATAAGAAAAGTGAAATACTTGCTGAGCTTAACCTTCCATTACATGTTGGGGGTGAAAAAGGGTAGTTCTGGCTATGCTGTATATTTCAAGAAAATATAAGTTGCGCATATATATTTTTTTAACCGAGAAACATTTCTCTGATTTCAACATGCAAATAAAGTGTTCATGGGCCCTTGGAATTAACATGAGATAAAATTGTGAGCCCATCTTGATTTATTCCTTTCCATACTAACTCAGGAAATTTATTGTAATAGAAACTCTCTGGACATCAGCCTCCTCTTTGTGCCCCAGGTTCAAGGTAACTTACCTATCTCCTGTCTGGCCTCTGGAGCACTATGAACACTGCTGTCTCACAAAAAGAGGTCTAATCCTGTGTTCTGAGCAGAAAGGGTCAAGTAGCTACCAGGCCTGGCCTCCAGCAAGTTGCTTAAATTTTCTTGTCTTTGGTGTTTTTGTCTTTAAAATCAAATAAAAGTCCTTCTTGTTCCATTCTATGAGATGACTTTTAAATACCTAGAATGATAATACACAAACAGTAGATTCCTTATTTTATCTTATTACATTATTTATACTGTAGCTAAAGCAACATATTTTAGTGCACTTGAGGGTCTTAATAATAAAATATTGGCTACTATATATGGGCAGCATTTTATTAGTAAGCTCAGAACTGCGAAGTAGTGTCAATAGATTTTTTTTGTTTAATTCACCAAAAACAAATACATGATTCTATAACCCCTATCCAAACCCAGTTTTACAGATGAGGAAACTGAGACCCAGGAGTCATAGCTAATTTGTAATTCCATATTCATTCTATTGCAAATCCTGTGCTTTTATTTTGTCAAATGGGCCCCTGACAAACAACTAGTAAACAGTGTGTCAGGATTTGAACCAAATATGAATTCTAACCCAATGGCGTTAGCTGTAAGGCTAGACTCTAATTTTACAATTCTTTGTGCCTAGATTGGCTATTGAATACCAGGATCTAATATGTGAGTAAAGAATGCTTTAATGACTGTGTAGATGAAATATATCCATAAAACATATAAAATATATACATACTATTTACAAACATACGTACAAACTCATATTCATGAACTCTCTATGATTTTCTTTGGCAAATATTCTAGAATTCAGCACAGCTAAAAATCATTTCAGTTATTTCATGTGTTGGCAATACCATCTTAATAGCTCTCCTTTGTTTATGTAATTTTGAATAGAAAGAAACATTTCCAACTCACTTCAGGCTTATAGCAAAAATAATCCCACATTAATAAACTGCCATAGCCATCATTTACTTTGACAACATAAAAATCATACATGTCATGAGATAATTTATATACATCACCTCTATTAACAGTCAGTTTTCCTATGTGATTACCTCATGAGGCAAGCCTGTTCATCTTTATTTTATAGAAAGGAAACTGAGGTTCAGGAAAGTTGGCTCATTTATCTAAGGTGTCACAGCTAATAACTTTCAGAACTATATCTTCAATCCAGGTATCTGACTCCGAAAAATATTCTACCTCCTACTTCAATTCACACATTGCCTGCATCAATGTTGATCCATCTCTTCTGGATGGCAAATGTCCATCATATGACACAGATTTGTTGTTTGAAATGTCCATGTGTGATTTGGAGACCAGTCTATAAATAAACAATCTTGGTCAAACTGCCCCAAAGCAAGATATGACTATAGAAATAGAGATTTTCCACTGTGGCTTCAAAATTGTTTTCTGTATGTTATCTACTCTCTGAACCCACTTTCCAGCTCACATGCTCTCAGAATATCAGACTAGATAAAGGTTGCAATAATAAATCCTGATATTTCTGTCTCATCTTGGCTAAAGCAATGAAGCAAACTGACATTAAATTTTCCTTCTTTCTGCTTTCTTTCTCCACTTGGCCCTTCACCTGTAAATTCCCAGCTCAATTTAACTGAAGGTTGTACTGAGAGACCAAAGGCTAAGACATTTGTAGCTTAATGCATGACATAAATGACGGCAGAACTTTGATGAACTGGATAAATGAAACACTCCATTCTTTGAAGGAATACCTGTCCAAACAGTCAGGGCAAGAGTGGGGGTGGCAGCTCTAGCTTATATACTGCTTTCTAAAATCTTTAGCATCTGTGTGTAGTGATGAAAGCTGCGAGAGCCCCGAGATTAACCAAAGGAAGTGCTTCAGAACCATAAGAGTCAAGTGGCACCTGGCCACACAGCTGTGCAGTCTTACAATGTCCTTCAATCAATGCTTTCCTGAAACTCAGCTTCCTCCTCTGCTAAGTTAAGACTAAAATATCTATCTCTGAGCATCATTGTGCCAAGACCAGCTCAGTCAGGGAGACCCTAACCCAGTGGCACTAGAGGAATTAAAGACACACAAACAGAAATATAGACATGTGAAGTGGGAAATCAGGGGTCTCACAGCCTTCAGAGCTGAGAGCCCCGAATAGAGATTCCCCCCATATTTATTAACAGCAAGCCAGTCATAAGCATTGTTTCTATAGATATTAAATTAACTAAAAATATCCCTTATGGGAAATGAAGGGATGGGCCAAATTAAAGGAATAGGTTGGGCTAGTTAACTGCAGCAGGAGCATGTCCTTAAGGCACAGATCGCTCATGCTATTGTTTGTGGCTTATGAATGCCTTTAAGCGGTTTTCCACCCTGGGCGGTCCAGGTGTTCCTTGCCCTCATTCCCATAAACCCACAACCTTCCAGCGTGGGCATTAGGGCCATTATGAACATGTTACAGTGCTGCAGAGATTTTGTTTATGGCCAGTTTTGGGGCCAGTTTATGGCCAGATTTTGGGGGGCCTGCTCCCAACATCATTGGGATAAGGTTTACTAATCGTTTTGAAATGATCAATTTAATAAATGGAACATAGGTGACCATTAAATGGTAGAGAACGTTATTGCTGTATTAAGTAATACATACATGCAATGTATAATATTATATAATAGTAGTAACTACAAAGTGACAGTTCAGGTTGAATTAGGGAAGACAAGCTAATAGAGAAGTCTGATTGGTGGGGAGCGGTGTACCAATAAAATCAGGCAGCAAGGAAAGAACAAAAAGAATTGTACAGTGGTTGAGAACCAGGATTCATGTCAGCCAGATCCCCTTTCTGCCATTTAACACTTGAACGACCATGGTCAAGTTAGTTAACCTTTAAGGGTCAGTTTCCCTATCTTTGAACTAAGCACAATACTGGTTTTATCTAATAGACTTTCTGCAGCTATATATATATATATATACACACACACATATATACATACATACATATATACATACACATATATATACATACACATATATATAAATTAATACAGATTTTAATATATTAAATAATACATGTTTATATATTCTTTAAATATATGTACATATATTTAATATACAATATGTATTATTAAGTAGATATTTGAATCCATATATATTAAAATATTTATGTAAATCACTTATGTACCTGACACACATTGAGCCCTCAACCAACATTACTTATTTCCCGTTATTATTCATTAAGGACTACATAATACCTGACACATGATCAAAATATTTAACCTAATTCTCTCCAGTAGCTACACCTCTAAATTCATTTGTGTTTCTCTCTAACCCAGGATAATTTACTTCATACGTCATGGCTAACTTCCCCTACAGTAAGGATTCTAGGACAACCTGCTAGAAAACGACAAGGCTTCTTATAACCTATCCTTAAAAATCTCAGAACATCACATTTCTTAAATTCTATTGGCCTAGCAAGACACTAAGGCCAGTCTGAGTTCAAGAGAGCAGAAACCGTATACTACCTCTCCATGGGAGTGGTAGCAAAGAATATATAGCTAACTTTAACCTATCGCAAGGAGCAAACCCACAGTGAAAAGCTGCGTTACTCCACTTGGGCTGCCATAAGAAACTACCATAAACGGTGGCAGAAACAACAGGAATTTATTTTCTTATGGTTCTGGAGGCTGGAAGTCCAGAGATCAGGGTGTCAGCAGGGTCCTGTTCTGATGAAGGTGCTCTTTCTGGCTTACAGGCTTCTGACTGTGTCCTCACGTGGTCTTCCTCTGTGAAAGCTCACTCTTCTTGTAAGGATACCAATCCTGTCAGATTAGGACCACATCCTTATGATCTCATTTCACCATCTTGAAAGCCCTTTCTCCAAAGATGGTCACACTGGGGGTTTGGGTTTCAACATCTGAATTTTCAGTGGGCACAATGCAGTCAGTAGCAACATCAGAGAAACGAACAAGGTACACATAACATCCCTTGAGCAATTGTATCCAGTCATGCCTGAAGCTATGTCTGCCACCAGAATTCCTTAATAATGAGAACCAGTAAATTCTATTTTATTTTATATAAGCCAATTTCGATGAAATCTTCTGTTATTTGTAACAGAAAGTGTCCTGGTTGATACAACAGGCAACTCTTCAGTGCCACCTTACAGGTCGCCAAGGGCAAGAATGGGATATGTGAGAAGAAATTAGAGTCCTGAAACAGAAGCACACACAGGAAATAGTGACATCAATCGAGGATCTAAAGCTACAATGATTTAATTCCGAAAGGTGATCTGTTTCTAGCTTGAAGCTACTTTTAAAACACAGGATATGAACTTTCTAATTTACTGTAGAAAATCTTAAAGGCACATTCAGTACCTGAGAATCAAAAGCAAAAAAACATCACAGTTGAATTCAAACGACTTCTAGAATGTAACATAGATGCCACTTAGAGACTCTTGAGTTTGATTAGAAATGAATTTATTCACAAGACTGATTATATTCAGTTTCTTCTCTTTATGGAAGAGAAAACCAATGGCCAGAGATTCAAAGCAATGTTGCATCCTGGAGTATAAAAACACTAGCTTTTACAGTAAAGATCTTGACTCATATTTAACTTAAGCATAATATTTTCTGCTTTTCAGAAAGCAACAACTCTCCATTTATTATAACCCTGTCCTCACTCTGATTATTCACTTTGAAGGACGGACAATCAGGGTGAGTCAGTGGCCCTGAAGGCAAAAAAGAGGGTTTTCAAGCACAGGTGGGGAAATAAGGGAGTATTTCCAAACAACAAAGGTGACCTGAGGTTTACTAAGGTAAGATGCGGAGAATAGGTGCCTATTAATCCCTGTCGCACAGGTCACAGGTCCCTCTGTCAACCAAACGTGTGGCTGTGTACCTAACGGTGTGTGTTCAGCCAGGATATTAAGGCACAGAGAGCAATACATCTCTTTGCCGCCCTTCCTGCCCCTGCTGAATGCATTAGGTCAGCATCCTACTCTGACTGCAGAGAAGAAAATGACATGTGCATAGAACAACATGGAAAGGAAATAAACGTCCTTGAGCAGAGACAGATTAGAAAAATTATTTTATATGGTATGTTAAAGAAGGGAGAGAAAATTCAGCAGGTTTATACTCCTGGGGCCTTAATAAAATGACTAAAAACAAAATAATTATCCTAATGGTTCTCATATGATAGTTTTCTCTTCAAAGGATACTCCTTAGCCACTTTTTTCACAGAAAGAGATCACTTCTTTTTATATAAGCACTAATCGTGTTATATATTTGTTAACCTATGTTTCCCCCTTTCATTTCCTCTCTACTTTTCTCACATATAACACATGTACACTAAGTATGGATGAAATTAAGAAATAAATGCATGATTACGTATTGTTATAAGTGACTTCATCCTCCTTTATTTCTGCCTTGTATTGTTTCTCTCTGTTAAATCCCTGATGCAAAATTTGCCAAAAATTCTGCAGTTTAAATGTCATGGGCTATGAACAAAAAGAATGGATGAGATAAAAATGTTTGGAAAGGTGGGGGAAAAGTCTGTAAATGTTAATAAAAACTCAAATTTGTGCTCGCTTTGGCAGCACATATACTAAAATTGGAACGACACAGAGAAGATTAGCATGGCCCCTGCACAAGGATGACACGCAAATTTGTGAAGTGTTCCATATTTTTCCAATTTGTAATACAGATACTTTTTAAAATTAAAAAAAACCCTCGAATTTGTTAGAATGTTTGGGGAACTGGGACTCTGGGGAATTGGATTTGCTGTCGATGAACTCCCTTATTTCAGTTCTCATCAGAATGATTGCAAATACCTAAGTCCCTAGTCATCCTTCATCAACCTAACGTGATTGCATCTTTGCTTAATGAATCTGAGTTCTTTGAGATCTTGGGCTCATCAGTGTTCACTATGTGGAATTTGATGTTGATGTAAATGTTTTAGGAGGTAGAGTTTGTTTACTTCTGAGTTTAGAATGCAAATACCAATGAACTTTTATGGTTTTTGTGGAATCTCAATATACTTGTATACGAAGTATCAGAAAATATTAGAGAAATTTGATAGTAATATAATGTCTGTGATTATCTACTGTTTACTATAATCAGGCATTGCAAGTTTTTCATGTGCATTACTTCATTTATCTCTGAAAACCACACTAGGAGTTTGATGCTAGGAATCTCTTTTACAGAAGATGAACTGCTGGGCTAGAGCAGAGTTTCTCAAACATTAGTATTCTTTCAAACCACCTGGGGGATCTAATTAAAATGCCAATTCTGAATCAAATACCTTGTTTCAGGCCTGAGATTATGCATTTCCGACAGTTTCCTAGGCAATGTCAATGATAAACACTAGGAGAAATGAGGACTTTGAAACTTCCCAGCCTCCTAGCTAGTTGAGAAACTAGACTAGCACTTGTGAATTCAGATGACTACCCTTGACCACCATCA
Source organism: Hylobates moloch (assembly GCF_009828535.3). NCBI lineage: Eukaryota > Metazoa > Chordata > Mammalia > Primates > Hylobatidae > Hylobates > Hylobates moloch. The sequence goes on from NW_026652284.1 coordinate 117,460,820, forward strand.
GGTTCAGCAAACACACAAGAGGCTGCTGGGATTCTTTCCCGGTCTATGGCAGACACTAACATTGTACTCCAGCATTCTCTCCTTCCCAGCCAGGAAAATGAACTCACATTTCTCCTCAATAAAAAAATTCCCAAAATTCACTGGTAATAAACCAATCAGGATAGGCCTGTGACATGAAGCTTCGTTTCATGATGCTACAGTTTCTACTTTGGCCAAAAGGCTTACATGTCAATCTTCCTAGAAAAAAAGAGTAAATCAGTTGTTTCTAAAATTATTATTTAAAATGAGTTCCCTGAGAAGCATAGATTCTTATAGTGATATATAAAAACAAAAGGAGAAAATAATATCTATAATCTCACTACTGAGAGACAAGGACCTTGCAGATATTTATCCAATCATTTTCTTGTCCATGAATTTTTTTTGCATAGCTTTAATTGTACACTATATAAACTTTTGTGTTCTGATAAAATATATTATTTGTCTTTTTAAAAATGAGTACATACTACTCTATAAAGCAGATACATCATGAATTAATTGAAAATTGTCTATATGAGCTTCCACCCCTGATTTTACTATTAATTTGCTAATTTTACTGTTAATATAAAACTGGGAATAATATATTTCTGCCAGGCTTTTCTTCTGTACATCAATTTTATGTCAATTTATTGATTAGAACATTCTAAATTGTGACTCTCTTTGTTTTTGTTTTTCAATTTTGTATGTGCTTCAAAAGAGTAGGATGGCCTCTTTTAGGTATGCATTTGGCATATTTTACACATTTTCACTGATTCAACTGCACACATGATCTATACTTCCTGCTATCTGATACACATTTGGTAGGTTTTTGTTTTTTACCCAAACACATATTCTATCTCAGAGATTGTGCTGTAACACAAAGACTTCTGTTTGAAGAGAGTTCTAGGTATAAAAGAAAGTAAAATAATTGAAGTAATTATCCTTTCAAACCTTTCATTTTTTAAAAAAAAATTAGCTCAACATGAATTCTCTTCTTGATTTGTACTTCACCGTCTTTCCCTCGCTGCCCATGGCTTGATTAAAACACAAGAATGTAATTATCTGTTAATTTGGAGTCTGAACTGATTAAAACAGAAAGAACTTGCACAGGTCAGAGGTTATCATGGTGCATAATTAATTGTCCAACATCATCTTAATCAACATCTCTTCAGTTTGAGCATCCTGCATTTCTTGGACAGTAAGGGGGAGGAGAGATGTGCGATTTAATCAACTATGCCTGAGTTGTCAGAAATGGATTTGGGAGGCGTCATCCCCCAGTTATTAAAGAAAGAACTGAAGTGTTTCACCCTTCAGAGACAGGTCGTGCATTACCAAGTTTGTAAGATACAAAGCGCATTATTGAATACAAGGCTTCCTGCATGTGGCTAGCTTCAACTTGATTAATAAATTGAAGTATTAGATCTGAGAAGGAAAGGTGTGCACATCTGAATGTAATCTAACATTATATGAATTATTAGCCACAAAAAGCCATTGACTTTTACCAATGTTAGATTTGTTGTGCTATTGCCAATGTGCATTAAAGTATAGAATCAGTCCTTTTGAAAAAATCACAATAATGTCACATTTTCTGTCACATTTTCATAAACATGCTATAGGTCAAATCAGATAACAATAGAGAATGTAAGTTTCAGGCAAAGTCTGGTCTTATACATTCAAATAATAGAGAATCCTATTCATGCTCTAGAATGCTGCCTGGACTATCCATGGATTTTCAGCATGGGGTCACAGAATTAATATGCCTTTTTCTCTTATTTAATTAGCATAACACTGTGTTAAGGTCGAGATTATTGTTCCCATCTTACATAGGTGGAAACTGAGATTTAGAGCAACTAATTCTCTTTATTACTGACTTGCTGGTAGGAAGTGGCCCAAGTTGGAACCTGTGTCCTTTGGTTTCTGCCAATCCTGGATATGGTGTGAAGATGGCTACAATAAACAAGCATTTCTGTGTTGCTTGATCACACTTGTACATTGCTTTGGTTATTTCATCAGCTTCTTCTCTTTCTCTTTTTTCTTTCTCCCCCAATTTGCCATACATGTCTGCATCATAGAGTCTTTGAATAGCAATGTCACTAGAAATTTTGGGTTATTTTTCCTGAGGCAGAATTATTGCTGGTTTTCCTTTTTTTTATTGCTGGTTTTCCTTTATTTATTTATTTTTTTTGAGATGGAGTCTTGCTCTGTCGCCCAGGCTGGAGTGCAGTGGTGCAATCTTGGCTCACTGCAAGCTCCACCTCCCAGGTTCACGCCATTCTCCTGCCTCAGCCTCCTCAGTAGCTGGGACTACAGGTGCCCGCCAGCACGCCCGGCTAATTTTTTGTATTTTTTTAGTAGAGACGGAGTTTCACTGTGTTAGCCAGGATGGTCTGGATCTCCTGACCTCGTGATCCGCCTGCCTCGGCCTCCCAAAGTGCTGGGATTACAGGGGTGAGCCACTGTGCCCGGCCTGGTTTTTGTTTTTTACTGATCTGTCTTTCCAAGTGAGTATGAGTATTTGTGGTGAAGTTTGTGTATTTTCTTTATGATTCTATAGAACTTAGATCAACATCCAGCTCATTAAATGTATAAAATATGTTTGTAGAATAAATTAGTAAAACCAACAAATGTTTGAGTGGATTGATGAACAAAAAATGCATAGATAGATGGAAATATGAATGGTTGGATGAAAAGATGGATGGATGAGAGAAAACTAGGCTAGGTCCCAAAGGGAAATTGAGAAGCAGAATATGTTGGGTTAACCCTGTGATTCAGCAGTGGGAAAAAGAGAGCTGCAAGTTGCTGTAAAGTGTTGAAGACTTTCCAGAAGCCTCTCCACTCTTGTCCATTGTTTTATCACTATTATAACAGAGGAAGCCTTAAGGATGATCATTTTATTCCAATGTTGTAATTATTAAAATAATAGTTTTTTTAGTGTTTTGTCTTTGTTATTGATGCATACTATTTGTACATATTTATGGTGTACACGTGATATTTTGTTGCATGCATAGAATGTCAAAATCAAGTAAGCTGAATGATGGGTAAGCCTAAAGTTCAGGCAAGGTCGGAAATACACAGAGAAAGTCAAGGGCATAAAAATAGATAGACCATGAAATGGGCTTGTGGGAGAGAACATGACAGTGGCAAAGTCCAGAGAAACAATTGGGAGAAATTTCACTGACCTTTGGTATGGTTATTTAACTAGCAGAGAACTCTGGACAGAGATCTCATAGACAGCTGGGGTCTCTATCTCTCTTGTAGACCACCGCATTAGCATTTCTGAGTTACATGGCTACCCCGAGTAATATGCAAGTTTTTGTGGATTCATTAATTAATCCATAAGCAAGTGAATTATATTTAACAATTATCAAGTGCTTTTTCAGAGAGTAAGGACTTCAACATCCTGTCCACCACTGTAGGTTTGTAGCCCTGCCCTGCATCCCTGCTCATGTCCGTCTCCTCAGCTTTCAGTTAACCAGGAGACTTTCTGATTCTCCAGAGTAGACTCCCCACCCACCATTATATATGCTTATACTGTACCACTTCTTTAGAGCACTCCCTACATTTATTGATATTGATTTGCTCTGATGTCTATAAACCACAACAAAGACACGAATAGTTGATTCATCAAACATTTACTGAGTACCTCCAATGTGGCACAGAAGATTCAGCAGGGAGGAAGGCAGAAGAGGTGTTTGAGCTCCTGGAGCCAGCATTTTATCTACTGTTGGGACTGAGCATGTTCTAAAAAGTGAAGCATAAACATGATAAATTCAGAAAATGAGCAATTATAGAAAGAGAATACAATTATGGGAATGGTGATATATTAGAATATACCAAATTTTGTTTATCTATTTATCAGTTGATGGACATACGAGTTGTTTCAATCTTTTTATTATTATGAATAATGCTGCTATCAATATTTGTATACAAGGCTTTGTAAAGACATATGTTTTCAATTTTCTTGGATAAATTCCTAGAAACGGAATTGCTGACTCATATGGTAACTCTAGATGTAACATTTTGAGAAGCCGACAAACTGTTTACAGGGAGGCTACAGCATTTAACATTCTCACCAGGAGTATATAAGGTTCCCATTTTTCCTTAGACTCATCAACACATGATAGTTTCTCTCTTTATAATTTAATCTATCCTAGTAGATGCAAAGTGGTATCTCCTTGTGATTTTGATTTCGATGTTACTTTTAATGGCAAAAACTGCCTGTAATTTTCCACCAACCTAATAACATTGAGTGTCTGGTGCACCCCTTGACATTAGATGGTGAGGTGAGCCCTTTGAAGAGTAGCTGAGATGAAAATGATAGAGGAACTAAGGAGAGAACATTCTTTACAAAGAGAACATGTTCTCCCCATTCAAAAGCCTTAACAAGTCTAGCTTTGAAAGTCTGGGTAAGACATTCAGATTATGTTTTAAATATGATACGATGTATGTACCTTAAAGTTCATCTTGTCAACAGAGCGGAGAATGGGTTGTTGTGGCTCAAGGAGAAAAGGGGTTTGTAATATCCTCTCATTAGTGTAACTCTAATGGTTAAGATAATGCATGGCCCAAAGCTCAGTAAATGTTTGTTAAATGAAATAAATGAATGAATTATTCTCAGAAAGTTTATTCTCCACCATTGCAGGTCATTTACACTTATAAAATTGAAAGATTTTACTTCCTTCCTCAGTGTTTTTGACAAAGAAATAAATCAGAATATATCCAGAATCATAGACTGGTTTGGAGAAAATTTCTCTCACCTTTCTCATTCAGAATACTAGTCGTCTTCAAAATCTAAGAGCATCATTTTCTCCCTGCAATAAAATTTCTCTCATTCACTTTTAAAGTGTTTTCCAATATAACACTGCAAAATTAACTGTCACTGTAAGCACAATTTGGCTAAATCTAACAAGACTTGCAGTATTGTTTTTCTCCTATATTTCTATAATAAAATGCTCTGAATACAGATTAACATTATTTCCTCAGTATTTGTTATTGTTTTACCTACTTCAAAACACAAACTGAAAGTTCTTTGATAAATCGACATAAAACTCGTTGGGTTTTACTTTATTGTCAGCAACCTCTGTTTTCTCATGCAAAATGTGATTTTGTAATTTTCTGCAGAAATACAGCCCAGCAGAACTCAGCTAATGCCTAGATGTCTAAGTTTCTTACTGAATGACTCTCCCTGACTCCCTGCCTTATATCACTATTATAACTGCCAGCAGTAACAGAGCCAGTTTTAGGTGTTGCTTGCTTTTAGCCCTGGGCACAGTGAAGATTTAGAGTGAGTAGATCCTGTTAGGTTTGGAAATCAGATGTCAATCCAGAATCTGGTCCTTTTGGAGGTCTCCAAAGATGTAAGAAGCTCCAACTCATAGAGGATGGAGAGGAGCTCAAGAGCTAAAAGGTGAACAAGAGTACAAAGTCATGCAACCTGAAATGAGGTTTGTTTACTTCTTTAATAAACAATTACATTTTTACTGAGATATAATTGACATAACATACAATTTACTCCTCAAAGTATATATATAATTCAGCAATTTTTATTAAATTCGCAGAGTTGTGCAAACATCATCATTATGTAATTTTAGAAAATTATACCCTTGTACTCGGTCCTCATTGCCCCCTCATTGCTAATCTACTTTCTCTCTCTGTATTTGCTTATTCTGGAATTTTTATATAAATGGGGTCATACAAATGTGGCCTTTTGTGGTTGACTTCATTCTGTAAGCATAATGTTTTCAAGGTTCATTCATTTTGTAGTATATATATCGGTACTTCATTTCATTTTATTGCTAAATAATATTCTATTGCGTAGATATACTAAATTTTGTTTATTTATCAGTTGATGGACATATGGGTTGTTTTAATCTTTTTATTGTTATGTATAATTATGCTATCAATATTTGTATACAAGGCTTTTTGAAGACATATGTTTTCAATTTTCTTGGGTAAATTCCTAGAAATAGAATTGCTAACTCATATGGTAACTCTAGATGTAACATTTTGAAAAGTTGACAAAGTATTGTCTCTATAAAAATATGAAAAATTAGCCAGGTGTTGTGGCGGGCGCCTGTAGTCCCAGCTACTCGGGGGGCCGGGGCAGGAGAATGGCATGAACCTGAGAGGCGGAGCTTGCAGTGAGCCGAGATTGCACCACTGCACTCCAGCCTGGGCGACAGAGTGAGACTCCGTCTCAAAAATAAAAAAAATAAAAAATAAAAAATAAAATAAAAATGAAATAAAATGAAAAGTTGACAAAGTGTTTACAGGGAGGCTGCAACATTTAGCAGTATTTAAAGGTTCCAATTTTTCCATACCCTCATCAAGACATGATAGTTTCTCTGTAATTTTATCTATCCTAGTAGATGCCAAGTGGTACCTCATTGTGATTTTGATTTCCGTGATGATGTTGAATACCTTTGCATATATTTATTAACAATTTTTATATCTTCTTTGAAGAATTATCTATTCAAGTTATTTGGCCATTGAAAATTAAATTTTCTATATGTTTGTTGAGTTATAAGTGCTCTTTCTGTATTCTGGATACAAGTGCCTTATCAGCTGTATGATTTGAAAATATAGTCCCCCATTCTGTGGCTGATTATCACTTTCTTGATGATTTTCTGTGAAGTATAATTTTTTTTCTAATTTTCGTGAAAATCCTATTTTTTTTTTTTTTTTTGCTCTTGCATTTTGTATCATATCCAGGAAACACTGCTTAACCCCGAATCATGGATATTTATTCCTATTTCCTTCTATGAGTTTTATAGTTTTTGGTCTTACATTTATGTCAATAATAAATAATATGTGATATGTCAATGATCCATTTTGGTCCATATAACAATTTCTGTTACATGTAGCATGGAGTAGGAGTCCAGAATAATTATTTTGCCCATAAGTATCCTATTGTACCAGTATGATTTCCTGAAAAGATTATTCTTCTCCCATTGGCACACTTTCTGAAAATCAACTGACCACCAATGTAAGAGTATATTTCTTGACCCTCAATTCCATTCTTTCTATAAGTCTTTATGATGATACCACACTGCCCCAATTAGAGTAATTTTATAATAACTTTTTGAAATCAAGAATTGTAAGATCTTCAAATTTTTTTTATTTTTATTTTATTTTAATATTCTTTTAAGTTTTAGGGTACATGTGCACAACGTGCAGGTTTGTTACATATGTATACATGTGCCATGTTGGTGTGCTGCACCCATTAACTCATCATTTAGCAATAGGTATATCTCCTAATGCTATCCCTCCCCCCTCCCCCCACCCCACAACAGTCCCCGGTGTGTGATGTTCCCCTTCCTGTGTCCATGTGTTCTCATTGTTCAATTCCCACCTATGAGTGAGAACATGCGGTGTTTGGCTTTTGTCCTTGTGATAGTTTGCTGAGAATGATGGTTTCCAGTTTCATCCATGTCCCTACAAAGGACATGAACTCATCATTTTTTATGACTGCATAGTATTCCATGGTGTATATGTGCCACATTTTCTTAATCCAGTCTATCGTTGTTGGACATTTGTGTTGGTTCCAAGTCTTTGCTATTGTGAATAGTGCCGCTATAAACATATGTGTGCATGTGTCTTTATAGCAGCATGATTTATAATCCTTTGGGTATATGCCCCGTAATGGGATGGCTGGGTCTAATGGTATTTCTAGTTGATCCCTGAGGAATCGCCACACTGACTTCCACAATGGTTGAACTAGTTTACAGTCCCACCAACAGTGTAAAAGTGTTCCTATTTCTCCACATCCTCTCCAGCACCTGTTTTTTCCTGACTTTTTAATGATGGCCATTCTAACTGGTGTGAGATGGTATCTCACTGTGGTTTTGATTTGCATTTCTCTGATGGCCAGTTATGATGAGCATTTTCTCATGTGTTTTGGCCATGCTAGGACTTTTTAATGTCCATATGGATTTAGGACCAGATTGTGTTTTTTTTTTTTTTTTTTTTTTTTTTTTTCCAAAAAATCCATCTAGTATTTGATAAGGGTTATTTTAGGTCTGTAGCTCAATTTAGGGAGGGTTCCCATCTTAACTATGTTATATCTTCATATCTATGAACATAAAAATATAAAATGTCTTTTCATCAATTTATGCCTTCTTTAATTTCCTTCAACAATGTTTTGTAGTTTATGGTGTACAAGTTTTATGCTTCTTTTGTTAAATGTATTCCCAAGTTTCTTTTTTATTTTTCCAGATGTTATTAGAAATTAATATATTTTTACTATTTCCATTTTGGATGATTCATTGACAAAGTATACAAAAACAATTGATTTATTTATATTGATCTTATATTCTAAAACCTTGCTGAAGTCATTTATTTTTCTGATTGTAGATTCTTTACTATTTTTTATTCAATTTAATGTCATCTGTAAATAGAGATTTACTTTTATCCTTTTAAATCTTAATGCTTTATATTTTACTTTTATTCCTAATTACTCCAGGTAATATGTCTAAAACCATGTTGAATAGATGTGGTGAGAACAAATATTCTTGCCTTGTTCCTAATTTGATGAAAAAAATGTTCGATATTTCACTATTAAGTATGAAGGTAGCTATGGTCTTTAACAGTTTGAAGGAATTCCCTTCTATTCCAATGTGTTGAGTATTTTCTTTTTAAAGCATGTTTGATTTGTGAAATGATTTTAATTCTGTATCTATTGAGATGATCATGTGTTTTTTTTCTTTATTCTATTTTTATGGGATATTACATTGATTTTCATATGTCAAACAAACCTTGAATTTCTGATATAAATTCCACTTGGATGTTGTATATAATTCTTTTTATATATGGTAGATTCAGCTCAATAGTATTTTGTTGGGGATTTTTGCTTCTTTATTCATAGAGGATGTTGTCTGAAGTTTCCTTATAATTTCTTGGTGTGGTTTTGTTATCAGAGCAATACTAAATTTATGCAATTGGTTATAAAGTGTTTTGTCCTTTGGGATTTTTTAAAAAAAAATGTATAAAGATTGGTGTAAATTCTTTAAAGACTTAGTAGAATTCATAATTGAAACAATTTTGGGACTGGGACTGTTTTGTGATAAGCCTTAATAATAACAATTCAATTGTTTTACTTGTTATAAAACCAGTCACATTTTCTATTTCTTCCTGAGTCAATTTCAGTAGCTTAGGTCTCTCTATGGAATGTCTATGTCATCTAAATTACACAATTTGGTGACACACAACTGCTTACACTATTTCTTTATAATATTTTAATTACTATTATTTCCATAAGATCAGTAGTAAGTCCACTGTTTCATTCTACACTTTAGTAATCTGACTCCTCTCTTTTTTTTAATTTAAAGTTTTTTCAGTTTTGTTGCTGGTTCTTTCCAAAGAAGCAACTTTTGGTTTTGCTAAATTTCTCTATTATTTTTCTATTGTTTTTTAATTATTTTCACTCTAATCTTCATTATCTCTTCCCATTTGGGCTTTCTGAGCTTAGTTAGGTCTTCTGTTCTAGTTTCTTAAGGTATAAACTTAAGTTACTGATTGGAGATACTTCTTCATTAATATAGGTGCTTACAGGCATGAAGCATTTCCTTAGATGCATGCCACACACTTTGTTATGCTATGTCTTTATTTTCATTCATTTTAAAATATTTTAAAACTTATTTTAGTGATTATTTGACCTATTGCCTATTATCACATTATCACATATTATTATCAATATTAATTGTGTCCAGAATTGGTGGGTTCTTTGTCTCGCTGACTTCAAGAATGAAGCCGCGGACTCTCGCAGTGAGTGTTACGGTTCTTAAAGATGGTGTGTCCGCAGTTTGTTCCTTCAGATGTGTCCTAGTTTCTTCCTTCTAGTGGGTTCATGGTTTCGCTGACTTCAGCAGGGAAGCAGCAAACCTTCGCAGTGAGTGTTACAGCTCTTAAAGGTGGCGCGTCTGGAGTTGTTCGGTCCTTCCTGTGGGTTCGTGGTCTCATGGCCTTGCTGGCTTCAGGAGTGAAGCTGCATACCTACACCGTGAATGTTACAGTTCATAAAGGCAGGGCTGACTTTATGAGTCAGAGAGTGAGCAGCAGCAAGATTTATTGCAAAGAGCAAAAAAACAAAGCTTCCCGCACTGAAGGAGACCCTAGCGGGTTGCAGCTGCTGACTTGGGTGGCCTGCTTTTATTCCCTTATCTGGCCCCACCCACATCCTGCTGATTGGTCTATTTTACAGAGAGCTAATTGCTCCATTTTACAGAGAGCTGACTTGTCCGTTTTACAGAGAGCTGATTGGTCCATTTTGACAGAGTGCTGATTGGTGCGTTTACAAAACTTTTGCTAGACACAGAGTGCTGATTGCTGTGTTTACAATCCTTTAGTCCCCACGTCCCAGAAGCCCAGCTGGCTTCACCTCTCACTGGCACTGGCAGTGGGAACTCTGGCAGCCAAGAGGGAGCTCATCCCCTGATCAAGCCCAGCAGGCGCCCACCTGGAACCTGCACTGGCCCGGGCCTCTCCCTCCACACCTCCCCAGGAGCAGAGAGAGCCAGCTCCGGCCTTGGCCAGCCCCAGAGAGGGGCCCCCACAGCACAGTGGTGGGCTGAAGGGCTCCTCAAGCGCAGCCAGAGCTAACACCGAGGCAGAGGAGACGCCAAGAGCAAGAGAGGGTTGCTAGCACAAGATATTTCGTCTTCATTAATATAGGTGTTTATAGGCATGAAGCATTTCCTTAGATGCATGCCACACACTTTGTTATGCTGTCTTTATTTTCATTCATTTTGAAGTATTTTAAAATGTATTTTAATGATTATTGTTTGACCTATTGCTTATTATCACATTATCACATAATAGCATTATCAATATCAGTATTATTAATAATTAATATAATATAGATATATTAATTATTAATTTTAATTGTTATTAAAGTAAAATTATTTACTATTGCTTATAATTTTTAATATTTTTAATTAATTAAGTAAGTGATTATTACAAATATATTAAATATTTGATATTTATATTATACATTAATAATATAAATAATTTTATGTTACGGTGTAAAATATATTAATGTATTTTTAAAACAAAGATGTTATAAATACTTTATTTATAAATATGTTAAAATGCATTTAAAAATATATCTTCACATGTTTTTTAATTTCTCAAATACTTTTTGTATTAATTTTAAATTTTATTTTGTTCAGTTCAGAGAATGTAGTTTTACTTTAATTGTTTTAAGTATACAGAGTCTTGTTTTACGGCATAGTATAGAATCTATTCTGAAGAAGTTTTCATGTGCCCTTGGGAGGAATGCATATTTTGATGATAGTGGGTGGAGAAACAAATATAGATGTGTTAACACTAGTTGCTTTGTTGTTGTTTAAGTCTTCTGTTTCCTTGTTGATCCTTGTCTATTTTTTTAATTCATTATTGAAAAGTAAGATATTCAAATATCCAACTATCATTGTTGGTTTGTGTATTTCTCCACTCAGTTCTCTTAGTTTTTTTCCATGTATATTGGAGTTCAGTTATTAGGTGCATGAAGTGAAGCTTTGTAGAATATGGCAATCTTCTTGGGGCACTGCCAAAAGTCCTTCCGGTAAAAATACTGCCTTAAGGCTTGTCAACCTAAAATAATCAAAAGGGTCTGAATCAAATTTAAAGAAAATTTATTCAAGTGCAAAGTTTGAGGATGGACCACCCAGAAAAATCAACTCCAAAGAAACGGAGTAAGTGTTTTGAAGTAAGACAGTGAAGGATTTATTTATATAGTCAGGGAAAGAGAACTTTTCAGCATTTTTAGAATTTTTAGGAAAATGTCATTTAGAAAATGACATTTTTTCATACAAAATTGGTGCATAATTATAAAAATTTGATTAGCTATAGGCAGTTTCCTTTTTGGGAAGAGTATATTTACTATTTTTTATAGGTGGTGTAACAGTCATGGCTTTTCTGTCATCTGGTCTAAGCAGAGTGGGAAAACACAAGGGAAGTTAATTTTTAACAAGGTTTGTTACTTAAGAAGGCAAGAGGTTTTTGTCCCTGGCGCTTAATTCTCTGTAGTCACTGTGCAGAAAAAGAAAAACGAGAAAGTGAGTTAGTCTACCATCTGAGAAACAGAAATCACAACCATATGTGACTCAGATCGCTATTGTCTCTCTCTCAAGGCTTAAAGTACTTTGAGTGTTCTAACAGCTTTTAAGTTTTATTTATTTTCAAAAACTAGAAAATCTACAACATTTTACAGATTCATACTTCTCTAATCCCACTTTTTACCCCTCATCTTTATGGAGCCCAGTCCTTACTGGACCATAAATTCAGCTGGATTGAGTGATTTTTCATCCGCTGAATACATCATCATGCACTCTACTGCCATTGAGTTCCCAGCTATTTTCTTATCTGGAATTTCTTTTTCTCTACATAGCTATACTTTTTCCAATCCACCCTGCAGTCGTCTGTATGAATCTTTTGTCTTTTGATTTCTCAAATCTCAAAATGTCTGCTATTTCCAGGGATAAGTAGCTATTTGAGAAATATTTGTGACCAAAAAATGCATGTGTGAGAAATGAGTATTTGGATAAAGAAGTCTTTTTTCTGGATATTTATAGAGATCTTAATTCATACATTGTTTAGTTTAACTCATCTAAATTTTTCTCGAGAAATGTAACTTCTGTTTGTTGACATGTAATATGGAAGCAGTGCTGTTAATGAGAAGAGCACTGGCTATAAAATCAACATTCACAGCTCAGAATAAAAGCCCTGTCACTCTCCATATTTCAGAAAACTTACTAGTTTCTTAATTGAGGAGGTTTCACTTTTCCATCTAAAATGGGGATTATGACTATATATCACTGTTTTATTGTTATTAAAACAGTTATTATTGATATATTTCTGGTTATGTTTTGTTATCTGTTTACTTTTTAGGATTAAATGACATATGTAATACAATATCTAGCCCTAAGCAGGTGGTAGATTCAGAATAGTTAGAAATGTGAGTCTAAACTTGTGTAAAGTTCACTTTGAAAAATAAAATTGCTCCATATAAGTAAATATGGTCTTCCTTCTTAGGAAAAAAAAAAAACCTGGAGGACAAACTTTTATGTGTATTGTGATACTTTGACTTCAGAAAACCTGGTATTTGGATCTAATGGATCTAAGTCTTTGAGGAAAGAAAAAAATTTCCATCAATTGACATGGAGACATTGCTTGTTTCCTGAAAATACATCAGAAACATATTGGGAAGTTTTAAATGCCTCAAGAAAACAAAAGTATTTTAAAAAATCCTGTGTTAAATAGGAATCTAGAGAAGCTGGGCAATGCACAAGCATTTATCATGACTCAACTATGTGTGAATACTGCATTACAAATGAGGAGAGATAAACCATGTTACACACAAGCCCACATTTTGTTTCATTATCTTGGGCTGATAATGCCCTCTTCCCATCTTATGGTTAAAGGCTACACCACTTTTTTTTTTTTTTATCAATTTCAACTGCTTCTTCCATGAAACCTTTCATAATTAAAGATGTGAAGCTTCATCCATGTAAAAGAATGGCTACTGTATTAGGTCTCCTTTAAATCAACATTTGAATTTTGTTTTGTAGTTATTGTGTTAATCTGTGGAAGACGAATCTGAAAAACAGGCTGCTTTCTGAATTTCCGTCAGCATTTGGGTTGTTGATGAACATTAGAAAACCAAATAATAAAATAAGATTCCTACTATCAGGCTATTTTATTTTTCTTTTAATTTTTATTTTCAATTAGTCTAAAAGCTATACATTATTACTTAAGATCACCTGTGCACCTCTCTTTTGTCTGTCTGCAGCAAGAAACCTAAAGACCCCAAAATTTAATTTTAAATCTCATTTTAGAGCTTATCCTCTGTCTGACCTTGGGCTGTCACTGCCATCACCTATAAAGCTGCAGGTGTTCTTCAGGTGACATCTTGTCAACAAATGAACCAACCAAATAGACAAAAGCAAAAAGTAATTCTTAGAATCATATCATTAGAGCTAACACATTTCTTGCAGCTTTCTATGTCTATGAGTAATCAAATGGAAGCAAAAGCTGAGACATTTTTTGATTAATTCAATATAGTAGAAAAAAACCTTGCTGCAAACTCCTGAATTTCTAAACTATAACACCCTCTGACATATATAGACACCTCATTTTTTTTAAATTTTAAATTCTGGAGTACATGTGCAGAATGTGCAGGTTTGTTACATAGGTAAATGTGTACTATGGTGGTTTGTTGCACCTATTAACCCATCACCTAGCTATTAAGCCTAACAGGCTTTCACTATTTTTTTTAAGCTCTCCCTCCCTCCACACTACCCCCTTGAAAGGCCCCAGTGTATGTTTTTCCCCTCGCTGTGTCCATGAGTACTCATATTTCAGCTCCCACTTGTAAGTGAAACCATGCGGTGTTTGGTTTTCTGTGTCTGTGTTAGTTTGCCGAGGATAATGGCTTCCGGCTCCATCCACGTCCCTGAAAATCACATAATCTCATTCCTTTTTATGGCTGCATAGTATTCCATTGTGTATATGTACCACATTTTCTTTATCCAGTCTATCACTGATGGGCATTTGGGTTGATTCAATTTCTTTGCTGTTGTGAATAGTGCTGCAATGAACACAGTTGTGCATGTATCTTTATAATAGAATGATTTCTATTCCTTTGGGTATGTACCCAATAATGGGATTGCTGCATCAGATGGAATTTCTGGTTCTAGGTCTTTGAGGAATTGCCACACTGTCTTCCATAATAATTGAACTAATTTGCATTCCCACCAAAAGTGTAAAAGCGTTCCTATTTCTCCATAACCTTGCCAGCATCTTTTGTTCCTTGGCCTTATAATAATCACCATTCTGACTGGCATGAAATGGTATCTCATTTTGGTTTTGATTTGCATTTCTCTAATGATCAGTGATGTTGAGCTTTATTTCATGTTTGTGGGCTGCATAAATATCTTCTTTGAGAAATGTCTTTTCATGTTCTTTGCCCACTTTGTAATGGGGTTGTTTGTTATTTCTTATAAATTTAAATTTTTTTAGACTCTGGTTATTAGACCTTTGTCAGATAAATAGATCACAAAAATTTTCTCCCATTCTGTAGGTTGCCTGTTCTCTCGGATGATAGGTTATTTTTCTGTGCAGAAGCTTGATAGTTTAATTAGATACCATTTGTCAATTTTTGCTTTTGCTGCAATTGCTTTTGATGTTTTTGCCATGAAATCTTTACCCATGTCTACTTCCTGAGTCATATTGCCTAGATTTTCTTATAGGGTTTTTATAGTTTCGGGTTTTACATTTAAGTCCTTAATTCATCTTGAGTCAATTTTTGTATAAGGTGTAAGGAAGGGGTACAGTTTTAACTTTCTGCATATGGCTAGCCAGTTATCCTGGTGCCATTTATTAAATAGAGAATACTTTCCCCATTGCTTCTTTTTGTCCAGTTTGTCAAAGATCAGATGGTTATAGATGTGTGGTCTTATTTCTGAGTTCTCTATTCCGTTCTGTTGGTCTGTGTGTCTGTTTTTGTACCAGTCCCATGCTGTTTCGGTTACTGTAGCCTTGTAGTATAATTTAAGTTGGGTAGCATGATGCCTCCGGCTTTGTTCTTTTTGCTTAGATTTGTCTTTGCTATATGGGCTTTTTTTGGTTCCCAATGAATTTTAAAATGTTTTTTTTTTCTCTAATTCTGTGAAGAATGTCAATGGTGTTTCAATGGGAATAGCATTGAATCTACAAATTACCTTACAAATAACTTACAAATAACATATATATTAGAGCTAAGGTAAAAACTAATGCAAGCAAGAAGGGGAGATTTTCAATGGAAAGGCTAGGGAGTGTCTCACTTTGGAGGCAACCCATGAGTAAAGATGAGAAATGCGTGAGGAAGTAAGCAGCCAGGAGCTCAGAGGAAGAACATGCCAGCCACCTTTGTGATTGGCAGGGGAAAAGATGCTGAGACAACAAAAATGGTGTTCTGCTGGAGCACAGTAAACCAGGGAAGGAGAAATGGGTGTCAAGTTGAGAGGCAGCAGAAAGCCTGATGATGCATGGCTTTGGATATGTTGAAACCATTTTGACATTTTTAAAAAATAAAGGAAATGAAAAATCACTCCAGGGTTTTAGCAAAGGGATGGCATGATCTGCTTCTTGTTTTAAAGGCTGACTCTGGCTTCTTGTGAAATCATGAAGTTTATTGTCACTATGACTCAATAAATATAAAACCATGAACAAAATTATATAAGGATAAGAACAATTACAAAGTTGATTTCAAAGCAAAATAAAGTAGATTAGATTTACTCAAATTGTAACATGTATGGCTTTATGGTTTTTGTTGCATTTGACCACATATTTAATCACATATTTAATACACATACTACAATTGGAAAATAGTTTGTAAGCTACATCTAAATATCTTCTTATTTTATTGCAATGATATAATACATTTGCATTTATTGTTATAACACATATTTGATCATTTAGATCTGTACCTTTTGTGTTTTTACACTTACTTTAATGGATACTTGTTTTACATCTTTAACACATGAAAAATGCTTAATTGACTACTTTTATGTTCAATTTGTTTAAAGAGCACACGTTATGTGAACCATTTCATATTCTTCCAAAGTAGGATGTAGAATGAAAACTGTAATCTTTTCTGTTTTCTTAATTGCTTATTTTTGGCTTACGATGTAAATAGATAAAATGTAAATAGATTGCAGGTGGGTACCTGTAATCCCAGCTACTCGAGAGGGAGGCTGAGGCAGGAGAATCACTTTAACTCTGGCAGTGGAGGTTGCAGTGAGCTGAGATGACACCACTGCACGCCTGTCTGGGTAGCAGAGCAAGACTCTGCCTAAATAAATAAATAAATATAAAAATAAATTAAAAAATAATTTTATTGAATATACTGGAGTCAGAGTTCTATTTGCTAACAAGGTTTATTTTTATTTTTATGTGTAGTAGTTAGACTGCCAGTTTTGTTTGTATCTATATTCTATTTACATTTTAAGCCAAAATTCTCATGTTTCAAGTTGCCAGCATGTTAAACAGTTAAAATTAGTTAAGTGAAAGAAGTGATAAATCAAATATCATTTGATTACATTTATATGAAATGTCCAGAACAACAAAACATTGATACGAAAAGATTAGTGGTTGTCCAAGGCTGGGGTGTGGGGTGGAGTGGTATAAGGGGGTGATGATTAAGGAATTTAGGGTTGCTTTCTGGAATAATGAAAATGTTCTATAATTGTTTGTGATCATAGAAACACAACTCTGTGAATATACTAAGAGCCATTGAATTGCACACTCTGAAAGGGTAATGTGTATGGTATGTGAATTAGAGCCAAATATTTTAATATAATAGGAACATCTTAAACATGTACAAATATGTTTATAAAAATAACATCTTTATAAATAATTTTATATTTACAACCACAGGCTTTGGAATCACATATAACACAGTGTGAATTCTTGATTTCCTATTTATTAGCTGTCTTAAATATTTTTCTTAATCTCTCTAAGCTTTGGTATTAATTAAGTGTATAATGAAGAAATAATATTCTTATTTTAGGCTTGTTTTATTTAACATATTTGGTGAACTTCCTGTAGTATCCCTTAAAAGTGCAGGTAGTAAAATTATCATCTAATCAGATTTATTTAAAAAAACAAAACTATTTAGGCCTAGCTCTACACTTTTAACAAAACTTTTAGTGTAAAGTTTCAGGTTTGCAGCTTGATCTGTACTGGAGAGCTGTTATACAACATCGTGCCTAAGATTCACTTTCTCTAATTTCTTTATGTTGTTTTATTTTTGAACTGGAGAAATCAGTTTTGTTTTTGTTTTTTCCCCCTCCACAAAATCAGTACACTAAAAGTAAAAATGATGAACATTTGCATATTTGAGAATATATTTTAGTTATCTTACACCTGAGTGACAATATGAAATCATATTTTGTCAACTCAGAAGCATTCCCTTACAAATGCAAAATTCTGAATGCTTTCAGAATTTAGTTTTATTGGGCTGAGTGTGGTGGCTCATGCCTGTATTCCCAGCAGTTTGGGAAATTGAAGCAGGTGGATAACCTGAGGTCAGGAGTTTGAGACCAGTCTGGCCAACATGGCGAAACCCCATGTCTACTAAAAATACAGAAATTAGCAGGGCATGGTGTTGGGTACCTGTAATCCCAGCTACTCGGGAGGGAGGCTGAGGCAGGAGAATCACTTTAACTCTGGCAGTGGAGGTTGCAGTGAGCTGAGATGACACCACTGCATGCCCGTCTGGGTAACAGAGCAAGACTCTGACTTAATAAATAAATAAATATAAATATAAATTAAAAAGTAGTTTTATTGAATAGACTGGAGTCAGATTTCTATTTGCTAACAAAGTTTATTTTTATTTTTATGTGTAGTAGTTAGACTGCCAATTTTGTTTGTGTCTATATTCCCTACAATAAATGTCACCAGGATGTATTGTATGTTTTCATCAATAGACAGAGACATTTTGTCTGTTAGTTTTCTTGGTAATTATATCCTGTATCCCTCTGCTCTGAAAATTTCCAATGCTTCTTTAGGGTTATCTATGTGTTTTAAAGCAGTAAATCTCAGTCCTCAATTAAGCTCGTCATTACTAGTTGAATAATATATTAGTTATTAACATAATCTTCAAGAAGAATTAGCAAGTCAAAAAACAAGAGAAAGCGATTTTTTATTAAAAGAACTAGAGATAAAACCAAAAAATAAGTTTAAATGAGTACATTTAAAATTTTTCAAGAAACAAGCGAACATTGACCATAAAGTATGGAGCAGTTAAGTCTTAAGAAAAACATAATTTAGAGAACTAAATCTATATGGTAAAATTAAAATATGATAATTGACAAAGAACACATGCAAGTTAGAACAATGTGACACAGCTGAAGAGCGATTTGCTAAATTAGAAATGAGATAAAAAAAAAAATTAGCCAGAAGGATGAGGCAAAGTAAAATAAAGAGTAATAAAGAGTTGGAATATATAAATATATGTGTGTGTGTGTATATAAATATATGTGTGTGTGTGTATATATATATATATTTTGTTATATATATATATAGTTATATATATATATATAGTTTTATATATATATATATAACTATATATATATATAAAACAAAAATAAAGATACTTGGAAGATAGAGAGTCCAGCAAATATCTAATAAGAGTTCCAGAAAAAACACTGGGTAAAGGCAAATCCTGAAGATGAAGTAATGAATACTTAAAACCTGGAAAATAAAAGCAGGAGTCTATAGGTAATAAGAACATTGAAGATTAACATAAACAAGGAGAAAATTGAACATAAGCAAAGAAAATGGGATCACAAAGCAATGCTAAGCCAATCATTCTTCATATGCATTCAGATATCCAAATAAATATTGCCTATAGTGATATGGGTCTGGTGGTGGTGGTAGTAGATACTTTTTTTCTTTTATTCCGTTTGTTCTACAGAAATTAGCATTTAGTGAGCGCTTACTCTTTGGCATTGCAGTAACATATATGAACTATTTTAATTCTTATAACCACACTATGGTTATAAGATTACTATAATTATCTTTATATGCATATTTTTAAAACGAAATCAAAGGTTAAGCCATTACCTAAGGAAAGCGTGTAAGCAAGTAGAAGGGTACAAAATTCAATCCTAGAATTCTGGCTTTGAGCCCACGTCTTAACTGCTAGGATATAGTATTATAATTAAATACTAGTTAACATAGACAGGGATTACTAAATTCTCATGTTTGTAGTTGCCAGTGTGTTAAACAGTTAAAATTAGTTAAGTGAAAGAAGTGATAAATCAAATATCATTTGATTACATTTATATGAAATGTCCAGAACAGCTAAACATAGATACGAAAAGATTAGTGGTTGTCCAAGGCTGGGGGTGTGGGTGGAGTAGTATAAGGGGGTGATGGTTAAGGAATATGAGATTGCTTTTTGGAATAATGAAAATGTTCTGTAATTGTTTGTGATCATAGAAACACAACTCTGTGAATATACTAAGAGCCATTGAATTACACACTCTGAAAGGGTAATGTGTATGGTATGTGAATTAGAGCCAAATAAAGCTGTTCACATTTGTGCACAGCATTTGAAGCAAAAAATATATACGCATCTTACAGAATTTTAGAGAGAAAAAATTCCAGTAATCTTATAAAAGCTTGTAACTAACAAATTATAAGTAAAATTATCATTAAAATTAAATAATAAGGCAAAAAGTCTAGTATATGTTTAATTTCAGTAATTCTAGACAGATTAAATTCCCTTGTTAAAACTAGAAATTTTCAGAAAAGCTTTAAAAAAATCTCGCTATATTTTATTTGACATGGATATTAACAAAAAACTTCACAAGACATTTGAATAGATGAAATATTCTAGATAAATATTAAGCTAAATAAATTAACTGTAACAATGGTTTATACTAATATAAATGAATACAGAAAGTATTAAGACAAGTCTATTATTTAATGATAAGTGGAAAAATCCATCTAGAGTATGTAATAGCTGCAAACTTTTATGCACTTCATTTTTTCTTGGGAAAGACAAAAAATAAATCAAAGTAATAAAATCAGGATAATAATTCTGATCAGATATTTATCATCATTATAATGAGATCCTAACCCCTAAACATTCCAGGAAAAAACAGTGGGATTGGTGAGCATGAGGGACTTTATATAGTGTGTACTTGGAAGGCCTCTGATGAACTGCAATTAAGCTGAGATCCTAAAGAAATGTTGAGAGGTAACAGAGAGATATCTAGCTCATAAACATTGGAACAAGTGCCCTGAGGAAGAAAAGAGCTGCTATTTTAAAGAGTGAATGATAAGGTCTGTGTGACTAGAGAAGAAGACATAATAAGGGGACTGATGAGGCACGTGGCCAGAGCCAAGAGCAGATCATGAAGGGCATTGTAGGCAAACAGTGTAAGAAATTTGAATATCATGCTATTTGCTGTGGTAAGTCATGAGAACGTCTTAAGGAGGATTTTAAGTATGCCACAATTAACTTGGAGTTCAGAAAGATCATAGTGGTTTACAAATATGGTGGATTGCAGGAGTAGGTTTAGCACAAGGATTTGGAGACAAATGCAAGAGATAACAGTGGCAACCCTTCAGGATGGTTGCTAGGTAGGGAGATAATTGTAGGAGGGGGGATTCAGCACATACTTTGAAGATAGTGTCTGTGGAATTTATTGATGTTTTGGTCATGACAAAGAGAGAAGTCAGAGATTTTTCAGCCAATGTTCTGTGTTCGGTCTCTGTCATGGCTCTGAAGAAGAGCACACTGAGCCTTGTCTTTTGCTTGAACTCCATGCATATCAAGCTTGTGTCCAGGGTTGCTCTGCTTAACATGGCATGGACTGCCAACTTCACTCTCTCATTTCTTTTCAATATTAGTCAACAGGAATATATGTAGACATACAGTTATTCTTGCCTGGTCTTCATCTGCTGTGATTTTCCTTTGGGTATCCTCCTCCCTAGAGAAGCAATGCAGCATCACCAATCTACACAGTCCTGGGCTTCGGGTCTTTATTGTAAAGTCCTCATTTAATGAGAGAGCAATCCTGTAGATTAATGAAGAGCATAGGCTATCTCTTAGAGGCAGAACCTGAGAAACAAGAAACTCCTCTGTTTACTGTGATATGAATCCTATGACTTTAGGTTACAGTAAGAGACTGAGGAAAGTGTTTACCTATCTTCTTCTAGTGTTACAGATTATTTCTATGCACATATAAGATATAGTTACACACATGCATTTAATTATCCTTGGTTCTGGCAATCAGTATTCTGTGCATTTCCCTTCTTTCATTTTTTAATGTAATTTGCTTTCATTTTTAATCTCATGCATGTATTATATTGAGAAAATGAGAAATACTGAGTCAAAATCGGCACTGAGGTTTCTGTGGGAAAAAAAATCACACACACAGAAAATGTTGATATTCAAAAAGTGGTATTCAACAATGAGCCTTATGTAGCATCTAAAATAAAGGCTGGCCTGATACAAAACAAACACAAAAAATAATTATTTGTTTTAATAAGTTGTTTAGAGTCTGCTAAAATTATTATCTGCATTAATTATGAATCAACATACTAGCCAAATTTGGAAAAGACAACAAAGTTTAAAATACATTGCATTTCTTGATTTTTAATTAAAAATAATTATTCATTCGGTGCAGAGACAGACAAATACACAACCTATTTTTAATTAAAACCAACTCAAATGCATTTTTGTAAAAGTGGACTGGCTTTGGAAAAAGGAGTGAATTTTAAATAGACAAACTAAATGAAACAGGATATTACTCTTATGGTGATAAAATATAAAGCTTACTATAAGGAAACACGTTTTTAAAAATATGTTTTTTTAGACTGCCATGGATATTTTGATTTGCAAATAAACACTCTTTCCACAAGGAATATTTGATATTTGATTCTTGCTAGATTTTGTGTTTTATTTGATGCAATCTTCCCTTTATCTTGTCAGATTCTTACAACAATCTTGTGAATTACATTAGAAAGTCACTTTGTCTTCTTTAATGTAAAACTGATTTGTCCAAGGTTAACATAGCATGTGAGTGGCAGAGCCAGGATATTAATATTGTAACCCTGTGGGTTTTTCCGCCTCTAATTTCTTTATGCTTGGCATGATACAATAGCATAGGATGTACTCTGGATTTTTCAAGACATTTATATGGAGGGTGCCACTGTTCCCATTTGAATTATTCAATCATACGCATACTTGAAGTCACATTTTAAGTTGGAAACTATGGTAATTATAATAAACTGTTAACTCCATTGTTTTTTCAAAACCATAAACAACTACAAAGTTTCCTGCAATATTGAGCAATCAGAGATAGAGGGAACTCCATTCTAAAACAAGAAAAATAGGGGAACTAATAAACAAATGTCATCCGTCTTAGTTGATCATTGGCTTCTCATGTTTTACTTGGAGAAATGTTCTCGCTACATAATTCCTCAGAAAAGACTAAAATTTAACGTATCAGCAACTTGATGAGATAAGCTGTAACCTTTGAGTAATCACCCTGTCACCCAGCTCCTCGATTCTAGAATGCTGGAAATATTAACAAAAATTTAATTTACACATCAAAGTTCTCGTTTGAAATAGTATAATATTTCATTCTATTCTAAAATATTAATATTTATAATAATCTGCTTTATCTTGAAATCCAGTACACTGTGTTCCAAGGACATTATAATTTGGTTGTATTTTAACATGCTCTGTGAAGGTCACAGATTAAATTCCTGATGTGTGGCATTAAACATTATAAAAGTGGCCTATATTTCTGTGAAAGAAGAATCCTCAGTTACGATTTTATTAAAAGAATAGAAATTTACAAATGCAAATCTAATATCTGGAGAGACATGGAGTAAATGCATAGGATGTGGCACCAAATGAGCATTAGGTATAAAAACAGGCCACCTTTTGAAGCTGTGCTTGGAAGGCAAGGACTCTTACTGCTCATCCATTCTGCGGAGGAGAAGAGGAGGCCTAGTAATTGAGAATGTAAGACCTCACGAGGCTTTGCAAAGTGGGGAGCCATTAGGAACAATGACTTGACATCAGTCTCTTGCTCTTTGTGACAATAACTCTCTGAATATCTCCACCAGGTCATCCCAGAATACTTTACACTTCAGCATCTGTTTGGTTTCCTCCACTTACTTCTCTTGGAGATTCTCGGTATAGACAAAAAGTATTTGTCCATTTTTTAGGAGCTCAAAAGATATTTTTTGAATGTATGGCATCTAAATGAGCAGATCAAACGTGCTAAGATCTTTTTAAGAGTAAAACTACTTTAAATATCCATTTCATCTTTATCACTGAAGAGTAATCGAGAACACTATGAATTTAACCTTTCTGCACCTCAGTGTTCTCACCTGCCATGATTCAGGTAATAATACCTCACTCAGGGACTTATTCTAATTGTGAAAACGTTGTCATTTACAAAAGTCCCTAGATCAGTGCCTGGCATATGTAAGATACACAATATGTATGAATTTCTCTTTTCCTTTCAAAAGAGGGCTGGAGCCAGTCCAGGCTCTGAGGATCTGAGGGGGGCAGAGAGAGTGGACCCAAAAAGTGAGGAGGAGATGGTGAAGCAAGCTCTGAAGGCAACTTCACCGCCTGCAGTTAAACCTGCAGTGTCTCTAGGCAGGACCTGATTGTGCCACGGCAAATCAGTGAAGAAGCTGTTTTGAGTAAGAAAAATCTTTTGTTCTAAAACTCAAACTTGAAAATCAGACAATGCCAATTAACCCCTGGACTTCTGGTGATCATGGTCTATGGTAAATAATGTTATTAAACGAGACTGGAATAGCATATTGATTTCACATTTGAGGGGCCTTGGATGAATTATACTATTGTTTAATTTTATGTGGCCAATAATAGGGAACTCATGATATATCTAAAAAGCACTGTGAAACAACTTGATAATGCAAAGGTTGATTTCATTTCAGTGTGGAAGTGATAAATTAGGGGTTAGAAAGATTAGAGTCAGAGAGGCCAGTGATGACGATTGTTTAAAAAGATCAATCTCCCTACAAAATAACCTCTTCCTGAAATCATAGCCCTGTCTAATATATGCAACACAAATCTCTATTCTCTTGAACATAATTTTGATTTGTAATTTAGATTAACTTGGAAAAAACATTGCGAACCCAACTAGTGACTGTATATTGCATGTCACTTCCTTGAGGATTTTCTTTATCTTTAAAAAAAATTTCCTAGAATAGCTACCATATCTTGCAGTGATTCAAGTTATTTTTTCCTGATTACTTTTATCTTCCTTTGCCTATTGAGCTCATTTTATTTAATAAGTTATTGTTTGAAGTGTTGTTATTTATTGAGCACTTCCCAAGTGGTAAGTACACTACGAAACATTTTGCATACATTACCACATTTAATCCTCACAACAAATCTCTGGGTACTGCTTCCCTGTTAGAGACAAGGATGCCAATACTGAAATGTTTAGTTAACTTAGCCAAGGTCAAAGAGACTCTACAAGTCATTGGCTAAAGGGTAAAACTCATATTCTGTGGAGAACAAAAATCTATAGTATCTTCCTTCTTGAAGTCTGACCTAACTCAGAAAAATGAAGAAAATTACCTTTGAAATCAGAAAGATTCAAGTTTGAATATGTGCGCTCTCTCTCTGTCTCTCTCTCTCTCTCTCTCACACACACACACACACACACACACACACACACACACAGTTTCTATCTATAAGATCATTAGCCTAAACTATTGGCGCCCTTATTAGTAAAATGAAACGAATAGTATCTGCCTAATAAAACTCAGGTTGAACTTGACCTAAAATAGCAGTTGTGGAACAACCAGCTGGATTGTTCAAAAATGGCAAGTTCCTTTCTCAGCTCTATACCTACTTTTGCACAAAATCCATCGCATTTCAGTGATTAGTTAACACTTCTTCTCTGGTCTGGTCAACTGTTCATACCGAGATGGCAAGAAAGTTTTCCCATTAATCCTTGTGTTCCCAGTCCTAATTCAATGCCTGGAATTTAGGAGCTTGGCAGTCATTTAATGAACCTTTAAGTAAGTAGGCAAAGGCATAAATAGAGTGCCTTCTTCTGCTTCAATCACTTCTCCTACAGTCTTGGAAATAATAAGGCATCCAATGTAGAAGTTTAGAGAAGAGCCCTGGTGTGTGTGTGTGTGTGTGTGTGTGTGTGTGTGTGTGTGTGTGTGTGGCAAAGAGAGGATGGGGAAACTATCTCCAGCCATGCTCTAATATGATGCATAAACCAAATTAAAGAAAATATAAATAGAAATTAGATCTGTGGAAAACAGAAACAACGGAATATGATAACCAAGAGACTAGTGAAGCACCAAATTATTCTCTACAATTCCTGGTTACCATGGCAAAGAGTAAAACACAGTAAGCTACGTAATTCTGATTATCAGGAAGAAAGACGCCTACTTAAATTTGTCCTGGCATCTAATTATAAAAACGTGATAAAAGGGGCTGTCAGAGGCTGAGCTCAGAGGAACATACCTGTAGAGAAGGAAAGGCTCAGAGCATCACAGTACCTCTGTGAGAACCACTGTATACCGAGTGCAGCCCTCTCTAGTCCCCACATTAAACTTGTTTTTGGCATATGAAACATTCACCACATCCACCTCTTACTCACATGCACTTTCTCTGGCATGGGATCCACTTCGATTTTTTTTCCTTTCCTGTATTAACCTGGCAAGGGATTCGACCATGCCTGACCAGTGCTTCCACTCAAGTACCTAGCATTCCTGCCCTGCTCAGATTCTCTTAGTCCTTCTCTCTCTTGACTCAAGCACCTGGCTTCCTTCTTCTACCAGGAAAGTCTTCTCACATTTCCTGTTCGTAGACTGAAAATACTTGCTGGGTTTATTTGTTCCTGTAGCTGCATCCTCTGCAAGACCGAAGATAGTGAGACAAAACTCTCATTCTCATATTCAGCTCTATGTACCCAAAACTCAACATAGTGCCTGTCACAGAGCAGGTGCTCAGGAAATGTAGAGAATGTTAAATTGGGGAGTTTCATCTTGTTAAATGGCTGAAATCGTGCAGGACCTCATAAAGGAGACATAGTACTATCTAATGGACAATATACTTCAGAATGAGTCATGATTTCACTATCAAAGGATGAATGTAAACTTAGACTTCAACGAGCACATTAGTCCCAGTTCAAAAAAGGAAATTGCTCTGCTTCATGCTGCTAAAGAATAAACTTCAGTTCCTTAGCCCTGCAGTTAAATCCCTGCATGAGAATATTAATTTAAAGCCATGATCTCAATGGTATCCATATTTTAAGAATCACACTCCCGTACTCATAAAAGAATAGTTGGGCATGGATCACTAATATATGTGTAACTATTTAATAATTACATACCAGAATCACCTTATTAATGTAGTTCCTGTACCTTAATATGTTTTGTACCCAAAACCTCTGTTTTGTCTCCTTTCACATTGTGTCTGTTCCAGCATCCACAACTCTAGACGTAACAGATTGATTGCTAAGAAATTTTTATTCCTTTTTGTTTTTATACCATCTGTTCACACAGCCTTGAAAGATCTTTAGTATTTTTATTGTCCAGTATCTTGAAGACATTTAAAATATCACCTCCTATGTGAAGACTTCCTTCATCTTTTTTTTTTTTAATTAATAAGTCCTCTGGGCTTTCACAAGCATTTTGCTTAGTTTACATTCTTATTTCAATATGCTCAATTTGTTTGTCCTACTAGATTTAAAACTCTTAAACTGTTAGAGACAAAGACCAAGATTTTAAAAGAAAAAAAGCTTCCTGGCTTCTTTGTGAGCTCAAATACACACACACACACACACACACACACACACACACACACAGACGCTATACACACACACAAAAATACATACATACATATGGTGATATATATTAT
The DNA here is from genome assembly GCF_009828535.3 of Hylobates moloch. Taxonomy (NCBI): domain Eukaryota; kingdom Metazoa; phylum Chordata; class Mammalia; order Primates; family Hylobatidae; genus Hylobates; species Hylobates moloch. The sequence continues at coordinate 117,488,262 of NW_026652284.1, forward strand.
ATATACACATAATATATATAAACACACATATGTATTATACAAACACATGAGTGAAGGGTGTATTATGTATTATATATAATATATATTATATATAATATGTATATTATATATTATATATAATGCATGTAATATATAACATATGAGCTTTCAAAGTTGAACAGGCTGTCAAGGGAGCACCTCTCCAACTTTACGCTTCAACTGTATGCTTCAAACTTTGGACCTTTAACTCACATCCATGCACACACAAATTCTGTAGCTAGCCTCCCATAAAATAGGACACTATGTGGCCCGATAGGGCTCCAGCTTAAGACAAGATATGACATAAATATAATGTATACAATGTATATATATATACACAATGTATATAATCTATATTATATATAATATAGATTATATGCATAATACATACACATACATATTTACACATAAAATAGACATACACATAGCTGGGCATATACACATATATGTGCATACACATGTACCTATATATGCATGCGCATGTGCACATATGTATTCATGTGCATATACACACATGAATGCACACATATATACTTATGAACACATATATACATATATTTAGTAACATCAAAGATGGTTTTGCAAATCTAGTAACACCTAATTTTCTATAGTTTACAAGTGTTGTCAGATATATTATCTCATTTACTCAATTTGGATTAATATATTATATAATATATATATTAGACATTTCACCCATGTGTTTGTATAATATATAAATATATAATATATAATACATTATAACATATTTATATATAATATATATTATTACATATATTAAATATTATTACATATATTATATATTATAGTTTTCTATATAATATATAATATATGTAATATCCTTCACCCATGTGTATCTTTGAGTTTCCAGTGTTACACTATCATAATTTCCAACCTAAATTCAATAGTAAATAATGCTCTTTTCTTCTGCAGTCTCTTGCATTGATGTAATTTTTGGTATATATATGCATTGAAACTTTTTTTAAAACTATTGGAGCTGAAAGCTATGGTGTGTTTTCACATTATTTTGTTTGCTATTTACAACAATCTTTCAAAGAAGTTAGAAAAGGTGGGAAACTCCATTTGCTTGACAAGAAAACAGAATCTTTAACAAGTGGACTTGCTGATGGTCACAGGGCTAGCGAAAGGTGAGCCTGGTACAAACAACATTTAGTGGCATAAAATGTGGTTGTCCTGTGTGTGAAAGTTCCGTAGGGAAGTAGCTAGAGGAAAGTGGGATATTTATTATCAATAAAAGCAATGCAGCCTCCTACTGGAGATGTATTCATCCATTGTTAAATTTTGGTCTTGAATAAACCCTAAGCTGTGTTTAAATGACTGATGAAGATATTTTCTATGACTAATTTTATGAGACTTAAGTAAGTTAATGGTCCTGAGCTCTAAGAAAAATTGCAAATATGTTCTCTTTTCCTCACATTAATTATGAGAAGCAGTTGGCTTAAACTTAGAATAAATAATTGGACTGTGGTCTGAGATACTCTACTAACCTATTGTGTTAGGTAAGGTAAATTACCCGACCTTTCTGCAATTGAGTTCCCTTGCTTGTTAAAAATGGAAAGTTGGAGAGGTGCTCCCCTGACAGCCTGTTCAACTTTGAAAACTCATATAATTCCATTATTACATTGAGCTAATGAAGTATGTGTGTTAGCTGAGAAGTGACTTCTTTTTCTTCAACATGACTCATTTTTCCCAATAAATGATTTATCCAATCTATTTTCTAGGAAGAATATTTATTTTAGTCTGATGATGTACAGTATGCATTTTACCAGTAATAGAAGTTTCAATAGTTAATGAGCCATGACTATTTCTAAGCATGATATATCTTCGTCTTTCCTCAGCTTCAATGGAAGAGCACCTTGCTGTAATTGACTTATAAAGGAGGCTGTCCACCACTTTTCATTTCAAGGAAAGTTTCTTAAGCCTCAAATTCTAATAGGATTTGGCTCAAAATTAGAAGTATTTGTAATTGTATATGTCACTTTTGACTCACGTAGCTGATTCCAATATGAAACTGAGATTACAAAACCGTATTCCTACTTATGATAAATGATGAGAAACACTGTATGCTTCAAACTTTGGACCTTTAACTCACATCCATGCACACACAAATTTTGTAGCTAGCCACCCATAAAATAGGACACCATGTGGCCCCATAGGGCTCCAGCTTAAGACAAGACATGACATAAATAATCTTTCTCTAGCCTGTTTTTTTTTTTTTTAAACTGTTTCCTTCTCTGTCTCTCTTATGATTGCTCTCTTTATGGATAATGCTTTCCTTCTTTGCACCCAGTGACATATTTGACTTTTCTGGCATGATTATATGTTCTTCGTCCTAGAACAGATTTGTTTTCCTGTTCACTCCTTACAGCCTGTAATTGAAGTTACCGTTGGCACTGGTCAGCTTGGCTAGCTTCATACTAGATTTATTCCACATCCCTATGAAAGAGGATTTGGTGACCACAACACCAAGGGAACTTAATCCAAATTGTCTGAGTAAATGAGATAATGTATCTGACAACACTTGAAAACTACAGAAAATTAGGTAAACGTTACCAGATTTGCAAAACCATCTTTGATGTTACTAAATATACGTATATATGTGTTCATAAGTATATATGTGTGCATATATGTGTGTACATCCACATGAATACATATGTGCACATGCATATATAGGTACATGTGTATGCACATATATGTGTATATGCCCAGCTATGTGTACATCTATTTTTATGTGTAAATATGTTGTATGTGTATGTATTAGGCATGCATTTGTATGTGTACGCTCTATGTATGTATTATATAAGCATATTAGTATCTGTATATGCTATATGTGTATGTATTATGTGTGCACGTGTTTGTATGTGTTAGTTATATGTGCATGTCATAAATTTAAGTCAGTTTATTGGAGCTCTCCTTGCTGAACAGTGTCTACCACCCTATTTAACTTTATTCTTAACCAACATTAGCACAGCTCTATTCAGTTTTTGATTTCCTGTCTCAGCTTATTTCTTTCTCTAGAGATGCAACTACCTGATTCCTTCATTGAGACACGACCCTTTCCTGCTTTCTAAGGTAAGCCTTGATAGAGGGCATGAGGGATTTTTAAAGCACTCTGGTCTCATGTGCTGGGAGAGACCATTTGATGCCACTCGTAACACTTGATTAGCTCCATGCCCCATTTAGATTACCTGACTTTTGCCTTGTTACTGCATATGTCCAAATCTTTAACTCAGTTCTCCCTAACATCAGAATATTCCTCTTGCCATCCCAACCCCTGCCTTTGACTAGAGTCTAGCCCCTGCACAAGAACCATGCTTCTAGCAACTGCCTGCATTGCCCTGGGTATTATCATCTCAGGGTTTTCCAATTGATCTCCGCCTGCCTGTTGGAACACTGCATTGTCTAATGTTCAACTTTTTTGATACTGACAGTCATTTGTGGTTTAACCTTTCAGATAGCAGTGACAAAAAAAGTGACTATTAGGTTGGTGCAAAAGTAATCATGGTTTTTGTCATTACTTTCTATGACAAAAACCACGATTACTTTTGCACCAAAGCGCATATTTGTTTGCCCCCAGTGGATGTATTTTAAGACTTTTTGCAAACAGCAAACAATAGCAAGAAAGGTGAAAATGTTGTTTGATATGATTTTCTTCTAACCCACAATCACACATAGGTGAGAAGATATTATTGCTGAGATCATTGTCATTCTTGGGTTAATCAAAAGAGTAAAAGAATTTAAAAATTGGGTAGGATGCAAAAATAGAAATTGCTTCAGGTATGAGTTAAAGATGTAAATTGTGTATTTACTTGAATATTTAAATAAGGGTGAAAATGTAATAATTTTGTATTTCTGTTTTTCTAGAAATGTCTAAATTATATCTTGGATATTTCTTTAGTCACCTTATTCTACTACTTAACGTACTTCCTTTTAGCCTTATCTGCTAAAGCCTGCAAACTGCAAGGGGTTGCCCTGCCTTAGAAAATCAGAGCAGATTCTCAAATATGATTGTTTACTTTTACTTTCAACAGTCTAGATGTGTTAAACACGAGTGACAACCAAGACGTTTCCTAAACCTGAAATTCCCCTGTGCTCTTCAGCAAAATCAGAAAAATAATGAACTCTTAATAACAAAAATGAGATATGAAACACAAAGATTCTGCATTGAAATGAAAGTCTGAAAACCTTACAGAATAATTTAAAATGTTTCGAAAAACAAGCATGCAATTCCAACACTGTAATATTGTGAAAAGTATATTAACACCAGAATTGAAAGGGGTGCTTCTCCTTTGCATCTGAATTATTTGGCTAACCCAAGGCAATCCATAGAAACCCTCCAAACTTCAGTTGCCTCAACTAGACATTGGGAGTTATCATAGATACCTTTTCTCAAGATAGGGGCTGTCTCAGCCAATCTTGTATACTTTCATATCTGATTATGCAATTTCTACCTAATCCTTGTAGTAAGAGGAAAAGCTGAAATAGAAAGATTAGAATAGTTGTTTTCTATAGAAATGCAAGTCAAACTCATATGCTCAGTTAGGATGCACATATGCACATCTTTCTCATTGCCACAATCTGGGCATATTGGAATCCAACCAAGCACATTAGAAACAGAGAAGTAAATACAGGAAGTACAGAACCCTGGTTTTTTCTCTATTTCACATTCAGGCTCCTCTTTAATATCTCATGTACTCACTTAGCCAACCTTCTCTTGTTCCCAACTCATCAACCCCAAACCCACTACATCCACATGTCATCATTTATTCTTGAGAAATAAAAATAAAATCCTAAGCCTCCCAAACAGAACAGACCCCCTCTTGGCCAAGGGGGACCCACACAGAAGGTCTGACATGCCTTGCTATACCAACTTCTTCGCTAACCACCGTTAGACATTTTATCCTAAGGGTTAAATAGAAAGTAGTTTTTGGGTTTTTTTTTAAGTCTTTCCATTCCCCCTTCCTTTTTTGTGGTTTCCACAAACACCTGGCAGCATTACTTTCCGATAAAAGACCATGAGCTGTGGACTAGTTCTGGCTGGTTTAAAGGGGCAGCACACAGGGTGCCTCTGTATCCTCTGCTTCACCTTTTGACATATAAAGCATAATTTTAATGCATTTAAATGTTAAGTCTCCAACCCAGAGTGAATATGGGACATATGTAACATCACTGTTGGTTTACTATGCACGTGTGCCCCTGCTTTGTGAATATCGTGGCTCCTCCTGTAACCTGAGGAATATGTACACTTAGCCAACCCATTCTATGTAAATTCCTGTCTCATCTTTTCTTTTTCAAAGTGCTTTCAGTTTCTACCAGAGGCTGTGCCTCCCAGCCTGCAGGTTGGCCAGCCTGTAGGACACAACTTCCTATAAGAAATAAAACTCTCCACTACAAATTCATAAACCACCTGATTCTTCAGTTGACATTATTAATTCCCTCAACACAAAGTTTCTTTGCCTGGCTAAATTTTACACATTTGGGGGGTAGGTTGCCTTCTCTATATGGTCTCATAACAATATCTACCTCTACAATGTCCCGTAATCTATATTATTATATTCACTGGCATTTTGTTTTATCTCTATTAGTAAAATGTAAGCTGCTTGTGGGCATAGCATATGTCCTGTTCACTATCTTAAGTGCCTTGTACAGTAATATACCACTATGGTGTCATTGTTCCTGCCTAAACTTATGCCGAAGTTGTTTTTTTGTTTGTTTTGTTTTGTTTTTTTGTTGAGACGGAGTCTCGCTCTGTCACCCAGGCTGGAGTGCAGTGGCGCGATCTCGGCTCACTGCAAGCTCCGCCTCCCGGGTTCACGCCATTCTCCTGCCTCAGCCTCTCCGAGTAGCTGGGACTACAGGCGCCCACCACCACGCCCGGCTAATTTTTTTGTATTTTTAGTAGAGACGGGGTTTCACCGTGGTCTCGATCTCCTGACCTCGCGATCCGCCCGCCTCGGCCTCCCAAAGTGCTGGGATTACAAGCGTGAGCCACCGCGCCTGGCCAACTTATGTTGAAGTTTGATCCCCAATTTGGTGGCGTTGGGAGATGGGGCCTAATGGGAGGTGTTGGAGTTATGGGGGCAGATTTATCATAAATAGATTAATGCTCTCCTGAGGGTTGTTAAAAAGAATCTGGCTTTCTTCGTTTCTCTCTTTTCCTTGCTCTCTCACCATGTCATTTCTCTGCACATGCCAACTCTCCTTCCACCTTCCACCATGAGTTCTTCCATTTTTTGCCACTAGTTGAATAATCCTGAGGACCTTGCTAGATGCAGATGCCCAATTTTGAACTTTCCAGCTACCAGAATTGTAAGCCAATAATCTTTTTTATTAGACTACCCAGTGATGTACATTCTGTTATAACAATATTTAATGCACTAAGACACACAGTAGGTATTAAATAGCTAACTTTTGACTGAATGAATGAACACACACATACAGACAGACACACATACAGACAGACACACAGACTCAAACACATAGTTCACATGCAATATGCAAAGAAATTATAGAAGTTATAACCAGCTTTGCCTGGAATTCCTTCACTGGTTAGAAAATCATGAGGTCATATGAATCATCTTAATTTATGAACAGCTATAAATACAACAACTTTTATTTTTATGCTGGAAGCAAATATACCTCCCAGTAGCATTGACAAAATAATTACAGTTCTAATATCTGGAGTCACACATGCAATGACTAGATCTTAGTCTTCAGGATAACAATGTACAAGTGTAACTACATAACCCTTTGTAATGTAAAAAACGTCTTTTACATATCATTATTTAATTATCCCAACAACTTTATGTGATAGACTTTATTCATATCAATATTATCAGTCAGGATCTAAAGGGGTGCTAGAAATCATGCCAGCTATTTTAAAAAAGAAAAAATATATATATAATGATTGTTAATCAGGTTTTGAATATTTGGAATAAAAAAACGGGAACAAAAATAAAAAGTTGAAATTATTAACACTTAGAAACTCGGAGGAGGAAAGCCATAGATCTGGGAATGAGACAGCTAGTGAGGTATGCTGGCCAGCTAGTGCTGGTATCTCTAGGAGTAGGTAATGTGGCTTGTTTCATGAGTGTTAGAAACACTGCAGATTTGAATAAACTGCCCACCTCCTCATGAAGGACCAGTGACACTCACAAGCACAGGAAGCAAAAACAGGTATATAGAGCAAACAGGAAGGGATACACCTCCATTTTCTCCCCTTTTTTCTGGTCTTCCTCCAGAAGTTTCTATTGGCAGTTGATAAAAAGAAGCCCATTTTCAAAACAGAAGTTTAGTTGACCAAGTCATAGCCCCAGCACCACAAAGCAGAGTATAAAATGATGAGTCTGCTGTCCGGAGACAACATGATAATCACAGGCACCGAAATATGGTGTTTCAGAGCATTGGAGATCAGAGAGGTTCACCCCAAATTTTGCAATAAACTTGCAATCAGTAATGTACAACATAGACTTAGAGTTCCATATTTTTTCTACACACAGAGTGCAAAATAATTAGAACATTCCTTATTCACCCTCACATCAAGGAAAGTGCAGTGTGTGTGTGTGTGTGTGTGTGTGTGTGTGTGTTAGCAAACTATGGTTTGTATTTGCTGACAGTATCTAACACTGACTAACAAAGAGAAGTCTAGCAAGTTCCATTACCTTTCTAAGCCTCAATTTCTGCATCTGCAGATGCACATAATGGGTTTCCTATTGAACAACGTTGTTTAGTGAATAAATATTGAGCATCCATAATATGTAGGACACTGTGCTATGTGCTATGAATAAAATGATAAAAAGAACAATCAAGACCACCCTCTCCAGAGGTTAGAATCTTGTAGGTACAGCAGGCATTAATTAAACAACCACTCAAAGGATATGGAATAAATAGAGTATGTGATTGCAACTGAGATAATTGCTATGGTGGAAAATCCTAGGCCAAAAGAATCATGCAGAGCAAAGGAAACTGATTTGTAGGGAGGTCAAGGAAAACTTCCTGGGGAAGGAAAGTTTGAAGTAAAATCTGTAGAGTAAGTATGAGGTGCCTAGATGAAAGGGTTGGGGAAAATGCAGGGAGTTGGGGGTGGTAGACTTCCACGTGGAAGGAGCAGCAAAATTCCTGTGGGAGAGAAAAAATGGCTCATTCAAGGACCTGAAAGAGGAACCATGGGGCTGGGTTGATGCATAGAGAGCAAGTGAGTGATAAAGAGAGGAGAACGGTACAAGAGGAGCCTGGAGAGAGAAGCAGCAGTCAGAACCTTGAGTTAATAAAGGTGAGAGCTTTGCAAACTGCTAAGTGCTAATAAAATGTCTGTATGATTATGGCTCCTCGAATAAAAAATACTGGAATTTGTACTCTGCCATTTAGAAAGTGGGTTACTGGAACCAGAAGGAAAGATTGAAACTGATATCAGTATTAGGAAAATTTTCAAAATCCATGTGTATCTCCCCCAAATCAAAGTTGCTTCCCCACCCTATGCATTAAGGGAGCCAACACTTTGCAGAGGGAAAAGAACACCAACACCTTATTGTATATATACTTTCATCAGTATTTAAAATATAAGAATAATGTGAGCTTAAAAGGTTTGATTGCTTGATCACAGCAGCTTGTTAATTAAAGGTGCAAAGAGGAGAATGATTAGAGAGGGGAAGTTTGCACCTGAGGGAGAAATAGGATTAGTTTGCCTGAGAAATCAGATTAGCGTTCCTGGCAGCAGGCCAATTGCAAAGAAAGAGTACAGAAGCTGCAGAGAAATGAAATCTGTATCTTTCCAAGCCCTCCATGGGAGGACAGGCCTCCCCGCTACATGTCCAAAAGCAGGAAAAAACAAAGTCTTGCAGACAGCTCACCCCTGACACTGACTTGCTTCCCCAATATTAAATGTGTCTCTTGCTAATTGCTCTTGGTGGAGATAACTGTGTTTGGAATTTATTTGGCTCTGAAGTATGTGAGGTTGTGGAATCGCTGACATCACAAGATTAATGAGGAAGGTTGGTTTCCACATCCTCTGTTGCAGAGATTGGAGCCTCATCTCATCCTTAGGGCCCCCTGGGTCTGCCTCACATCACAGTGGCCTGTTTCATTAAATTGAGCAGCTTGGTTTCCAGAGGGGTGATTAGGAGAGAGATGATAAGGTGGGACAGCCTGAGAAGTCCGGAGTGCAATGATAAAATATAATGTGTGTACAATAGCCAAGAGGCAGTGTGGTGAAATGAAAAAGCGGGGCTTGGAAGCCAAACACGCCTGAGTTAGAACCTTGCCTTCTACAAGTAGAAGTCCTGTGACCTTGGGCAAATTAGCGTAACCTCTTTGAGCCTCAGATTACCTATTGTAAAATGAGATCATAAAACCTACCTTGAGGGGTCCCTAGAGAATTTTTAGAAAAAAAGGGCAAGCCATTCCTGGTGTGGTGCTCTTGTTCAGTAAGAAAAAATCTGTTGTTATCAAACAAAGTGTTTTCACTCATACTCTTTAACCTTGCCTGAGATTGGCCCAGAAATCCCAGTCACCAAGGAATTTACAATCCTTATTGAAATACTCTAACCACACAGTAGGCATTCTGCCACCAATGTGTTCAGTAGGGCCCTCCCAGAAAGACAGGAGACAGTCTCAGTTTCAGCTTTGATGATTTCATTCAATATTCCATTATCTCAGCCGTCAGTTGACACCCTCTGGATGCAGTCATTCACCTCCTAAGTCAATCCCCACTCCCCACACCAGTACCCAGCTTACCGCTCAGGCGTGGTGCATACTATTTGGCCCAGTGTGGCTCTTTAGCAAATGCAGTGGGCACATACACATTTTTTATACCATTTGCCCATGACCTTGTTCTTTTTTCTCCCACAGAATATTGGATCAAGAGCATACCTTGCCTTCCTTTCCCAGTTACTTCACTGTTAATGTTCTTATAACTCCCAGCAAGTCACACACAGATTCTATGAAAAAGGTACAATTGTCTATTTTTGCCATTCTCAATTCATTGTCAGAAAAAGCTGAAGCTCAGCCATGGCAAATCGCTTTTCTACGGCCAATGAGCTTATAAATAGTGATTGAGAGTTAAGTTTCAATACCTGAAACTACTTTAATGTGATGATTCCAGGATGCCCATACCATGGACTCCAAAAAGACTAATGCCACCACTCACATCTTCATTGATCTGCTGTCATTCATTCATTCAGTAATTCAGGCCAATAGTTAATTTGATTTCTTCCTTTCTCTTGTTCCTTACATCTGAACCATAAACCAACTTTGTCATTTCTACCTTCCCAATTGTGTATATCCCAAAGTCAGACCCTTTTTATCACTTCCATCTCTACCTGGTCCCCATCACCTGCCACCTGGCTATAGCATTAGCCAGTTAAGGGCCTATTGCCTCCCACTCCCACATGGCCCCTTATTGTCTATTCTGCAGAGTACACAAGGAAATTTGATGATGCCAAATGTCTTAGTCCATTCTCCCACTGCCGTAAAGAAATACCTGAGACTGGGTAAGTTATGAAATAAAGAGGTTTACTTGGCTCACGATTCCACAAGCTGAACAGAAAGCATGGTTGGGGAGGCCTCAGGAAACTTACAATTGTGGTAGAAGCAAAGGATCAACAGGCACCTCTTACAAGGCTGGAGCAGGAGAAAGAGAGAGGGAGAAAGAATAGCTACACACTTTTAAACAACCAGGTCTTATGAGAACTCTATCACTAGAACAGCAAAGGGAAATCCACCCCCAGGATCCAATCACCTCTCACCATACCCCACTTCCAACACTGGGGATTACACCTTGACATGAGATTTGGGTGAAGACACAGATCCAAACTATATGACTAAATATTTGCCCAGAAGACTCAGTGGCTTCTTATGGTGCTTGGAATAAACCCCAAAGTCCATATCACAATCTATAAATGCTTCTATGATCTGGCCCCTGCCTCCTTTTCTCTCCACCTTCACATGGCCTTTCTTGCTAGCTCTACCCAAGCCTTATACTGGCCTCCTTACTGTTCTATCAGCATTTTGTCTCTTTTAGTCATCACTGTATCTGTACTACTTAGGGCACTGGCTGACGAGAAGTGCTCAATAAATCTTGTATTAGTACATTTGTAAAATAATATTAAAATGAATAAAGTAAGATTTCTGCCCATAAATTTTCAAGGAATTTACAGTCAGGTGGGCCAAGTAGGATCCAACAAATTAAAATACAGCAATGTACACCATGATACTATCTATAGAGGTTACCAGATGAAGGGCAAAGAGCCCATGGTGGTCAAAAGAAAACCCTGGAGTGTGACACATGAGTCACAACTTCAATGTTTACTACATGTTCAAGGTTTGGCAAGATGGTAAACCTCTGAGTAACTATATTTTGTAATCAGAGAATAAAATAGTACTTTTATTATCGCATGGTTTAGAGGATTAAATTAGTTAATGAAGCACTAAGAACAGTGACTGTCACATAGTGAATACTTGATAGAATTAACTAGAAGTACTAGTTGCAGTGGGAGAAGTAAAATTATTATTATCCTCAAAGCATATGCCAGGGAACAGGGTCTGAGATTTCATAAAAATGAGTTTAAAGGTTTTGATCATCACTAACATCAAGTGTTCTCATAGCCTATGTCTGCCATCAAGGCCAGAGTACGTGACAAAGAAAGCTGCTGAAAGACCCACATATTCATAGCCCATTGAACATCTGTTTCCCACATGCAGTGCTTCCTGTTCTGCAGGCTTCAGGCTGGTTGCCAGAGTTAGGGTAGCCTGGGGTAGGTGGTGGTGGGCGGGGGGGCGGTCCCAAGAAATGCAACCCTATAAGGGCAAAGCCTGACCCACCTTTCTCTCTAGCCACCCATACCTTTCCTACACATTAAGAATCCAAACAGAAAGTGAATGCACAGGGTCAGTTTCTTTACATTAACTAGTGAAAATGACCCTGCCAACCTTGCAGAGTGATTATGAGAATCTCACTAAAGCTTGCTAACTCTAATGTTTTAAAAAGGAGGCTGCTGTGGAGGAGGATGAGTGTCTGTTTCAGTTATGCAGTAATCATGAAAAGTAGTGCTGTGTAATAAATAATTTGATTGGCGTTTTTCCCTGTTTTCTCAAAGGGAGACTAAATCCTTGGAATTTCATGAGTAGTAAGAGTTGTTTTGTTATTCATGAGTACTGTGAGCCACACCTGAATTTATGATAAGAGGATGAATCAGGGTAAGAGCCTACCATTAAAAAGACTAACCGTGCCATTAGAGGATTAGGGATTTGACCCAGTCTGACTGCCATAGAGGGTAGGACAACTGGAGAATTAGTTCAATTGTATGACAGGTTATACAACCAGGTATGCCTATTTAATGAAACCCCAATAAAACTCTGGATACTAAGACTTAGTGGAGCTTCTTGGCTGGTGAACACATTGATGTGCTAACAGGGTGATGCAAACTATTTCCATGGGGAGAGGGCACTGAAGCTCTGTATTCAGGACCCTCTCTGACCTCACTCTATATACCTCTTCATTTGGCTCATCCTGATTTGTATCCTTTACAGTAATCTAATCATAAGTATAGCATTTCCATTCTAGTGAGCTATTGTACCAGTGTGAGCACCCTGGATTTATGTCTCGTCCTGATGATCCTACTTGTGGTTCACATCTAAAGTGGGAGAAGTCTTACTGGGGACTGTGCCTTTATACCTGTAAATATGAGGCTAACTCAGGGTAGCTAGCATCCGAATTCAATTCCAATACACAAGTTAGTATCAGAGTAAGTTGGAAGAGCCCCACTGTCGAGATAGTCTACACTGGCCAAAATCTGTATCCTTCTTTGCTGTGTGGACTTGCACCAATTATTTACCCTATCTGAGTCTCAGTTCTACCACTGGTCAGCCTGGAATAATGAGGCCTACTTGCTGAGCTGTGGGCCATAGGAAAGAACATAAGGTAAGAAATATAAAGTACTATACACAGTGCACCGGGTATAATAAATGCTTAATAAACGTTACTTTTGGTTATGACCATTGAATCTATCACACTGTATTACTCCAAGTTTCCATCACTGTGTTTACATCTTTGTGGCTACGTAAGAGATCAGTTGAGGGCCTAAGACATTAGGCAGTTTGCCAGTGGGGCACAGAGCCCATCACTGCTGTTGCTAGTGGTGGCCTTTAATATGAATGGGTCAATGGGAAGATACACAGAGTTAAACAGAAACAGTGGCAGACACAGTTTGGCTTTGGCGTTGGTGTTTTCTGTGAGGCAGGGTCAGCAGCATCCTCTTGTCTCTTCCACAGTAGCTTGCTGTGGCATTAGAAAACAAGCAAAACAAAAGCAGACAAAATGTTCTTTTTTATTTTTTTTGTACACTCAATAGTTTTAACAAAGTTAAACTTCTTTTATCTTCATGTCTTCATGTGACGGGTTGATGCAAAGACTTGATGAAATGATGTATTGCAAAAGGGCTTAGATTAAATGTGAAACCAGGTCAGTTTCAATAACAATGTCAGTTATTAGTGTAAGCTGATGCAGTGACCTAAATTTTTATTCTATAATCAGATACTAAAAGTCCAGATTAGTGGACAATGAGGTACTAAGACCTAGTTGGTGGGAAGACACCATTCCCCATTTCGCTGCCCTTGGCACAGTTTCTGGCACTTTGCAGGCACTGAATAAAAATTATGAATTGTTAATATATTTTAATCTTGAAAATGCACAGCTCAAATAGATTGCAGAAATACCCACAATGATACCCTGAAAATAATTCAATTTATTCTGTTTCTACGGGCCTTGAGAGGTTTTATGTTAGTACTGACAATTATAATATAAATCATATTCATCTGTCACATTATGAGCTATTAACAACATTTCTTGAAAGAAAATGAAAACTTCAGAAAATATGAATAAGCCTGCGTTCCATTTTTTCAGATTGACAGCAGGAATTTCATGCCTGGTTCTGTTCATTCATCTGGGGCTTATTACATTTATTTCCTAAGGGAAAGAGACCTAAAAAATATCAGGTTTCCTCAATACTATACTTTCCTATATTTCTTATAAGATGAGTCCAGTGAGAAACTAACTGGGGAAAGATCTCTTATTGGAAACAAGGTAATATGTACCTTTAATATTGCTTCATGGGAAAAAAATATACAAACATTATTCATTCAGTCTCCTTCCAAGTGACATGGGCTGAGAGATAAGACTAAATGTAGATTTATATGATGATAATAATAACAATTATTATATTGTTTTTTCTGTCATTATTGTTGTAATACTAACAGAATAGGGGCAATCATCCATCTTAGGTTAAAAGAAAACACAAAATGGAACAGCAGAGAGAAGGAAGGACTTGGAGAATAAAAACTTGGTTTAAGGCCCTGATATTTTAACTCTGAGTCAATATTGAATAATCTATACAATAGGTAACTATGATAGACAAATAAGTTTTTATACAACCATTATGGAAAACAATATGGGGGTTCCTCAGAAAACTAAAAATAGAACTGCTATCTAATCCTGCAATCCTACTGGGTATGTATCCAAAGGAAGTAAAATTAACATGTTTAAGAGAGTTCTGGACTCCCCTGTTCATTATTCCATATTCACAATAGCTAAGATATGGCAGCAACCTCAATGTTCACCATCAGATGAATGAATAAACAAAATGTGGTGTATTGACACAACGGAATACTATTCAGCTTTAAAACGACGGGGGGATCCTGTTATTTGTGACATCATAGATCAACCTGGAGGATGTTGTACTAAGTGAAATAAGCCAGTCACAGAAAGACAAATACCACATGATCTCAAGTGGAATTTTAAAGAGTTGAGCTCATAGAAGTACAGAGTAAAATAGTGGTTACTAGAGGCTGCATGAGACAGGTGGAAGGAGAAAAGGGAGATGTTGATCCAAGGGTACAAAGGTTTAGTTACACAGGAGAAATAAGCGTTATCTATCTATTTCACAGAATAGTCACTATGATAAATATAATGCATTGTATATGTCTAATTGCCAAAAGAGTCGATTTTAAATGTTTTAACACAGAAGAATGTATGAGGTGATCAATTTATTAATCACACTGATTTAACCATTCCACATTGTAAGTATATATTAAAGTATTGCATTGTATCTCATAAATATATATAATTGTTATCTGTCAATTGAAATTAAAATTTAAAAAATAAAAATAAATACATGAATTTATATATGCAAAAATACCTTTTGTGAACCAAAGTAACCTGTATTACTAATGCACCAGTGGGTGGGAATGATTTTCCCAGTATCTCATAGGTTCATAAGATTGTTATTTTTTTTTTTATTATTGTACTTTAAGTTTTAGGGTACATGTGCACAATGTGCAGGTTTGTTACATATATATCCATGTGCCATGTTGGTGTGTTGCACCCATTAACTCGTCATTTAACATTAGGTCTATCTCCTAATGCTATCCCTCCCCCCTCCCCCCACCCCACAACAGTCCCTGGAGTGTGATGTTCCCCTTCCTGTGTCCATGTGTTCTCATTGTTCAATTCTCACCTATGAGTGAGAACATGCGGTGTTTGGTTTTTTGTCCTTGCGATAGTTTACTGAGAATGATGTTTTCCAGTTTCATCCATGTCCCTACAAAGGACATGAACTCATCATTTTTTATGGCTGCATAGTATTCCATGGTGTGTATGTGCCACATTTTCTTAATCCAGTCTGTCATTGTTGGACATTTGTGTTGGTTCCAAGTCTTTGCTATTGTGAATAGTGCCGCAATAAACATACATGTGCATGTGTCTTTATAGCAGCATGATTTATAGTCCTTTGGGTATATACCCAGTAATGGGAGGGCTGGGTCAAATGGTATTTCTAGTTCTAGATCCCCGAGGAATTGCCACACTGACTTCCACAATGGTTGAACTAGTTTACAGTCCCACCAACAATGTAAAAGTGTTCCTATTTCTCCACATGCTCTCCAGCACCTGTTGTTTCTTGAGTTTTTAATGATGGCCATTCTAACTGGTGTGAGATGGTATCTCATTGTGGTCTTGATTTGCATTTCTCTGATAGCCAGTGATGATGAGCATTTTTTCATGTGTTTTTTGGCTGCATAAATGTCTTATTTCTTAATTGACTCCTTTATCACTACGTAATGTCTCCTTTTTTTTTTATCATTTTCTTTCTTCAAAAACATGGTTTGTGTGAAATTAATATAGCTACTATAGCTTTATTTTGATTAATGTTAGCCTGGTATATCCTTATTCTTCTCTTTACTTTTAATCTATCTGTGTGTTTATAGTTAAAGTGGGATTCTTGTAGACAACATATTGGTGTCATTTGTTTCATCTACTATGACAATGCCTGTTTTTAATCAATATCATTTCCAAATAAAATGAATATTGATATAATTGGATTAATATCTTCTATATTTGTAATGTTTTCCATTTATTAAATGTGTATTTTGGCCCTCCCCTTTTTCTGATTTTTCTGATTTTGATTGAGCATTTCTTACCATTTAGTTTTATCTTAGCATAGATAAACCATACTATTTAAAAAATAGTTAGGTGTTACCCTGAAGTTTTCAATATACATGTTTTACCAATTTGATTTTACCATCAAATAACACTGTACCACTTCACATTAGTGAAGTGCTGAAGTGCCATGAAAGAGAACAGCTTCAGTGCCTCCCTCCCATATCTTATGACGCTGCTACCATTTATTTTACTTAGCAGTATGCTGAAATCACCCAGTGCAATCATGTTATTATTATTTAAAAAAACAAGTATCTTTTAGTTCTATTTATTAGACAAATTAAATATTTTGTGCCTTCATTTTTTAATTTTAAGTCAATGTATACTTATTTTTTAATTTTTATGGGTACACAGTAGATGTATATATTAATGAAATACATGAGAAATTTTGATATAGGCATACAATGCATAATTACCACATCAGGGTAAATGTCGTACCCATCACCTGAAGCATTTATCCTTTCTTTATGTTACAAAAAAAATTCCAATTACACTGTTTAAGTTATTTAAAATGTATAATAAATTATTGTTTACTCTAGTCACCCTGTTGTACTGCCAAATACTATATCTTATTCATTCTACTTTCTTTTGTACTCATTTACCAACCCAGCCTCTGGTAACCATTCCTCTACCCTCTATCTCCATAAGTATAACTGTTTTAAATTTAGCTCCCATAAATAAGTGAGAACATGCAATGATTGCTTTTCTGTGCCTGGCTTATGTTGCTTAACATAGGGACCCCCAGTTCCATCTGTGTTATTGCAAATGACAGGATCTTATTCTCTTTTATGGCTCAGATGGAGATGGGGAACTTGTTGGGAACTAGAGCAAAGGTCACTCTTGCTATGCAAAGAGACTGGTGACATTTTGCCCCTGTCCTAGAGATCTGTGGAACTTTGAAGTTGAGAAAGATAATGTAGGGTATGTGGCAGAAGAAATTTCTAAGCAGCAAAGTGTTCAAGAGGAAGCAGAGCATAAATGTTTGAAAAATGTATAGCCTAACAATGCAGTAGAAAAGAAAAATCCATTTTCTGGGGAGAAATTTAAGCTGCCCACAGAAATTTGCACCAGTAACGAGGAGCCAATGTTAATCACCAAGACAACAGGCAAAATGTCTCCAGGGCATGTCAGAGATCTTCAAGGCAGCCGCTCCCATCACAGGCCCACAGGCCTAGGAGGAAGAAAATAGTTTTGTGGGCAAGGCCCAAGGACTCTCTGCTGTGTGTAGCCTGGGGACTTGGTGCCCTGCATCCCAGCTGCTCCAGTCGTGGCTAAAATGGGCCAAGATACAGCTTGGGTCATGGCTTCAGAGGGTGTAAGCCCTAGGCCTTGGCAACTTCCATGTGGTGTTGAGCCTGAGGGTGCACAGAAATCAAGAATTGACATTTGGGAACCTCTGCCTAGATTTCAGAGGATGTATAAAATGACTGAATGACCAGGCAGAGGTTTGCTGCAGGTGCAGGGCCCTCAGGGAGAACCTCGGCTAGACCAGTGCAGAAGGAAAATGTTGGGTTGGAGCCACCACACAAAGTTCCCACTGGGGCACTTCCTAGTGGAGCTGTGAGAGGAAGGCCACCATCCTTCAGACCTCGGAATGGCAGATTCACCAACAGCTTGCACTGTGCACCTGAAAAAGCTGCAGACACTCAATGCCAGCCCATGAAAACAGCCGACAGGGAGGCTTGACCCTGCAAAGCCACAGGGTGGAGCTGCCCAAGGCTATGGGAGCCCACCTCTTGCATCAGAGTGACCTGGATGTGAGACATAGAGTCAAAGGAGATTATTTTGGAGCTTTAAGATTTGACTGCCCTGCTACATTTCAGACTTGCATGGGGCCTGTCTTTAAGTTTACTAATTCTTTGTTCTTCTTGATACTTTTTGCTGGTGAGAGACTCTGATGTATTCTTCAGTATATCGATTGCATTTTTCAGCTCATGAGTTTCTGCTGGATTCATTTCAATTATTTCAATCTCTTTGTTAAATGTGTCTGATAAAATTCTGAATTCCTTATTTAGTTCATTTGGTGAAGTCATATTTTCCTGGATGATCTTGAAGCTTGTGGATGTTTGCAAGGTTCTGGGCATTGAAAAGTTAAGCATGAATTTTAGTCTTCACAGTCTGGCCTTGTTTGTACCCATCCTTCTTGGGAAGGGTTTCCAGGTATTTAAATGGACTTGGGTGTTGTAATCTAAAAATTTTTGATTTATGAAGTCATATCAGCATTAGGAGGCACCCCAAGCCCAGTGATGCTGTAGCTCTTACAGACATGTAGAGATACCACTTTAGTGATCTTTTATAACATCCAAAAGAATACTCTGAATTAGCATGCAGTGATTTGCTCTCTTATTTCACTTTCTTCCAAACAAAATCTCTCTTTCTGTGCTGAGCTGGCTGGAGCTAGGGCAAGAGTGACATAACCACACCTGTGTCCACCACCACAGGGATTATGCTGGGTCAGACCTGAAGCCAGCACAGTACTGGGTCTCACTCAAGGCCCACAGTAACCACTTCCTGGCTACCACCTATGTTCCCCAAGACCCTAGTGCTCTACAATCAGCAGGTGGCAAAGTCAGGCAGGCTTTTATCCTTCCCTTCTGGTGGTTGAGTTCTCCTTGGCCCCAGTTAAGTCCATAGATGATATCCTGGAACCACTGCCTACTTAGAGATGGAAATCTTAGGAATGTAGCTAGTACACTATTCTGTTGCAGCTGAGCTGGCATGAAGCCACAAGACAAAGTCTTTTCCACTCTTCCCTCCCTTTCCACAAGCAGAGGAGTCTCTCTTCATGGCCATTACCACCCCATGCCTATGGAATGTACTGCCTGGCTACCACTGATGTTGACTCAACATCCAAGGGCTTTTCAGTCAGGTTGTGGTGAATGCTGCCAGGCCTGAGACTCTCCCTTGAGGCCAGTGGGCTTTCTTTCAGCCAAGGGCAGGTCCAGAAATGCCATCCAAGAACCAAAGCCTGGAAGTAGGAATGCCAACAGCCCACTTGGTGCTCTACCCAATATGTCCAAGCTGATACCTAAGTTGTAAGACAAAGTCCCCTTTACTATTCCCTGTCCTTTTCTCAAGCCTAAGGAGTTTCTCCCTGTAACCACTATATCTGGGAATTTGCTGAGTCGCACCTAAGCCGTATAGTCTCTGAGTGTCACCTAGGGCCCACGACAAGTATTGCCTGGGTGTTTCTGCTGATTATTCAGGGGACAAGGGCTCTTTAATCAGCAGGTAATGAATCCTGCCATGATTGTGTCTTTCTCTTTAAAGTAGTAGGTTCCCTTCTAGCCCAGGATGTTTCTAGAAATGCCATCTTGGAGCTGGGGCCTGGAATGTAGGCCTCTTGACTCTACCTGGTGCCCTATCCTACTGTGGCTAAGCTGGTATCCAAGTTGCAAGACAAAGTCTTCTTTACTATTTCCTCTCCTTTCCTCAAGAAAAGGAAAGCAGTATCTCCCAGATCTGTGGGCTGCTCTGCCTAAGGTTGGGAAAGGGGTGGTGCAGGCACTCCTGTGGTCACTCAAGCTGATGTCTCATAGGGTCACATGCCCTCCATGTCCTCTGGCTTTAAGCCCAGCATAGCACAAGAACTTGCTCAAGAATTGCAGTTCTTGTGGCCAAGGCTGCCTTTCAGATATACTTAGAAACTTAGAGCACTTGAGCCTGTGGTGGCAAGGCTTGCCAGAACTCAAGTTTCAGCTACTGAGATGAGTAGTTTCCCTCTTGCTAGGGCTGGTCTAAATACTCAATGGGTGCCAGCTGAGTTCTGCTGGTGTGGCTTTCCACTGTGACAGGGCAGCACTGAGTTCCAATACAAAGTCCACCCATCACCATGTTCTTTCTTTCTGAAGCTCACAGATTCTCTTTCCACACCACATACTTGCTACTGGGGAATGAGGGCTGCAAATAAACACTTTCCTTCCTATGACTTCAGTGCTTCTTTCTGTGATATGATGTTAAATCTAGATCCTGTGATTACAAACCTGATTTTTGGCTCTTATGAAGGTGCTTTTCTTGTGTGGATAGTGGTTCAATTTGGTGTGCCTGAGTGGAGGGTGATCAGTGAAGGCTTCTATTCAGCCATCTTGCTCTGCAGGCAGAGCAAGCTCCTATCTTTATTTTTTTCTTTCTCTGATACTCTTCCTTTATACAGATTTGTGTTTCTGACCTACATAATTTTCCTTTTCCTCGAAGAACTTTTTCTTCTTCTTGAAGAGAAGATCTTACAGCAATGAATTCTCTTTGTTTATGTTTGTCCACAAAAGTCTTTATTTCTCATTCACTTTTCACGAATAATTTTACGGAATGTAAAATTATAGATTGGTGGGTTTTTCTTTTTCTAACAACAATATAAATATTTAATCAAGTGTCTTTTTGCTTGCATCATTTGTGACAACAAGCCCTCTGTAATTCTAATTCTTGTTCCTCTACAGGTAAGTTGTGCCTCCACTGTAACCCCTGGATTCCCCCTGGTTCCTTTCAATTGTACTCTTTGTCTTTGCTTTTTTTTTTTTTTTTTTGAGATGGAGTCTCATTCTGCCACCCAGTCTAGAGTGCAGTGGTACCATCTCGGCTCACTTCAACCTCTGCCTCCCGAGTTCAAGCAATTCTCCTGCCTTAGCCTCCAGAGTAGCTGGGATTATATGCATTTGCTACCACGCCCAACTGATTTTTTTTTTGTATTTTTAGTAGAGGTTTCATCATGTTGGCCAGGCTGGTCTCAAACCCCTGACCTCAAGTGATCTGTCCACCTCAGCCTCCCAAAGTGCTGGGATTACAGAGCCACCATGCCTGGTTGCCTTTGCTTTTCTGCAGTTTGAATATAATATAACTTGGTATAAATTTTTTGCTATCTATGCTGCTTGGTATTCTCTCAGTTCCCTCAATCTCTCTCTCTCTCTTTCTCTCTCTCTCTCTGTGTGTGTGTGTATGTGTGTGCATGTGTGTATGCGTGTGTGTGAATGTGTGTGTTTTACATTTTCAAATGTTCTTGGTCATTTTTGCTTCAAACATTTATTCTGTTCACTGTCTTCATCAGGCATTTCAATTAGACATATGTTATACCTTTTAAAATTTCCACACAGTTCTTGGATGTTCTGTTCTGTTTTGTATTATGTTTTCGTTCTTACTGTTTGTCTTTTAATTTGGTAGTTTCTACTAACCTGTTTCAAGTTTACTAAGTCTTTCTTTGGTGATGTTCAGTCTACAGATGAACCCATTGAAAACATTCTTCATTTATGATACAGTGTTTTTTTTTTATATTTCTAACATTTTCTTTTAATTATTTCTTAATTTTTAAATTTCTGCTAACATTACCAAACTGTTACTTTATGTTGTCTACTTTTACTGATAAGCCTTAGCACACTAATTAGAGTTGTTTTTAATATTCTGTCTGATAATTCCAACATCTGTGTCAGATCGAAGTTTGGTTCTGACAATTGCTTTGTCACTTCATACATGTTATTGTTTTTCTTGTCATTTGGCATGACTTTTGACTTTTTATTAAAAGCAAAACATGATGTACCAGCTTTTAGGAACCAAAGTTAATTGGCACTTAGTGTGAGGATTTATGGCTAAGAATTGAACTATGTTTAATTTTTATTTTATTTGAGATATTAGAATCTTCTAATTCCTCTAGTATTCTTGTTTTTGTCTTTCTTCTTGATGTTGGGTTTCCCTAAATACTTTTCTTCAGAGAGTGTGTGTCTTGAAGCTCTTTCAGCTGGTTTATCCCCTGTGAATATACTGAAGTCCTATTGGTGTGGTGGTAAACTGGAGAGAAGAAGGGTTCCATAATCTTTTGATTAACTCGTTGTTTTAGTAAGCCAGTTGTCCTGGCCTGTGACCTTTACACATATTTCTTAACCTTTGTTTTCACCCTGATATGAGATAGGATGTCTTGAGGGATCTGGAGCAGGAGACATGCTCTTTGTCTAGGTGAGATAAGGTTTTGGTAAAGTTTTATAACCTAGGAAATGGGCATTTGTTACAGATAATACTCTGGACAATTCCCAAGAATTGGCCTTCATCTCCCCATCCTAGAGTCACAAGCGAGTTTGTTTGGCTTCTTCACTATGAAAACCTGGCTGGATTCCTGTTGCCAAAGCTTACAAAAGTGTGGTGATCTTCCTAGGTCAGTAACCCTCAATAATTTCTCATTCTCACAATTGTCCAAACTTGGACATCAGCAATTCTTCAAAATTACTATTTAAGTGTTTTTTTAAACAGCTTATGGCTCCAGCATCTTCTATTCTTGGTGAGCAAATCTCGGGTATCCCTCTTTAAATTTACCTGTCTATATACATTCCAGGGTGGCGGTTTGTCACGCAACCCCAGTTCTCTGATAAGTCCAATAAAAGTTGTTTAATATCAGTTTTTCAGCTTTTTCTTTTAATAATATGAATAATGAATTCCAAGCTCTTAACATGTTGAAATTGTGCAGTATATGAATTACATCTCAATACAACTATTTTTGAAACAAACTAACAAACAAATACGATGAACAGAAAACAGTTACAAATAAGGTGGATCGTTCTAATTATATCAATAATCTTAAATGATAACAGTTGTTGTTTTCATTATGTTTATTAATTTTTTAACAATTAAATATTTCATGGCAGGTCATACTGATTTTCCATTCACAGTGATACGATGAAGTTTATACTCTTTTAATAAAAACACTTAACTAAGATGTCAAAAGTAAGGAGGAATGTAATTTAGATAGCATCATAAAGACTGTGCATACATTACTAAGTTTGGGACACCCTAACTCACAGCAAAGCAGCCTCCTCCCGTTAGACTGGCCTTGAAATATGGCCATTCTGGAACATGTCCCATAATCCTGTCCACTTAGAACAGCTATTCAGAAACCAGGACAGTACAGCTGGAATATATAGCCTCCTCTGAGCTGACAAGGCAGTTCCATAATTCATCCAGTGTTAAAGCAGTGTCGTCTCATTCCTGCCAAAGTTGCCAGGGCTTCCTGTGGCAACCAGGCCTGGAGGTTGCTTCTGGGGACATGAAAGCATAGGTTAATAAGATTGAGGCTTCCTTTGCTTTTCCCTGTCAAAGTTCCCCAGTCTCATGCCTGAAGGTTGAAGCCATCAGCAGGAGCATAATTTTCAAAGCTTGACTTTAAAGTCCCAGTGCTAGATAGGAATGTCTTCCTAGTGCACTAAAATCTCACCAGTAATTTCTTAGAACAGAAGACATCTTTTGGCATTTTGGATATTGTGTTCTGCCACATACAAAGTGGGAAATCATGTAGGGTGCAGTAAGAGGTATGAGTCCAACAAGCTGAGATATGTTTATGTAGAACTTTATATTTTGTTAATGAGAAATGTGATGTTAAATTTGGCAGTCTTTGTTTTACATTAACAAAAACTGAAGTACTTAGAAAATGATCATATTAGAAATATGGATGTCAAAGGTGTAGCATTCCAGGAGAGCATGATGTTCAGACAATATCATTACATTGATGGAACTCCACAATTAGGAACTGAACAAGGCCATGGTAGGACTGGGTAAGTAATTTCTCCCAGGATGCATCCATTCAAGGGCATGGGGGAATTGTGCACTGAGCCCCGATCTATATCGGAGGAAATTTTAGTTGTAATGAGAGTGTCAAAGCTGAAGACCTGGGACCAGTGGAGAAATTGCTGACTGAAGAAGCTTAGTTGCGACTCAATGGGTTGCATGTGGGCAGCTGGATGAAGGAGGAGCTGCAAAGGGTTGAAGAGTGGCAGGCGATGACAAGCAACAGGTCACGTGGGAATTTCTACGGTAGTGTATTGCAGGCTCTAGAAATACAAGGTTTAAAATCCAGCAGGAAAGCACAGATCTGAATCTTGGTTTTACCTTCTTACAGTGGTCTGAAGTTAAACACTCCCAGAAAGTGGAACTAAGTGAATGTCACTGAAATTACTGGGCATGTTGGCTTTCACTACTAGTTGTTGTTTTATTTATTTATTTTTTTCCCCGTGAGATCTTCATTTATGGGAGCTAGACCCCACCCAAATCTGCTTTACCCAAACCTCTATCCCTCTTGTGAGTCACTTTCTCAGAATCTCCTATGTCTAAATAGACCTTGAGTTTTATGACTTGGAGCAGAAGTCAGACAAGAGGGGCCCACCTGAGAAAGACAGCTATTCTGCAGCTCTGCTGATCCTACCTTTAACCTCTGTCACCTTTACTGTAAAGAGAAAAAATATGATATTCCAGTTATCCTCAGACCCAAACACATTTTTCAGCACAGTTTACCCAGAAATGCAAACCTTCAAGAATACACATATTTAAAATAAAATTTGACTTTACCTACTCTTATTCTTTGGGATGTTTGTAGGGAAGAAAATAAATTAGCCTAACTCGTGAACATTTCCCATCTGTATTTTCTGAATATATTATAAAAGTGAAGATAAGCTACCATTTGCTAAGAATGTACTACATAACATACATAGTTTTCTGTGAATCACACGTATTTTCTCATATAAACTTTGTAACTCTTGAGGCAGATTCAGAGACATGAAGCACCTTGCTCAGTTACATAGCCAGTAAATGATAGAGGCAACAGTGCAACCTACACAGTTTAGCCAGAGACAGGATAATTTCCTTGTGCTACCTCTCTGTAACCAAAGGCATCGGTTCTTGAAATGCACTACTATTTGTATTGGAAAGGCTCCCTGTCCATGCTGCCAGAATAGGACCACTCAATTACATTTCCAGTCCAACTGCCATAAGCTGCTTTGCCATACAAACTGAGGAACGGCCAGGTGCTCAAGAATTACAGAAGGTAGTCATTTCACCAATAGCTTTGACCACCTCCCAACAAAGCATTTATCTTCCTCTCCTCAAGTGCCAAATGTACACCCCATTTATTTTTTGTGACTTGTCTCCACATTATTGCTTCCTGAGCAGAGAGACAGGACAGAGGCTCACATTTGTGCAAATAACAGACGTTTAAGGAATCCCAGCATATCTTGGGATCTACAAGTAGCCCTGCATTACTGGAGCAAAGAGTAATGCTTGTTTGATTTTTAAATTATTTTAACATTATCTGGACACCACCACCACCTGCTGAATAAAAGCGCCACGAGATTAGGCACCTTGTCTACGTATTTAGGGCTACCCTCTGACCACCCTGCTTTCTGACCTAGAATAAAGCACCAGACAATGGTGGGCAACATAGTGGATGACAATAAAGATTATAGTCCCTAGAGTTTTGATAACAAAAACATGATACTAAGATAAGGAATTTAGGTGGATTCTTCTATAAACAAGTAAGCAGTCACTGAAAACTGAGGGAAAGTGGGGTAGGATGATGTGATGATTCTCTAAGGCAACAACTAGGGTTGTCTAAAATACATCTCCTAGAATATTCTTCCCAGTCAGATGGGGCCACAACAGAGGTTCTCGCCAGTTTTGCTGCTTATCTGCTGACTCACTTCACCGGCATGAAGCGGTATTTTGGCTTGCAATTGTTCTACCTTCCCTGGATTCTCATTCAGCTTTTCTGCCTCCTATCTATGTGTGTTTGCCTCCATGATGATGAGACCCTGGTTTCTTCAGGATACCCTTGTGCCAAGACCAGTAGCAACAAGAATAGATACAAATTTCAGTCTATTTGTGTGCTGTCCAGTTTATGCTCAAAGGGTCTCATCCTGCTCAACATATTCCCTGCCTGCCTGCCTGCCTGTGGACTGTAAGCTGTAGGAAAACTGCTCATAGAGATTACTTAACTAGACCCACAATAGCATAAGCCAAATCCTCTGTAACAAATAAGTGTGTGTGTGTGTGTGTGTGTGTGTGTGTGTGTGTCTTAGTGTAGTAGTTTTGCTTCTCTGGTTGATGCCTGACTGATAAGGATTATTAGTTTAAGTATCAGACAAAGGGTTTTACAACAATGTCAGATACATATGGGAGAGGGAGGTAATTCTAGAAGATGAGATTTCAGGAGCCACATAATAATTTTGAACTGAGAAATGAATTGATTCACTTCGGCTTGACTGGGTATTGTGTTCAGCCCTGGAGATAAGTCAGTGAATACAACATGGTCATGTTTTGGCATCGGTGAGTGTGATCAATGGGAAGGAAGTGTCATGTGTAACACAGAACATGCCAGGTAACTATTGATAGAGTAAAAGCTGAGTTAAAATGCCCAGAAAAAGGGCCACAGAATCAAAAGCTAAAAGATGGTGAAATCAGAAAACAAAACATAGCGAGCTTTCTTTTTCTCATAGTAAATTAAGGAGGAATGTGTGGTATTCTAGGACGTGTAAACTCTCATCTTATATAAAATATTGAGTTGCAAGAAAGACAATTTTTTTATCTTTTCCAGCTGCTTACAGTACTACCCTGCCATCTTCAGTGGGGTCCCTGGATCATTAAAGAAGAGTTATATTCTTTGGAGATGCACCTGATAATTATCAGTCAGAAAAGACAGGTAGAGGGCCATGGAAATGAATTAGCACCTCCTGTCACCAGGTGGCCACTTTGCAGTGATTCTCTGTTTTGAGGCCACCTCTATATGCCAGGGATTCAGTAGTTTGGAAATTAGACTTATTAGGCTATTCTGCAATGACGTGGTATAATCTGGCCCACAGATAATCATAAACTACTGTGAGAAAAGACTTTTTTTTTTTTTTTGGCAGAGTCTCACTCTCTCGCCCAGGCTGGAGTGCAATGGCACAAGCTTGGGTCACTGCAACATTTGCCTCCTGGGTTCAAGCAATTCTTATGCCTCAGCCTTCTGAATAGCTGAGATTACAGGTGTGCACCACCACACCCAGCTAATTTTTGCATTTTTAGTAGAGACAGGGTTTTGCCATGTCTTGGTCTTAAGTGATCCGTCCACCTCAGCCTTCCAAAGTGCTGAGATTACAGGCATGAGTCACTGAGCCCAGCCAGAAAAGACATTTTTAAATTTGTCTAGATTCCATAAACAAAAGGAGAGGTGTTCTTCCTCCGATTCATCCTCTCTGGAAGACTCAGACATCTCATGGCCCATAGTAAACACATAACATATTTTAGCTATAATTGTTGTTCTGATTATAATTAAAACTTTATTTAAGAACTGGAAAGTTAGCATTTCTCACAAACATTTTAAAAATAAAAGCAGTGTACTAGAGTGGAAAGAATTTGGGTTTTGTGAAAGAGAATATGGTTCAAATCTTTGCTCTATGTGACTCTGAGCCATCAGGTCTTTCCTCAGTGTGAAGGGAATGCCACCGATGCTGTTGCAGAGACTTCAAGAACTATGGAACCTCCTTGCATTGTGAACCTCCACGCCTCCTATGGAGTCAACATTAAACATATTTTTTTTTCTTTTAAATCTTCATCTTCACACCACATTCCTATTCATTTCCCCTTTGGAAAAGTCACCTCTCTGGGAGGCAAATTCTCATCTATAAAATGCTTACATGAAGAAGTTTTAAGGACTAAATGGGCTAATTTATTCATATATAAGTGATCCACAAGCATTTAATTATATGGCTCTGGGTCAGTTATTTAAGAAAGTATCTCATTCTTTAGGAAGAAGGAAAGCATTATTTTCTTATTTGCACAGATGGGAATATTCAATATGTAGGTGCATTTACTCCAAGAATAATGGCTCAATGGCCTCCTTTGATGAATTAAGAAGGTCGTTGGAAGAGGTAGCAGTATAAAGTAAAATTGTTCCCAAAATGTCATCACAATGCAATAGTGAGTTTTATCAACTTGTTGAAAATTTCATGTAATTTAGGATGAAACAGATAGCCTGCTAAGAAAAACAATATTAAAATAATTGTAGATATGGGAAAAAATGAATATCTCTTTTAACATTTAATGCTTTCTAATCTGAGGAGGAGAGTCCTTTTAAATTAGTCATCAGCACAGCCTTAGAAATAACAACGCATTGAACCACAGTTTTAACATCATGTGGGATATGGAAATGAACACTGATGTGCCATCCACATCCTTCTTTCAGGAATGACAGGATCAGTCCCTCAGCTGCTGGGAGTGTTGTCAGTGGAAAGCTGTGTGTTGTCAGCCCCCTGTGGGAATTGTCTCAGATGGAGAACACAAGCTTTGTCAAAATCACACCACCTTCTATGGCCATAGCATATTTAATGACTCATGGAGTGAAGATAAAAATAGCAGCTCCCCCAATCCCAAATCAGAACAACTCTGAAGGGTCATCAAAGCATCAGAATCTCCCTTAGGTTGAGACCTCCAATGAGATTACCTCATAAATTCACATTTCCTTTTACCCAGTCCTGCTTTCTCAGTTACCATGAGTGCAGTTCATCCCAGAAACACTTCCTAATAATTTTTCTGCATGCTAACATGTATCTAAGAGTCTGCTTCTGAAGAAATCCACAACTGGTACTGGAAATGATCTGAGAAAGCTGATCCTGGAATGAGAGTTGGAGCTGTAGCACCTATCCCCTGCTGACAATGAGGATCCCATCACAAATCAGGACTTTACAAAAAGTAGCAGTGCATTTATTAAAGGTTTTGTTGGTGTTGAAGTGGAATGGCGTGCCATTAGAAAGCAATTCATTATCTGGTACAATAAATATGTTATTTGAAAAAATATGGGGAAAATAGCCACTGTGAAAACAATGAAATTGGGAATCTATAGCTAAGCCCAAGTCTTGCTTAAAAAATAAATAATAAGAAGTTGAGATTGTTTAAGCAGCAAGTAAGAGCTTAATGTGAAAACCAGAGGGTGTCTTTGGAACACATAGAGAGGATCTCGTCTCCTGCAGCTGTATGGCAGAGAAAGCTGTGGACATGGTCAATTACTTAATTGTAGGAGTAGTCAAACTCCAAAAATAAACTCCCAACTAGGAACATCTTTTATGCCATTCCAGAATCCTGGTTATGAAAGAGTGAGATTCTGATACATCTTAGCTGATGCATGAAAAAGTTTTGAATCTGTATGTTCCCCTGAATCTCCTGATCCTGCAGAAGTACCTACTTTCCTATTGCTTGAAGATGATAAGAAACTTCTTCCTAGAAGGACAACATGTCCCCATGTAGATCTTCCCTCAACTCCTCTCCTGGGTGTTAGGCCAATAACTAGGGTTAAGTCACAACATATTCTGATGGGACAAGTTTGTCCTTGTAAAGGAAGAAAGGGGCTATGCATCAAATAAACTGCAGGACCTAAGGAACATCCACTGACAGCAGTTGGCAAAGGTCACATGGGTTTGGATTCTGAGGGTGCTATAAAAAGATAGGGTGCAGAATTTAAGATTAAATAGAGGGGAATTTACCAATTTGGGAAGACTCTTCCAAGTCATAGAATTTAATGTCTTGGCAAAGTCCCCAGGAGATAGTGCAAACATGCTACAATGGTAGTTCTAGATGCATGGTAAAATTGGTGGCTCACATACTCGAAATGCCTGAATTGCATTGCAGATGGTTCCAGATAGGATAAAAAGGATGATACAAGTAGGCATCATTAAGAACATATATTGTGTAATACTGGAACCACCAATACTCCCTGACCCCCAACAGACGATTATATTCCACAGAAGAGCCCGGAAGACGTATCATTTACCAAAATAATAAAGAATGCACAAATAGGAAGTACATCACCACCCTGAGAATTTCAGTAATGACTTTCCTCTTTATGTCAGGCGCATGCTACAAAAAGGGCATTGAAGAATGAAACTCACTCCTAGAGATGTGGTTAATAGTATCCTGATACAAATGAGGCCAGGTTGTAGTATTTAACCTGCAGATATCACATCGTTATGTGAAGTCAAGATCTTTTTTCAAGAAAGAAGGACTTAATTCCTCAACTTCAAGTCTGAAGACACATTTCCTTCCTAAAGTGACCTGCCTCCAGTGACTCTTAGACATGGAAGTATAGTGGCTGAGCCTCCTTACCTCATCTTGGAACAACTCTCAATGATCATTTGAGGTTTAAGATTTCCATGGGGCTGGCTGAGGACTGCACTGAGACTGCACTGAAGGTCAGCTTCTCCTCCTGCCTGAACATACTTTTTTAACCTTTATCTCACAGTCATTAATTCCATAATCATAAGAATTCCTTAATATAAAGCTCACTCATGGAACTCTCTCTCTCCCCCAGGAAAGCCATTTGGTAACAAATGTCACTTAAATCTACATTGATGGGGCTGTCTTATCTTACACGTGTATTTTCATCTTAGTTTTTCAACTCTGTAAGGAACATTTGTACCTCTGTGTCTCTAAAGTCTTATTTTTTAAAAATTTATAAACAATGTAAATATGGTGCCATTCTTAACTCTTTTCTTCATGTTGATTTTATCCATTTATTTTTCACTATAATAATAATAAAGTTTAATATTTGATGAATTATCATTTTATGCTAAAATGAAAAAAACTTGCCTTGGGTCCTCATGCATCCCCACTATTTATAGAGCTTGAGCATTCAGGTATATTACAACCTCTCTGAGTTTCTGTGTATTTAACTATAACAGAGAATGCCTCCCTCACAATAATGGAAGGTTTACATTTATATGGCAAGATACTAGGTACCTTTTTAAATGGTACAAGGGACACCAAAGAACTCTCATTGTCATAGGCATTGGTTACTCATGAAAGCAACATCAGATCCATGGGCAAAATAACAAATACAAAAAGGCATTCACATTAGTAATAATCCATCGAATTATTTTAAGTCATTTCTCATCCATAGCTAGGATATGAGCTTTGGAATCTGGAAAAAGTTAGATTTGACTTCTATCTCTACCATTAATTTCTGGGTGAATTTGGAAAAATTTAGGTTGACCCTTTTGTGACTGATTTTTTAAATCTATAAATCTATAAATAAATGCTATTTATTTCACAAAATTTTTGTAAGCACTGAATGGGGTAACATATGCAAAGTACTTAGTTAGCACTTAGACATATGTATGCTAAGCCCTAAAGGAATGAGAACAATTATTGGTTTTATTTTACTGATTGCTGCTATTTCCATAAATCTTTGCTCTATACCTATGAAATAGACCGGAATGAGATTATTAGTCCCGTTTAGGACAAAGAACAAGAAATAAAGTAAGTAAGTTTCCAGTCATATAGCTAGAAAGTGGTGAAGCTGGGTTTTCAGCCAAACTCTTTCATGTTCCTATATGTGCGATGTTCATTCCATTAGGCCTGGTCCTATAACTTACTTGGGATCTAAACAATACTACTGAATAGGGGTTCAGGTTATGTTGAGTGTTAAGGTGTTGGGTGACAAAGATGTAAAGAGTCTTAGCCCTTAACTTTTGGAGAAAATTTTAGTTTCTCAGGATTCTCTATCATCCAGCCCAGTGGTTTATTTAATGCCTCAATCCTTTAAGCCATAACCTGACTTCTGATTCCACAGGAGTTTCTTACATTAACCTTTTTTCTAACTCAGCAATTGCTCTCTTGTTGATGCCTTTTGAGGAATATCTTTAATATAGAGTTGTTTGGTATGACCTGACCTGGGAAACAAAACTCCCCTCACAAGCAAAAGAGGATAAGGAAACAATAACATGTCTTTGATTGCACAGTTTACATTACAGGGGTTATCATAATGATGGTTAATGTAAACACCTGTGTTAGAGTAAAAGGAAGGAAGGAAGGAAGGAAGGAGGGAGGGAGGGAGGACAAAATACAAAGGCCTAGAGTGGGAAATAAACAGTTTAAAAATCCTTCCTTAATGTCTGTTATTTATTTTCCATCATTTAATGAAATGTCATGGCATTAGGGTGCAGGCTGTTTATAAGATTTCATATGCTCCAACCTGCTTAAGAGAGGTCTGCTTATACCTCTTATCCTAGTATAATTATTAAGAATGACCCTTTTCACTCTCACAAAGGTCCTCTATTGGTCTAAAAGTTCTATGTTAACTCCATATATACTTGACCAATTGTGTACTATGTTTGGTAGTATACAATTGATCAAGAAGATATGAAATAATTAAAACAACAGATTTCAGCCTTACTGAGTCCCTCATACTAATGCAGCACTTCTTAAATAGCATCCCTTTTAATTAAGACACAAGTAAGGGCAATATAATGCTTGTTGTCTGGATTGTTCTTGGCTGTGCGCCTGGACACCAACTGCTGTTGCTGCTGCAAACCTTCATCTCTGCAGCAGAAAGGAACCTGCCAACTCACCTAAATGTGGCAAGCCTGGAGGTCTGCAGTGTACAAACAAGAGTCCCAGGACATTTATATTTTTCCGCCTACCAAAGGCTGTGTTTGTGGAAGGAGGTGGGAGGAAGGATGTAGTAGGACTAGCTCTCTAAAGTCAAACTCAGAAAATGTCTCAGACACTCTGCTTAAGTCTGTGATGTAGAACTCCAACTGCCTTCCTCCAGATGCTGTTTTGGAGAGTTCAGCCTGATCATCAAAGGTTGTTTCAAAATTTAAATATGATTACCTCCTTTAGTTTCACAAGCTAGTCTTCAAATGGTTGACCTGAGGTGAATCTTGTTTTGCCTTCTTTCTGCAGAAGATGGTAGAGAAAAACCACAATGGAAGCCACGGACTTTATTTAGCTTTTACCAACTATCAAATGTAAGTGCTGAGGGCCAGGCGCAGTGGCTCATGCCTGCAGTTTAGCGCTTTGGGAGGCCGAGCCAGGTGGATCACTTGAGGTCGGGAGTTTGAGACCAGCTTAACCTACATGACGAAACCTCATCTCTCCAAAAAAAAAAAAAAAAAAAAAAAAAAAAGAAAGGAAGAAAGAAAGAAAGCTGGATGCATGGTGGTGCACACCTGTAATTCCAGCTACTTGGGAGGCTGAAGCAGGAGAATCGCTTGAACTCAGGAGATGGAGGTTGCAGTGAGCAGAGATCACACTGCTATACTCCAGCCTGGATGACAGAGTGAGAATCTGACCCCCCCCCCAAAAAAAAAATAGGGGCTGGCTTTCTAATCTATTTTTTCTGCTTCCAGCCCTTAGTAATTTTCATTCATGTTCATATTCTCTTCTGTGGTTGAGCAAATATTTTCTGATTTCAAAGAGGATTAAAGGGAACTGAGATAAAGACACTTGCACTGCTCCCCACACTCAGCTACTTAATCTTGGATATGCTATTCCTTTAGCATTTAGATAAGTTTCCCTTATTTAGTCCCACTGTCAAAGCCTATCTCTCCATGTTTTTCAAGTAAACTTATCCCACAGGCTTCTTTGGGTCCTCCTGAGTGCAAGCTATTCCTGCCATTACATCCATCAAGCAGCCTGCAGGGGCAACTTCTCCAGTAAATGTGTCCAACACCTCTCCTGCTTAAACCCTGCAGTGGCTTTCCACTGTTTGTGGTGTAAAGCAGGAACTTAGCCTGGCACCCCAGGCCTTTGAGCCACTAAGACTATTGCCAGTTCTGTGCTGATGTCTACCTCCTCTTGACATGGGCTTCATGCTCTGGCCCACTCATTTTTCAGTGTTCCTTTCCCTGAATACACACTGCGGCTTATTCCTCCACATTTCTGAAGATGTCATTCAATGGGAAGTATAGACTAAGAGCAGACCTGATGGCACGGGAAAAGGGCAAAAGATCCAGGTTAAGCAGGAGAAGTTACATGAGTAAATTCAGGAAAAGCACGTATATAAAGAAGACCTTCTGGGTGAAAGTTAGAGAAGGAAGGAGGGCTGTCATCCCTCTTGTGAATTCTTGTCAAGGTCACTGGTCAGTAATGAATCCATGTTGACTCCCTCCACCTGTGCTTTTGTGTCGTTGCTACACAGAGGCTTGGAGAAATCATCCACCCTCTCCTGGAGCCGTGTGATAGGAGCTCAGAGCATTGTGGACTGTCTGAGTCTAGAATTGCTCTCCCTCAGCAGCGTTGGAACAGTCTAAAAGTGGGACATAAACCAGCAGTCAAAGCTTTTTACTTCTCCTGGCTGAGAAAATCTCTTGCTCCCCACTAAGGGACAGATCTTTCTCATTCTCCTAGACTGCATTTCTTCCTTTCTCTGAGAAGCCTTCTTTGATTCATCTTTCAGCAAAAACTGCACATTTCCTTTGAAATGTCTTTTGCACATTTAATACAACAGTATTCACACTCAATTGCAAAATAGCTTTACGTTTCTCCTTTTCTGCTGGAGCATTCAGTCAGTAGAGGATCAACTCATCTGCCTCTTCTCAGTGCCTAACATAATGTCTGGCTGATACGGTTTGGCTGTGGCCCCACTCAAATCTCATCTTGAATTGTAGCTCCCATAATTCCCATGTGTTGTGGGAAGGACCTGGTAAAAGTTAACTAAATCATGGGGGTAGTTCCCAGTTCTTGCCGTAGTGAATAAGCATCGTGAGATCTGATGGTTTTTATGAGGGGTTTTGCCTTTCACTTGGCTCTCATTCTCTCTTGTCTATCCTCATGTAAGACATGGCTTTCACCTTACTGTGAGTCCATTAAGCCTCTTTTTCTTTAAAATTACCCAGCCTTGGGTATGTCTTTATAAGCAGCATAAAAACAGACTAATTCACTGGCAAAGTTGATGCCAATTCAGTGCTAACTACATGAGTACACACACACACACACACACACACACACACACACACACAGAATTTAAACCGAGGTCTTAAGTTATCCAAAGCATAAACCTTTATTCTGTATTGTATTTCATTATTTCCACTGCTATTTTAGTTATATACATTCAAGTGGAGGAAATATAACACACATGTGAGAGAATCACTTTCTGAGAGCTGAAGACCATTTGATGGACCACCATAAATTTCATCAAAGGAAACAGAGCAGAGAATTGACCAATAAAAAATAGCTGGAAATGAAAGAACTATGGGCAAGGTAATGATAAAGTAATCACCCTGGGTTTAACTCAAGGTCTAAACTTTTCTAGTTTATTTTAATGATACACTATGTTCTGCCTACGTAAATCATATATTTCTATTATATGGTTAGTAATAAAATGCCTATTTATATAGCTGAAAAATATGTCTGGCAGCAAGTAGGTGCTGATGGAGATAATTTGGGGTCCAGACAGATTATCTGCATTAACAGAGGAAGAGAATCTGCAGCATTTTAATGAAAATTTGAAATGAAACTAAATTAGGTATTAAAACGAAGTATAATTTCTCAAGCTAAGAATAGGAAAATAATATATTGAGTGGAGCTCTTTATAGCTTAGAGACGTAAGAATAAAAGTTTAACACAATTAAGTTATTCTTGATGTTACTCTTGAGCTAGAGATATCATCTCTTTCTTATCCTAATTGAGTTTCTCTATCTCACTTCCATTAATAACGGTTAGACTGAGATACTGGTCAAGTGGAAAAATGACCATAAATGTTCTCTTATTCTGTAGAGGATTAGGGACTTCCAATATGCACAGAATGATAATAATATGACCCTTGTTGACCTAGTCTTAAAGAAGAAGATGAATAGAAAGAAAAACTTTAAAAATAATATGTTCTAACTCTTTAAGTTTTAGATACAAAGCCAGCCTATTGAGCAACCTTTGATTAAGCATTATTATGTGTGAGATATTTTGCAAGTGCTGTGAACAAAAAAACAGTGAAAAATAATTAAGCAAAATACAATAAAATGTTGTCTCTACCCACCCACCTAAAAACAGACAAAGTAGGAAGAAAGACACATAAAACAGGAAAGAAATGATGCAAGTGCTCTATGTTGTACAAGTCTAATCAAAATGTGTAAGATGTTCTGGAGAATCCCAAATGTAGAAATATCCAGCTTTTCCAAGGTGGAAAGGGAAAGAAGGGTGGCATTGGAACAGATACCTTAAAGGATAACCAAGTATTTGAGGGGACAGTATATACCACCCCGAGTATCTTCTGACAATTCCAAGGAAATATGCATAGTGGGTAACAAAGCAACATATGTCTTGGGTATGTTCGAGGAATCTAAATGTCATGGTGAGTCTAGAATCATGATGAGAGGGGGTGTGGAAGGGGCAGTGCAGTGGCTCATCACATCCTGTGTCACTTCTCTATTTTTGGCATGTGGACAACCACTTCCCAGTCTCCTTGCAATCCGATAGAACCACATGACTATTTCTAACCCGTAAAATCTGAGCAGTAGTAACGTGTGCTCTACCTGAACTGTGACTTTGAAAAGCCCCTTTTCCATATATGTCTCCAGTACATTTCTTCCCCTAAGGCAGTGAGCATGGGAGCCTTCAAAATGAAGGTATCAAAAAGGTTAAGGCAGGTTGGTTTTGGGTCTCCACGTGAAGGACCGTTGCAAAGAGAGTCATCTACAACAGAATTAATGTAAACTGTGTTGTTAGGTGGTGCTTTGTGTTAAGCCATTGAGACTGAGGAATTGTTTGTCACGAAAGCATAAAATTGTCCTATCCTGACTACTAGCAAGGGTGGTGGTGAGAGTTGGACCCAGAAAGAAAGGTAAATGACATATCATATAACAATTGAATAAACTCTCCTTTGACTTCTTAATGAGAACTAATTATTTGGTCTGATGCTTCCCAAGCGTCTCATTGGTTTTCTATTCAGCACTTATTTCCTTCTGCAGGCCCTATTGTTCCTTGTTGGTCTATTTTTCTCATTATGTTTTACAATAACATCATTCAAGTTATGTCTAGTGTAATAAAAATTCCCTGAATAACAAATACACTAAAATTTGAATACTATTCACAAAGAATATATAAATATGGAGCATGACAAGAACTCTTCTGGATTGAAAAAAAGGAAGGTGGAACAAAGTAGAACCAACCACATGGTCTATGCAATTGGAAGATTCAACAAAGATTTCTACTTTTAAGTGAAAATTTAACTTCTCAAGACAGGTGTCTTTTTTTTTTCATAACTGTATTCAGGTAAAATTGGTATAACAAAAACTGCATATAACTAATGTACACAATTTGGTGAGTGTGGGCATAGGTACACACCCATGTTAATATAACCAAAACCCAGGTAGTAAACGTATCTATCACTTCCCAAAGTTTCCGTGTGTAGCTTTGTAAGTTTTTTTCTTTTTTTTTGTCTTTTTTGTTTATTTAATTTTTGTTTTTGTAAAAGTTAACATGAAATCCACCCTCTTAACAATTTTTTTAAGCATCCTATACTTTCTTGTTAACTATAGGCTCTATGCTGTTCAGCAGATGTCTGGAACTTACTCACCTTGTGTAACTGCAACTTTATACATACTAAACAACAACCCTCCATATTCCCTTCCCCTATCCCGTGGTAAACAACATTCTATTGTGTATTCCTACAACTTTGAGTATATTAGATGTCTTACATAAGAGTAATCCAACGATGTTTGTCATTCATTGACTAGCATTTTGGTGTCTTTCAGTGTGTTTGTATTTCTTCTTTTAGCAAGTATCAGAGTCTCTGTACTAGGATCAGGGGCTATAGAGGAGTTGAAGGTACAATGGCCCTACTCTACAGAAGTTTGAATTCCCAGACTCCAAAGTATGGTTTCTAAAGCACAGATGCAGCCTCTGTTACTTCCGCAAGTAGTATTTTAGCCTAATGTGGATCAGATTGAAACACAGAAGCAGCCATATCCTGCAATGTATTAGATGACCCCATCAAAGTTCCACAGATGGTCTTTAGGAGGCCAGCCATACAATTATTTGCTAAATTAGATGTTCGTGTGTATAGGCATGTATATTTGGAAAAGATATTCAAAGCTTTAATTGGGTATTCCAAAGAATGGTCCACTTTGCCATATTTTTAAAGAACTGCTGATGCAGTGGGAGGCAGACATATATAAACTTCTTTCAATTTAATGTAGTAAGTGTAACAATAAATATAAAGGCATTTCTGTAGTTTTATAATGGAGTGAGTGAGGGCTTGATTATGTTGTAATCGAAGTTTATTTTGGGGGGTCTGACTATGTTTTATATGTGACGGTTCCCTTATTTTATTAATGTACAAAAATTTGAATCATAGTTAATTATATCATTTGACAGCTGGGCAGATTTACAAATAATTAATTTTTAATTTATTTAGGAAGCCTAGTGATTATTAGACTTCTTATCAATTGACAAGCCAAAGTTCCTACAGGGAGAGCTCTGCTCTGTAAGCAGTGAACTCCCACTGCCCAAAACATTTACAAAACATTGTCAAGCTTCAACTAAAGATGTGATTGTTTTGACTTTTTGATAGTGATAGATCACCATACCAAATCAGACTTATTCTCTGCTTTGTGTATTGGGTTTTTCTGAATGCAAATAGAACATACAGCAATTGATCAGTTAATTATCAACATTTTGTATGTCAGAACAGGGGAGGAAAAGCCATGTATGGCTTCCCACACCTCAATTGATAGCATGTTCATTCCAGTCATTTTCTCTCTCTCTTTCTTGGGTGCCTCATGTTCAGTTTATCCGGAAATTATCTTGTTTTTACCTTCAAAATATAGCCAGAATCTGACCAATACTCAATATAATCAAACAAAAACCTACAAGTTTTCCTTGATCTTCTATTCCTTTCCCCACCTCCACCCCACGCATCAAAACCTGTGCTCTGAATCTTCTACTTTTAAGGATATGCCAGAGTTACCACCTCCATCCATGTGTCCTTTTTTCCACTTCTATCATCCTGATCGTGGCCACCATGACCTGTCACGTCCATATTTAAAACTGACTATTGTCCATTGCGTATAGACATGAATAGAAGCACATCATTTGAAATGTCTGATATAGTTTGCCTGTGTCCTCACCCAAATCTCATCACGAACTGTAGCTTCCATAATTCCCATGTGTTGTGGGAGGACCTGGTGAAAGATAATTGAATCATGGAGGCAGTTTCCCGCCATACTCTTCTCATGGTAGTGAATAAGTCTCATGAAATCTGATGGTTTTATAAGAGGAAACCCCTTTCACCTGGCTCTCTCATTCTCTCTTGTTTGCTGCCATGTAAGATGTGCCTTTCACCTTCTGCCATGATTGTGAGGTCACCCCAGCCATGTGGAACTGAGTCCATTAAACCCCTTTTTCTTTATAAATTGCCCAGTCTCAGGAATGTCTTTACCTGCAGCATGAAAACGGATTAATACAATGTGTATCTCCTCCAATGACATTCCAAATGACTTATAATAAAATCCAAAGTACTTCCATAAACTTCAGGGCTTGCCTTGATCTGTACCATTATGTCTCCTCTTCAGGTGCATGTCATGGTAGACCCTGTTGTGCTCAATGGATTTCGGTCATGGTGGTGTTTCCTGTGTTTTTGAATCATTGAACATTTTCTAACCTTAGGGGCCTTGTACTTGGGATTCATTCTCCCTGTAAAGTCTCTTCCTACAGATTATACCGTAGCTCACAGCTTTTCAGTTCTCAGTGGACTGCACCATTGAAAATACTTCTTCCCAGACTGTCCAGCCTAAATTACTTCTGCTTTCACCTGATCACCCGCTCTCATATTATTCTGCTGTTTTATAAACATTATTGCTCTGAAAAACTTGTTTATTTATTTCCTACTGTATTCATTGTCAAATGAAATTTAGGTCCCATGAGAACAAGGACTTTGTCAGCTTTGTGCTGCTGAATTACTAGACAGTAAATGCCATACATGTAGCAACACAAAAATTGTTGCATGAAAAAATGAGTTAGGTTGAAGGGTAAAGTATGGGGGTAAGAAAGGAATTAAAAATACTTAAGGGGATCTTTTGGGTTTTAGTTCTGACAGATAAAGAGCTTGGAAGTCATTCCACCTGTTCTCATAACAAGAAAAACATAAGTGAACAAAGTGAAAATCAATGAATTTTCTTAGATTCATCAGAAAATTGAGATCACTGGGCAAACAACCACCCTAAATCTAAGGAGGCAGATGGATACACAGAATAACAGCTAAGATCAGCTTACCTTTAACAGTAGCTTCTCGTCCTAGTAACTGCTAAGTATATGTAAAGGCAATTTTTACAGATTTCTACACGTAAGTATGTACTAGATGGAGAGTTAAAAACTCCTGGGGAACAAATCCTAGGGAGGCTTACATACATTTCCCAGATTTTACCTTCAGAAGCCCTACCAGATTTTCATGATGATGATGATCAGAAAAATAGCCTCTTTCTTTTTGGGGCAGAAAAAGGCATAAACAAAAAATACAAAAAAACTGAAGCCTCAGGCATCTATAGCTACAGCAAACATTAAACACAGCCCAACTTCTAGCCAGATTAACATAAAAACTGATACTAAATATCTAATTACCTCAGGTCCTGAGGGAAGGATCAATAGGTGGTGCACAGAGAAATTTTAGGGCAGGGGAAGGACTCTGTATGACACTTTTAGGGTCATATGCCATTGCACATTTGTCAAAACCCATTGAACTGTGTAACACAAAAAGTGAAACTTAAACTATAGACTTTAGTTAATAATAATGCATCACTATTGGTTCATTAATTTTAACAAATGTAGCACACTTATGCAAGTTATTAATAAAAGGGAAAACTGGTTGTGGGGGGGTTGTATATGGGAACTCTCTATAGAATTTTCTCAGATTTTCTGTAAAACTACAACTGTCCTAAAAAATAATGTTCACTTATTAAAACCAAAAAAAGACTCCCCAGGATTTGGGTCTGAAAAACTGGGGAAAAAATGGTGAAATAATTTTGGCACTCACAGAAAGAGTCATAGAAGGAAGGAGAATGCATACGTTTATTTATAGACCCTTTTCTGCACTGGATGCTTCAAGAATCAGAGCACCAGTCATTTCAGATATAACAGTTAAATTGCCAAGATGATGTAATAGTGCAATGACTCCTTTTAAGTTATTAATCCTGGAATTTCACATATTTTTGTGCGTCTAAATGCACTTGCTCTCCATTTAGTGTGGATGTTTATAACATATTCTTGAAATCTCAATTAATGGAGAGTGGTAGACTTTTTTAATGGAACATGACTAGTAAAAGCTGGAAGGTTGCGTAACTCGAGGGTGACACGATCCAGGAAGCTATAATAAAAACAGCTTGACATAGTTGTTGAGGAGAGGAGGCCACGAAGAAGAAATAGTCCCGCTCAATGAAGAGGTACAGAACTGTGCTTTGGGGTGAGGGCAGCAGAAGGGAAGGAGCAGCAGTCTGTCCCCAAGCCTGAAGATGTTACATTCTCTATCACAGAGATGTTGATTTCTGTCATACTAAAATAGGTGCAATTATCTAAGGCCACAGCAGCCTCCTCCTCGCTCAGATATTCAGGAGATTTGGAGGGGGGTCGTCTATTGACATCATGGCCCCACTGTGCAGCTTTCTATCTATGCAGACAACTCTGGCTATGAACAGCTACAGGTGCAAGTGCTGGTGGAGATTGTCGGAGGTGATCCCTGAGAAGCTGTGCATAATTTACTCTGCCTCAGAAGGCACAAGCTAATTTTGAACAAACCCCTGTGCTGTCATCTACTATAACAGAGACAATTTACATTAATCCTTGAACTGGGATTCCACGTGCATAATACAGTCTCCAAAACAAAGAAAGGCAAACCAGAGACATAAATAGTATCCAAATGATTGCTTAGGTTTAATGCAAAGCTCTTTTTAAAATGTCCAATTTTTAATCTCAACTGTGCAAACAAAGCCTCCATCAAAGGATTAAGAGCCTCAAAGAGGCGTCTACCAGCACAAAGAGGGCCTATATTTTAAACAAGGGGTGCCCATCCTTCTTGCC
Organism: Hylobates moloch; assembly: GCF_009828535.3. Classification (NCBI taxonomy): domain Eukaryota; kingdom Metazoa; phylum Chordata; class Mammalia; order Primates; family Hylobatidae; genus Hylobates; species Hylobates moloch. Next base: position 117,530,341 of record NW_026652284.1, read on the forward strand.
TGTTTTGACCAGATGATTTGGCTGCTAATTATACTTTAGAAAGAAAAAAACAATTCTGTGTGTGTTTCTTCAAAAGACAGTGAGAAAACAAACTTCAGATAACTTTATTATCATGGTTTTGTAAATAATGGACCAATGGCTGCTTCTTGAATTCACTTACGATTACAGATTTACATTTAAATTAGATTGGACTTCAGTTTGCCCAATTTATCCCCAGATGTATCTCGCTCAGTTGTTATGTTCCATTTACTATATTCTGATAGTTAGTATCAGGGGTTTGGGATTATTACATTTCTTAGTCCCAGCTCCAGATTGTGAGTTTGGATAAAATATTTCGTATTTCTGAGTCTATACAATGAAAATTATGATATAATTTATTTCATAAAGTTTGTGGGAAGATTGAATGTAATATGCATGAAAGGCATTTATTGCTAATCCTGTACATACACACTTAGGAACTCCTCAGGAAACCTGTGGCCTAGTAAATGTCTTGGTAATATGGTAATGTAAAAGAATAACCTTTTCAGGGGTCGTAGTACTGGAAACTAGAAAGACCGAGGTACAGGCAACATCCTGGAGTTCCCATCCATGAGCAAATGGCCTCATTGCTATCCTATTCTGACATGCTGTCCTCTGTACTTTCCTCTCTGGTTTTTCTCATTGGTTTCTTCCTCAAATTCTTGACACTTTGAAACCCAGAAATGTATTATTAAACAAGTATTTATTGAGTGTTTATGATGTGTCAGGCCAGGTGTTTGTCATTGGTGATACAGTACTAGAAATGATAGATATTAGTACTCTCTTGTGAGGCTTACAATATGTTAACAGAAAAAGCAATCATTTTTTGATGTCAATGCAGCTTGTCTTTTATGGCAAGAACTTTACATGCATTATTAATTCAACTCATTTTCAGGCAGACATTGCTGTAATCATCTTACTGTTGAAGAGACTAAAATACAAGTAGCTTACTCAAAGCTACAGCCTGTAGATAACAGAGACTTAGACCTCCATTGCTTTGATGACTTAATAGGTTTAGAGAATACATCAAGTCTTCAGGTTTTGATATGAGTTTTAGATGCCTATTGGACATTTAGTTGAAAGCTTCAAACAAGTAGGTGGGTATATATATACCTGAACCTCAGAAAAGAAAGCTGGAAATACAGCTATAAGTTATCAGCTCAGAGGAGGAATTTGGAGATATGGGAATGAATGACTTCACCTAGGGCTGAACAGCAAATAAGGGACTTATGCAAAATATCAAATGTCCTTCTCCACCTCCAGACATTTTTATTTCATTGGTTTACAGTGGGAATGGGAGATGAATGAACAATTTTTAAAATTTTTCATGTCATTTGAATAGAGATAGGATTGAATGCTCTTGACTTAGAAACACAGTGAAAAAAATGAAAAAAAAAAAAAAAGAGAGAAGGCTCAAAACAGTCCAGAGTCTCAACTCCAACATGAAAATTAATGTAGAAAGAAAAAGGGCATCAAAGAGACAGATGAGCAGTGGGAGGAGGTAGACAGAATGCCAATGAGGAGAGTGGGAATTCGAATAGTAACATTTAGAAGTACAGAATATGAGACTGAGTGGAAATTTGGGGAAAAGAGAAAAAGGCATTCCAATTGTAATGAACGTCATAAACCATAAAGAAAAGATTGAGAATGTATAGGAAAGGCCTATTCAGATCAATCGGTCACTCAACACATTTAGGTCTTGACAGCCACTGCCCCCAGACAGACTTCAGCCCATCTCCTGTTGGCCATATCTCAAGGTCACACCAGCTTTCCATCCATAATGCAGAACCAGGTGACAGTTAATTTAGGTCATCGGATACTGTGGGAGTTTGAGATCCATCCACTTTTTCCAATCATCAGTTTAAAGAAGGTGACATCACTGTAAATGTCTTGCAATGCGCTGCCACTGATTGAGTGGGCAGGCACAATAGAATTCTCCAGATTGATGATTGGAATAACTCAAGAAGAAGATCTCACCCTGAATGCCTGTGGAGAGATGTGCGGTAACAAAGTTGTTTAGGAAAAGGGCAATTCTTTGATTCTTCTGTTTATCTGTTGCACTGCATAGAGTGTTGTGCTTTGTATTTTTTTTATCATATTTGAAGTCACAATTTCTTTCATAAGATAGGCGTTCCCTAAAAAGGCAGAGTTAAAAAGTGCTGATTATATAGGTAAGGAACACAATATGTACAAATAACCACGATTTAAATCCCAGTTATATCACTCACTAGTTCTGTTATTTGGGGCACATTACACATATTCAAACGCTCAGTTTTCTGATGTGAAAAGTAGTGGTACCGGTAGAACAAATATTACAAGGGCGTCAAGAATTCCTGGCATGCAATTAGGGCTCAATCAATGTCTATACTATTATAATACTATTGTTATCAATAATGTTTCTCTTTTACCTTAGTTACCAGGAAGTTTTGGATCAACTGTGTTTTCTACTATGTATGCAACCCTGAGTTGTGACAGAAATATCAAGTGTAGAAGATGAAATGTCTCTGCCCTAGAGAAACATATACGCTGGTGAAAGGTGCAAACATACAAAGAGATAACTCTATGTTGCTGGTGCTGAGTACAACACAGAGTTGCCAGGCTCTATAAGAGCATTTATTTACTCATCTCAAAAATAATTTTCAGTGCTTCTCATGTGTTAATGCACCAAGTACCCGGCACATAGTAGGTACTCAATATGCAGCCTATGTACTGAATGAGCGGTTAAATCTCTATCCTAAATTATTCCTTTAGGGTATGTAAAAATCCTACGTAGAGCACAGCCTCTATGTCCTATGCCACATTATATCTAATGAATTAACATTGAAAGTGCAGCTTTAGAATAGAAAATTTCTCACTCTAATTTGTGTCAACACGTTCCATTTCATAAGTGTAATCCATTGATTTGATCATGTAGGATATCTCAGGAAGCGCCAGCTGTAGAACCCCTTCATCATTTTTTTTGTCTTAACATGAAAATAATATGGAAAATTAAACCATAGAAGAAAAAAATACTCTCTCTCTCATTTTTTGTTTGAGCTCATTCTGCTCAAGTGAGATAATTCCCTGTGTCTGGAAGACACACTTCTCAATCTCACTAAACCACAATGCCACCAGTCTTCTTCCCATCAGCTTCTGAGTCCTCATTATTTCTCTTGTCCTCCAACCAGAGCAAGGATTTTCTCCTTCACTTAATTATTCTGAGTGTCAGCTTGTCAGTGGCAGTGTGGAGATTCCCCTCCTTTGAAATGTTGCAATTATTACTAACAGCATCACCTATAATTACCATTATTAATTGGTGGGAGTCAATAGAGCCAGTGGCATGAACATAAGACCAAGAGTTGAGGCTTGACATGCAGGCTGACTATCAAAATAAACTCTAATGACTTGTCTGGACCCCAGTCCCAGAAATTCCTAGAGTTTACGAGCACACTTTACCTGGGTCCATGAACAAAAATCCAGACCTGGACTCCAGTTCCCTTTGCTGCTTTGCTAGGTTTTGGTTTCCGTGATCTAGTCTTCCCTTGTTTGGTAGAAAGTGGAGAAACATAATTATCATAGACTCTTGCAGAATGGGAAGCAAACCGGCGTAGCAGGGGTTGCAGCCCAAGGAACAGAACAATGAGGGGAGAATTGGAATGACACTTACCAGTGGAGATAGATAGTTATGGTGGAAACCCTGAAAGCCCAGCACCTCACCCTTGGATGTCTCCAAACTTTCCAGAAATAGTCAATATCATTAAATAATCAAGTTTAACTAGATTTCTTACAGGTTCCTCCTCTGTAAAATTGGATAATAAGATATGCAATGAAGTGTTCCATATATCCCACAGGGAGATGAAAAGAATGCAATCAGATGAAGATTCAAAAACAATTTATAAGCGTAATGTGTAACTCCTGATTACTCTTATCCCTGCTGCGATGGACTATATCATATAGTTTATGAGTTTGGGTGTGTACTATCAGGGGCCTGTGTGTGTTGCATGTGGAGGACTAATTGGGATTCAACGTTCCGTTCAACTCCACAGAGACTTAGGCAAGGGGCATCTATGCTAATTGTCATCTTTACCCCCACTAGGGCCTTATTCAGCCGGAGAAGGGGTCCTCCCTTTAACAGAGCAGCCCAGCTGATGGCTCTGATCTTGTAATTCAGTGAGAGGTAGTGGGCAGGAATTAGTGCTAATCAGTCTGTCTCTACTTGCTGAGCTTTTACAAAAGGGCGGTCACTGTGCTAGGTCTATGTTGTGCCTAAAACACTGTCAATCCATAAACTGACCAATGCTGACCCCCCAAATGAAGTACCCATTCCTGTTTTACAGTTTTTCAGGTGATTTCAAGGCCAGGGGAGAGGCAGGAAGCAGCAGTTACCATAAAAATGGCTTAAGACAATCTCAAAGCTAAATAATAATGTTATATTTATTTATCAGGGTCACACATTTACTCACAATTTACTCAAATGTATAAATAAATAAAAACAAATTTATTTTGTATTTAATCTGATCTTCTTCACAAGCCCTATCGTCTGAGTAGTAGAGAAATACTTAGATGTCATGTATTTTGATAAAAATGAATCAAAGTTTATCATTTAATCATTTTTTTAGAAACAGTCTCTCAAAAATCCAACCCCTTCTCCCTCCGCATCCTTTGATGGTGGCTTCTTGTTGTGATGGAGCAAAGAAGAAGCCTGCTCATCTCTGGTGCTTCCGTGGGATCCCAGCTTTTGTCTGATGTGGAATGGCTGCTCTGGGCTCCTCTGTGGACTAATGGAAGACGAGGTGTTCTGTTGGCCCTTTGTGATGGTGTTCTAACACCCAGGACTGGTGTTCGTAGAACTAGCCATATGCCGTGATCTTAAAGTCTTTTTACACTGTAGCCTCTTCACTTTGACCTCAGCCCGTCAGTTTTCAACACCTCCTTCAACACCTCCAACTCTTCCCTGGCTGTTCTGAAAACCTGATGTCCATGCATGCATTGTCAGTCATTCTAGGCATCCAGGAAAACTGCTCCAGCCACTTTCTCCAGTCATCACTTCCATTCTTCCCACACCATGCTGGGCACCCTGCCCAGGTAAAGGTGAACGTTCTCCAAGGGCCATCAAGGGAGCGTGTGGAAGGAAACAGAAGGGGTGAGGGCCCTAGCCACTAACTTTCTTGCTATCCTCTGTCTTCTCTTCCACACCATCCCCTGAGTTTGGGAAATGCCCATTTTTCCTTCTTTCCTAACCAAGACTTCACCTAAAATGTGAAAGTCAAATAGACTGATTTTGAAAAATTATATAGTATCCATACTAATTTATGTAAATTAAGTATAAAACATATCAATGGTATTGATGGAGTCAAAGCTTATTATTTTGAGTTTTTTTTTTTTTAAAGGCTAAAATTTTGTTTCAAATCTTTATGTGGTCCCAGAGGAGATTATTACGGGGAAAGCAGCGTGAGAAAAGAAACTGGGATAAGAGGAAGGCCTGATATTGAGTGTGATATATTCGAGTTAGTTCTAGGAAGAGGTATGGTGTAGTGGAAAGTGTTTAGTCTTGCATCAGACAGATCTATCTGTAACCGGAGCCCTGACCCCTCCAAGCTGAGTGACTTTGAACAAGTCCTTAACCTCTCTGAGCTTCACTCTAATATTTTGCAGTAAAACCCACCTTTTAGAATTGTTGTGACCATTGCGTAGTGCTTAGTCCAAGCCCTGGCACGTACATTATTCTCTGTTCTCTTTGCTGCTTTTCTTAGTAATGAATAGAAAATGATAGAGAGATAGATAAGCGATTATGAGAAACCACTAACAAGAGCTATTCGCTTACCCTCTTGTAACATTTAGAAAATTAATGCTGCCTTTTTATAAGTGCCTGTTCTAGCATAGAAATCAGAGGCTTAAAGAAACTGGTGATTTCAACGCTAAGTTACCATCCACTTCCCTAAGCATACCAAGTGCACTTCTAAAAATTACTCCCAGTGAATGCTCTTCCGTGTTGGAGTTTCTAATTGTGGGCTTATTTTGGAAAGCAAGTCAAGGACATTCGCTAATGATATTTCAACCACACAAGCACCCTGATGACATGTGACAAATCAATTAGAAAAATTATCCTGGAAATGCCTTGCCTGGAGCGGTTACCATGGCTTTTGGGAAGGAGCATGTGGCATGCGGCTTGGCGTAACTGCATTCTCACTCCTCCTGGGCACTGAATTCTGAATCTTTTCACTGTGGATGTGCTTACTATCCTATTTTCTGGTGTTGTAAAAATTAAGGGAGGGAATTACATGAGTCTCATTTGTGAAGTTTGCAAATTTCTATATAAATATAGAATTACTAAACACATGCATTAAACTTTCTTTTTAATGCTAAAGACGCTGGCCAACACTTTTAGATATTTATTGTCAACCATAATACTATTTACAGATTTGTAAAAAATTACTCTGGTTGCAATTTGTAAAAAGTAATGGTGACAAGTAACAAGATTAGAAATAGAATAACTAGATGGGAAGAAAGATTCATTAGTGTTTTAAACAGGGTAGAAAGTATCGGAGATATGATGGGATGGGGGACATAGGCACTGAGCGAGTTGAAAGAGGGAAGAGAAAGTAAAGGAACGTTCCGTGCATTCTATTACGTGAGCAACACAGAGAAGAAAGTAACTGCACAATTGGCCCTGAGATTAATGAGATCAGTCTAACTGGAGCCCAATCAAATATTGGAGGCCAACTGACAGACCACTTGAGGTCAGGATCTGAGACCACCTGGCAAACGGTGAAATCACTCTTACTGAAATATATATATATATATATACACACACAAAAATTAGCCAGGCGTGGTGGCAGGTGCCTGTAATCCCAGCTACGTGTGAGGCTGAGGCATGAGAATTGCTTGAACCCGGGAGGTGGAGTTTGCAGTGAGCCGAAATCGCACCACTGCACTCCAGCCTGGGAGACAGAGCAAGATTTAGTCTCAAAAATAAACAAATAAATAAATAAATAAATAGCTTAAGGACTAAGGAGCAATGAGGAGTTATTGACTGTTAATAAGGTAGTTAATGACAATATTAAATTTAGCTTTGGAATAATAAAATAGAAAGCATTTTGGAGTCAAAATTTCTGGATGCGATCCTCAGCATACTCCTACAACCCAGCCACGTTGCCAGAAAGAGAAGTCTCCCAGCAATTGCACTCAGTGAGCTCAACACTGACAAGGAAAGCACAAAAAACACAGAGGTGGATCATCTGGGGTCAAGTTGTGTTTCCAGAATTGGTGATGAAAGCAGAATCGTAACATCTGGATAGGAGTTCTCTGGGCAAAGAAAAGGAGAGGCATTTGATTCTGATTATGCATTCCAACACGTTTTGCTCAGGAAAGCATGTGTGAAAGTCAGGACGTGGTATTCAAGTTGCAAGGAACAAAAAGAAGGTGGTAATCTCAGAAGCCTCCTGGTTTATCAGCACTGGTCCCTGTGGCAGGAGAATCACTGGTGGACCAGGCCAAAGAAGGTGTTATACTAACTGAAATGATGCCTGAAGATTTGTCCTAAACATTTTGTCCACTTGGGCCCTCCTCCCATATCAAGGTCAATTTCTCTAACTTTGTTCTGATTTTCCAAAGCAGGATATTCAGCAATGATTTCAAACTTCATGCAAATCTGCTTTCTGTCCCTCCTGCCTGAACTGTCACAAACCCACTATGAAACCTGATTTGTTATATTCAGAGTATTTTCTTCTTAAGGCAATACTGACTGCTCTGGAAAAGTAATGACTAAAAGGAAACTTCCCCCAGAATCTCTTGTCAATTGAAGAGAAAAAAAAAAAATAGAAAGAGAGAAAAAATACCTGCCTGGCACAGATATTGTAAATGGAGCCATCAAAACTCACTGTGGGTTTTTGTGATAAATATACACACAAGGCAGGTATTTGGGTGAGAAACTATTTCTATTTTAATGCAAGACAGACAGACCAATACATCAGCCTCCTGCCTGTTAATTCTCATAATATGTTGTCTCAATTTGCCCACTTTCCTCCTGGCTATGGGACAAACTTTTAAAATACATTAGTGATGTGCACTTGGTCCAATTAGACGTTAGTTCAAGGTAAAACCCTAAACTGTGATTTCCCTGAAATACCCAAAATCAGCCCATCATCATCATCATCATCAACATCATCAACAACAACAACAAAATGCTGCTCTTCTGCTCTCTGCTCTCCTAGGAAATTTATAATCTGAGAAGCCCTATGGCAGAGATTATTTTTGTGCCACCCTTGGAATTCCCAAAACTGATATCTTTGTTTGGAAATCCTAAAAGGCAGAGTCTCTATATGACTATTCTCCTTGGAATTTCTAGAATTTCCTGAGTCTGAATGCACAAGTGATTAATGACACATCTCCTGAAAAAGACAAATTATGCCAAAGTTATTGAAAAGTCTATGATTAACAAAGGCAGAAGCAAATGGATACTTTAGAAGGTAAAATGTTTCCTGTTGGTTACTTTATTGACTCTGAGGACGGAACTAGAGAGATGTAGGGGAAAGGGAAACTGCATATGATCTCCTTTTGTCCACTTGCATCCTTCATTTATGGCAAGATGAATGCCCGCAGGTGACAGTGTAGCCTGATCAGCATTTGATATCTTGGAGGAGATGAGCTGGTGGTCAGGCCGCTCTTCAGACATTTCTAAAGAGAAGTTGTTACAGAAAAATAGTTCACCTTGCAGGACCTTGCTCTGAGACTTTAATACACTTGGGAGGTGTTGAGGTTGGGGACACAGCACCAAACATCGCATTCTCAGACAACAGCATGTGAGATAAGAGTAGGAAGACACAATGGGGCTAAACCTTCACGTGCCATTCTTTTTATTAGGAGGGAAACCGTTCCATGAACCCCTCCTCAGATGTTTCCTCAGGTCTCTTTGCCAGAATTGTGTCACATGCCCATAAAATAGCTAGAAAGGAGGTTATTAATGCAAACCTATGGCATTTTGACTCCATGGTGGGAGGTGGGAATGGTCAGTTTGGAGGAATGGGGAGAAATTGTGGAGTAGTCAGCCAACAGTGCTATGTAACTTATTCCTAACTTTTGTTGATCATGGCTCCAATCAGACAGCACCACCTCTGAGCTTTCCATGAAACCTCATTTCCCAGGTGGGATCAGTGCCACTCAGCTTTGCTTTCATGAAAACCTTTGCCTGTCATCACTGCATCTCTATGACACTGCATTGAAATTTCATGTTTTTCTATCCCTCCGTACAAAGGGTGAGCTCCTTGAAGTCAACGAATATATCTAGCTCATGATTATATAAACACCACCTGGTGTACTGCTTGGCCTACAACAGATATTTTAAAATACACAGCATTTAACTGAATGTTTTCAAGACACATTTCATTTCTAATTTGACAGCATTTGGATTACATACTGAGGGAAAACTTGTCTACAGGTTTTGATTTTCCAACGTGTGTTTGAAAGAAAAATAATATAAAATATGAAGCTCAAGGAATAATTTCTTCTGAGGCCTGGCATTTAATCATTTCATTAGTCTCACTAAAGGGATAAATTAAGTGAGGTCTCAGAGAGAGACCTGCTTTAGCAATCTGGGCTCACAGTAGGGAACAGAAACCCCTCTAAGTATTTTAAATAAAATATAAATTAACACAAGGAATTATGTGTTTATGGAATTTTGGAAGGACTAGAGGAGCTTGCAACAGTTAAGCTTAGAATACATTCTGCCGTAGGTGCTGGGGGACCCAGAAGTGGCTGATACAGCTGCCATCACCACTGCAGCAACAGCAACCACTTCTTGATAACCACATGGCTAAAACTTGACATTCTGCCAGAAATTACAGCAGGAAGACTGCCTCCTCTTCACTCCTCTCTTCTAAATCACTTAAGTGAATGTAATTGGTACAGCCAAATTTGTGGCAGAAGCCTGGTTGCAATAGAGCCAACAAAGGTTGACTTTGCTTTCCAGCCTTTATTATATTAAAAATAGCAGAGCAAGATGACAACATGGATGCTGTCAATTGAACATATCCAATGTACTTCCTGAGAGTCATTCAATGAGTAATTTGTAGGCAAGGACCTGACCTTCTAACCTATAGTCATAGGTAATATTGATGATATCCAAGGAGTTAGCACTGTGGTAGCTCTCAATTACTGTGAGAGAGCTGGAAGATTTCTAAGGTAGACGAATTGCACAGTAAAACTGGTCTCAGTTTCTCCAGGGTATCCACTTACAGCATTCTTGACCCATAAACATTTGCTTTTCTCTTTTCAGTTTGTGGCTTTGCTGCTGCAATGGGATTATCACGACACACATGGGCTTAGTCAGGAACTTTAAAGTTGGATGCTACAGCCTATTTATTGTTACCATGCAAGGTAGAAAATACGTATTTTAAAAATCCAACTCATACTTTTAGATTTAAAAAGCGATCTATGTTAATTTAGCATTTTAGAAAAGCTTCAGAAAGGAAATAAAAATCACTTTCTAACTGAGACTCAAGCGGATGATAAGCCCTCACAAAAACCTGGGCGATACAGTCACTATGCTTGTATAATCTGCTTAGATCTCCACTTGGAGATGACACCCAGCCTAGAGGAAGATTCCACTTCAAGTTTTACTTAATTCTGAAGTCTTACCACCATGAGCTGTGGGCAACTAGGAGGAAAAATACATTCAGGCACCTGATGTGTCAAGAGTCTGATTTGACATTATAATTGAGAACCCAGAAGTGATGCTTGAGAGTGCCCTGGCATTCCGTTCATGGCTGTAAGTCTTAAATGTGTCATCACGTCCTTCTGACCTGTCTTTGAAATGCTGCTCATGTCTGTACACCTTAGATAGGCTCTGATGTATCTAAGGATATGTCAGACATGGGATATATCATCTAAGATGACATCTTGTTTGTTCAATTGTTCATTTATTCATTTACTATTTTAAAATCAGATGATTTAGTACAGAAAAATCTTCATGCCAGGCTATCCATTCTTTATATCAAACAATCTATTCTCTATATTAATTTTTGAGTTTTCTTCTTCAAGCAGGGGTCTAATATTTCAATATTTTTTCAATTATTTGTGTCAGAAATGATGCTAGTGACTAGAGTCTAAAAATCAGATAAGCAAAGCCCTTGCCCTGAAGAAATTCATAGCGAAATAAGGCAACACATAATAGCAGTTAAACAGATGGGCTCGGCCAGGCGGGGTGGCTCACACCTGTAATCTTAGCACTTTGGCAGGCCGAAGCTGATCATGAGGTCAGGAGATCAAGACCATCCTGGCCAACATGGTGAAACTCTGTCTGTACTAAAAATACAAAAATTAGCTGGGCATGGTGGTGTGGTGGTGTGTGCTGTAATCCCAGCTACTCAAGAGACTGAGGCAGGAGAATTGCTTAAACCAGGGAGTCAGAGGTTGCAGTGAGCCAAGATTGCACCACTTCTCTCCAGGCTGACGACAGAGTGAGACTCTGTCTCAAAATAAATATGTATCAAGTGCATGTGCTTATGTGACCAGCTTGGTAGAAAATGCTTTGGCATTGGTGACCTTTTTAATGCCATCCACACAAGACTATCATGCAAATAAAATTATCCCTCGTTTTTAAGTGAGAAAACTAAGTCTCAAAGTTGTATAAACTAGACAGGAAGAAAATATAACTTAGTGGTTATGATTATATGTTCATCAAATAGTCAGCAAACATTAAAATCTTGGCTCGAAAACTTATCAGTATTACTATAGGTAAGAGCTTGAGCTTCCTGTGCTTATCTCACCTGTCAAATCTCAATAAAAATAGTGCATGACTCATAGAGTGGCTACGAGGACAAAACAAAAAGGTTTATGGCATTTCTTAGGAGAGTGCTTGGTGATTAGTAAGCTGTCTAATGTCAGTTACTACAATCATATAGCTTGTCAAAAATCCTTGATGTTAAGACGTTACAGAGCTGGGATTTGCACCCAGATTTATCTCATTCCTGAACTCATTCTTTTTACAACATTGCACTAACACACCTCCAGCAGCATTTTGTTGTTCAGTAAGGAGGGTAATTAGCAACACTACCCAGGTCAAATGTGCAGTCAGATATGTACCTTAGATGAAAGCTACTACTGCACATTTGAAAAGATTAAAATCTTGGAGAGACCTAAAGAAGCCAGGACCCTTCTATAGATGCTATTGTGGACTAGACTGTCGCTAAATAGGTACAGACACAGTGAATTCCAATGTGAAAATTACATTTTTAATTATTGACTGTAGAAACCTGCTAAATAAGTGCAAACGAGTAAGTGAATCAGGATTGCGAATACTGTCTGAATAGTGTTATTTTGTCATGACCAGAAACTTACTTCCCTTAATGAGTACTTTATTTATTCAGGATTTCATTTTCTCCTTCAGTGAAATTTCTAACTCTTAGAAAAAATTTCATTCCATTGAAGTTATAAAATAAATTTCTGTGATGTTTTCATGGAGTATATTTTTGTTTAAATTTCAACTCTATAAATAATTATCTCATTTTCTTTATTCCCATTGGGGTTTTTAAAGGTTTTATTGAAATATATGTACAGAAAAGAGTTCAAATATAGAGCTCAAAGCATGATCACAAAGTGAACACATCTGGTGACTAGTATCCAGTAAAATATCACCAACACCTCAGAGTTGTGCCCCTCCCAAATACTAATCTTTCTCTACTTCTCAAGATAACCATTATCTTGAATTCAAATACCAAAATTATTGTGGCCTTTTTTTTGGTCTACTTTAACATACATCGAACTAAGTATCACTTAGCTTTGCCATTTTTTCTCTTTTAGGTTATTTTTATGAATTTTTCATGGCAAATCTTTGTCTTATTCATGTTTCTTTGAGGAAGCACTGTTTATTGGTCCTTTAGATGTCCTCTTTTGATAGAGGCCTGCTTATGGCTTTACCCACCTCCTATTTTTAATTGTTGGAGTTATTTTTCCTTCTTGATTTCTAAGTGTTCTTTATGTACATTCTGGTTATGAAACTTTCATTGATTATAGGTGTTCATAAATATCTCCTCCAACTTTGTGGCTTTAGTTATCACTTTGTAATAATATATTTTGATGAATAGAAGTTACTGATTTTAGTAGAGACTAATTTATTGATATTTTATCTTATGGCTGCTGTTTTTTCTTCCATTTAAATTTTTTTTTTCTATTAATATCTGAAAGATAATCCATTTTATCTTTCACATTTAGATGTAGAATCAGGCCACATTTTATAATTCCCTTTAATATGAGATGGGAGTCTATTGTAATATTTTACAATGTTTATATCCACTTGTCTCAGCAACATATATGAAAACACTTGTCCTTTCCTATTGTTCCATAATACCACCTTCACAGTAAACTATATATCTTTTATAAGTGGGACTAATTTTTAATTCTCTTATCAGTTATGTTTATATTAACCATCTGCTACATTAAAGTCTATGCTTGTGCCGATAGAACACTGTCCTCATTACTATAACTTTCTAAAATGTCTTCACATTGAGAGAAGTAAAATATTTTGTTTTGCTGTTCTTCAATTTTGTATAGACTATCCTTGCTCATTGCATTCCCACACACAATTTAAAGTTGAGTGGAAAAAACACCTGTACCTGGAGTTTTCTTTGTGAGAAGATTTTAAACTACAAATTAATGTATTTAGATATATAAGACTATTTAGATTTTTTTTACTTCTGTCAGTGTTAATAACCTGTTTTCTTTTCAGGGAACATATTTTTTATCTAGATATCCACATGTACTAACATGAAGTTACTCATTATACTCTAATATTTTTGATGATAATTGATCTGTAATAAAGTTCTCTTTTTTTATTCCTGATACTTACCTGTTTAATCTCTCTCTCTCTCTCTCTCAAGTTTGGCATAAACTTAACATGTTTTAGGGAAATTTTGAATAAAATAAGATGCAGATGTAGTCCCAGCATTTTGGGAGGCCGAGGTGGGCGGATCATAAGGTCAGGAGATCGAGACCATCCTGGCTAATACGGTGAAACCCCGTCTCTACTAAAAATACAAAAAATTAGCCAGGTGTGGTGGTGGCCACCTGTAGTCCCAGTTACTCAGGAGGCTGAGGCAGGAGAATGGCGTGAACCCAGGAGGCGGAGCTTGCAGTGAGCCAAGGTCACGCCACTGCACTCCAGCCTGGGTGACAGAGCAAGACTCCATCTCAGAAAAAAAAGCACAAATGTAAAGTACCCAGTTTATTGAATTTTTATAATTTTATTCAGTCAGAAACCACTACTCCAAAAGGACAGATAATGTTTTTTTTTACTCAAAAAAAAGTGTTTTTTTAAAGAGTTGGGGAATTCAACCCCAACTCTGATGACAAAGAAAATTTCCCCAGAGCACTTTCTTCTGTCAAATTCCCCACACTGGCAACCTTTTACTGATTTATGTCAACATCGATTATTTTTGCTTGACCTTGGTTTGATTCCATTTATGTGACACCAAGGTCAAGCAAAAATAATCTGTGTCTTCAGTGTCTACTTCCTTCACCCAACATACTGTGTTTTGTGATTTAATTGTGTAATTTTTTATATAGCATTCCTTTCTTTCTTATTGCTGAGTAATATCCCATTATATAAATATATCATAAATTGCTCATTAATTGCCCTGTTGATAGACTTTGGGTTGTTTCTAGATTTGAGCAATTATAAATAAGTCCATTATGATTATGAACTTTCTTGTATAAATTATTTATTGAATCTGTGTTTATATTTCAGGTAAATGCCCTTAGACATAGATGTGCTGCAGCAAAATGCAGACACAAGTTTACACGCACACACAGACACACACCCACACACACACACACACACACACACACACACACATACACATACATTTACTAAACAGCTTTTCTGAGTTATGATGACATTGAAAGTTTCCACCTGGAGACTCTCGGTTTATGTGTGATGCAGAGAGCTGGAAAAAACATTGCTCCACCCTTACAACAACAGAAACTGACTACAAGTTTATGACTTGTGTGAATCTGTGAGAAATAAGGTCATAGAAATATGATGCATCCAAAATCTAAGGAGACAGGTGCCTATTTATTGTTGCAATTCTCTGAAATTCTTGTTTCGTATTCAGAAAACAAAGGCAAAAAACTCGATATATGAAAGAAATTGAAAGAAGTGGGAATTCTGCAGAAATCAAATTCTGCTGTCAAGAAACTAAACACATAGAGGGCCCGGAATCGAAGGAATGGACTGAAGATCCAGGAGGAAGGGTAAACACTGGTAGGCTCAAGTTCAGCTTTGCAGTCCAATGAATCAGTAGATCAGCAAAGATGCGTGTTTGCTACAAAATGGATACTGTCTCCCTCTCATCTTTCAGCCACTGGGAGAGAATCTCTGAAAACTGAAATAATACTAGAAAGGGAATTCTGGAGAGTGTAGTTCAGCCTAGGCAAGTTGACACATCAAAAATTCACCACAGCCAACTCCATGAAAATGCATTAATTATCAAAATACAAAAAATTCAAATAAACATTGTGTGGTATAAATCTAATAAATAATTCACTTACACTAGGAAAAACACCTGCCATGTTAAAATGTTTATTTTCAATTTTATATTGTTTTAAATTAAGCTATGCCTTCAGTCTTCCAATGATGAATATAGTTCACTGATAAAATTGTTAGTGTCATCTTTATATTATATCAGTAAAAGAGAATTTTCAGGCCTAATAGCTCTTCTAGAAAAGATATATAATTGTCCCATGAAGGGTTACATTTCAGGAAAGAAGAGAGAGGAAAGAAGAAAGGAAAGAAAGGAAGGAAGGAAGGAAGGAAGGAAGGAAAGAAAGAAAGAAAGAAAGAAAGAAAGAAAGAAAGAAAGAGAAAGGAGGAGAGAAGGAGGGAGGGAGACAGAGAGGGAAGGAGGGAGGGAGACAGGGAAGGAGGGAGGAAGGAAGGACGGAAGGAAGGATGAAAGGAAGGAAGGAAGGAAAGCAGGCAAAGAAAGTTGACACATATTTAGTGCCAAAAATTGCTAGTGACTATTCTATGAACCATGACGTGCAGTTAAATGTTCACAACTAGTCTCTATCATAGGGTCTACAGATAAAATACTGGAAATGCATAGAAACAGCAGAGTCTGTTATTGTTTAGTATAAGTAAGTCTCAAGTATTGTATGTCTAATGCAACAGTATTTCAGATAAACAACACTTACACACACACACACACACACACACGCACAAACTATCCTAAATATTGCAGGAGACGTATTTATTTATAGTAAAAAGTTTTTTTGAGGTTAATTTAGAATTCAAATTTAACTCAGCATCCTACATTTTTTTTTTTTTTTTTTTTTGAGACGGAGTCTTGCTCTGTCCCCCAGGCTGGAGTGCAGTGGCGCAATCTGGGCTCACTGCAAGCTCCGCCTCCAGGGTTCACGCCGTTCCCCTGCCTCAGCCTCCGGAGTACCGGGGACTACAGCCGCCACCACGTCCGGCTAATTTTTTTTGTATTTTTAGTAGAGACGGGGTTTCACCGTGTTAGCCAGGATGGTCTCGATATCCTGACCTCGTGATCCACCCACCTTGGCCTCCCAAAGTGCTGGGATTACAGGCGTGAGCCACCGCGCCCAGCCCATCCTACATTTTTATTTGCTGAATCTGGCCACCATGTTTGGGCGTGAAAAAGCCCAGCTGTTTTGATTTTCCAATTTCTGTGAGGTAAATACACCTGTGGTATAAATACCCTTAACAATACTCTGTGACCAAAGTTTATATCCATTTTATAAGTGAATAAACTCGTAAAATAGAAGTTTGGTTAAGAAACATGTTTAAGTTGACATACCTAATGTTACAGAGGGAATTCAACCCCAACTCTGATGACAAAGCTATGTTCTTTTCAGAACTGTGACTTGCTTTTCCTGGTTGATCCATCTGTGCTGGCATTATGCAGACTTTACCACAAGAGGAGAGGATACATAACTAGGAACTGTTTTGTGAATACGTATCAAGGTTAGAAAACAGTATGTTTTACCTCCTGAAAAGAACCAACTGTGCTTCAAGTATAATAGGTGAGAAAAAGTACAGCTGGAAGACAAATTGGGAGACACCAGCCAGTCACACCAGGGATTAGCTGTATGACTTTAGACTAGCTTCTTGGCATTTCCGAATCTCAATTTTTGTCCAATTAGATAGTAGGTTCTGTAGGAGTGAAGACTAATGCTAAATAGCCTCTCAGTAACAATGCCAAAAACAAAAACAACAATTCAGTAATTAAGAAGCCACAAGAAAGTGGAAAATCATAGTCAAAATTTATTTCATAAACATGCCCAATCCAAACTTATTTATAATGGTAAAATAATGAGAATGACTTAATATCTCTTACAAAAAAGAATTCGTAAAATAAATTATAATCACAGAAAAGAATTATTCTGTCATTAAAGTGATGTTTATCTCATCCTATTAGTTATCTACACTATACCTTTAAAAACATGTTAATTGGTTAATTGGGCAGCTTCGTGCTGCGTCCTTTTTTTTTCCACTTCTCTTATTCTCTCTGGAGTGCTCTGACATCTGCATATTTTTCTGTCTTCTCAGTCCTTCCTTTCTATTTCCCTTTTTCCCAGCTTTATCTGGCCATTGAGATCAGTATCATTTGATCATCAAGAAGAATAAAAATCTTTGTTTCTCCTTAAATCTACTCAGGGGGTGCTCAAAGGGATATCAGTGGAAGGATAGTAGTAGCAAAGAGAAACAGACTAACAAAATAAGCACCGTCATAACTTGAGATATAAATCTGTCCTCAGACCACAACAAAAACCTAGAGAAAAAAAATGATCATATAGGTAGTAAACCTTGCACATTCGTTCTACTTCTGTAATTCCATGGTCTTATGAATCACAGAGGTAGCATTTGAGCTACATACTGAAAGATATTATTCACTGTTTATAGTAAGAAGGAGAAAACATCGTAAAACGCCACATAGTTAAATAACCTGAAAATTTCAACAGAGGAATAAGAAAATCCTATACAGTGTCTGAAATTTTCATAGACAAAATATTGACACTGTTCATTTGTTTTGGTCTTTGTTTTTTATATAGTTCAACTCAGGAAAAGAAAAATCCATCCTGTATCAAAAAGTAAATAGAAAAATATGTTGTTCAGGATTAAAGTAGCCATGATGCTTTTGAAAACGAAAACCAATAATGCTGTGTGTCTCCTTTTCATATTGATTCCCTCCCCCTTGTCTCACAGAGGTGACATTTTACAATTCATTTGCTTTATGAAAATTTTGAGACTTTTTTAAAGCCTTTGATTTAACTTGAATTTCTTTCTATTCAATTTCTAGTGATGGAGGTAACAGAAGATGGAAGATACTTTAAGTCAAATATTTTAATACATAGACAACCAGGTTTTTCTGTTTGAGCACAGAATTTGATTTCACTGTAAGAGTACATATTTTGAATACTGCTTAAAACAAACAAGAAAACAAACAGGAAACCTTCACACTTTATTGAGTACTTCCTGTATGTTAAAATGTATACTGGCTTTTTTTCCTTATGTCATTTTATTTAACCCTTTCAAGAGTTCTGATAAGCAGACTCCTTTCTCCTAGTTTGCAGATGTAAATAATTGAAATGATTGTTTTATGACAGAGGTAAAATATATAGATAAAAGTAAACAAAGAAAGTCTCAGGGGTAATCCACATAGACTTGTATTCAGAATATTCATTGTACTGTGAAGTATAAATGTGGTTATTATATGGTAATATTTAGAAGTTACTGGGAGATCCCATCCTGCTATTACACTCCTCCTTATTGTTAAAGGATTAGTGACTCTTCTCCAAATGACAGTGTTTTTAGTGAGGAAAAGGAATAAGATTTTATTACCTTGAAGTTGTTTATTAGATTCATAAATTTAAAAAAATTAATTGACCTTCCCAGTTATATTCAAAGGCTTCCTCTAAAGGATTATATGTTTATATAGGCAATTATTTCTTATCTGTTCTCAACAGAATAGCCAGCAAGATAGTTTTACTCATTAGTCAGGTATATTAAGGTTCTCCAGAGAAATAGGGCCAATAGAAAATCTATCTATGCACCTATCATCTGTCTATCTCAAGATATTTATTATGAGAAATTGGCCTAAGAAATAGCAGAACAGATGGTGTGAGCCTTGGGCTAAGAATGGGAGAAGACAGATGTCTGGGAATAAGCAATTAGGCAGGGGGAGCAAATTCTTCCTTCCTCCACTTTTTGTTCTACTTGGGTCCTCAATTGATTGGATGATGGTCCCCTACATTGGTGAAGACAGCTTTTTTTTAACTCAGTCTACTGATTCAAATGTTAACCTCTTCCAGAAACATTCTCACAGACACACCCAGAAATATGTTTTATCAGCTCTCCAAGCATCCTTCAGCCCAGTCAAGTTGACACAGACATTTATCCATCCTAAGGGGATTTGGGATTTAGGCCCTATCACGTCTTCCCTGGAACTCATGGCAGTAGAGGACTGCTGTGGTGCAACACGAGACCTGGGTTCGAATCTGCTCACTCTCCTTCTAGCTGTGCCACCACAGACAAGCCACTTACCCTCTCTGAGCATACTGCTCATCATCAGGAAAACAGGAATAACAGTAACCTGTCTTTCAGAGGCTGCCCTTCACTATCCACAGCCCTTAACATTTGCTGTCTTTCTCCACATTATTTTCTCATTAGTATTTATCATTGTTTTACATTTTAATGTTTTTAATGATTTTCTTTTTTTGTTGTTTGTTTGTTTTTGTTTTGTTTTGTTTTTTGAGACAGAGTCTCGCTCTGTCGCCCAGGTTGGAGTGCAGTGGAGCAATCTCGGCTCACTGCAAGCTCGACCTCCCGGGTTCACGCCATTCTCCTGCCTCAGCCTCCCGAGTAGCTGAGACTACAGGCGCCCACCACCATACCCAGCTAATTTTTTGTATTTTTTTTTTTTTAGTAGAGATGGAGTTTCACCATGTTAGCCAGGATGGTCTGGATCTCCTGACCTCGTGATCCACCTGTCTCCGCCTCCCAAAGTGCTGGGATTACAGGCGTGAGCCACCGTGCCCGGCCTTTTTAAATGATTTTCTGAAGTAGAATATAAGCTGTAGGATAACAAGGTAGGTGCAGTCTCTATCCTCAGAACCTACATTCCTTGAAGGAAGATGTATAACTAAACCAGTAATGACAGGAACGTACACTGGTATGACAGAAGCTCATGGTGCTCTGGGAATCCAGAAAAAGGGCCACTGGTCCAGGCTTGTTTAGAGAGCTAATGAAGAATCTTAGGATATTTACCATTATTCACTGTCCCTTAGATGATATAGTCTCTTTATGCTTAAGGGATAGTAGAGTCAGAGGTCTCCAGGATCTGAGCTGTGCTGTTGATTGACCACTCAAAACCAGTGTCAGAGAAATGTTCATACTGCCAGGATCCATTCAGATATGTGGAAACAGATGTTGCCTGAGGACATGATGTGAGGTTCAGAGAAGTGAATCATTTTGCATGTGGCCAACAGACAATTGTGTGCTATAAATTACAGTCGTTGTGACCAGATTCAAGGGTTTTTCTCCAGCAACTTTGTTCATCTTTTGTCATAGGGTAACATGAGAAAAGAAATCACAAATATAGATGACATCAAAATATTCTCAAGAAACTAGTGGACTGCACAGGGTAAGTCAGAATAGAAAGTTCATCTCAAAGAAGCACATTGTGACTTTTCTGAAAATGGATTACACACACCCCTTCTGCAAAACACAGATCAGGATATAACTTTGATGCTTGTCTTTCTGGGACCTCATCTCTTTCAGGGCATTCACTGCATCTTCGCAGCTCCCCTATCTCTATTTTACATAGCTCATACCTCCCTTGATTTTCTAGAATTTAGGCAGGCAATTCATTTTGGAAGATCACAGATTTTTTAAAAAAAAGTATATACCACAAATATTGAAGTTTCTATAGGAGAGTCATAAAATAAAATAAATATGGGGATAGGATCTATGTATTTATTTTGAAATGAATAGCTAGGAAATTGAGGAATTAGGAAGTATTTATGCCAATGACTGGCCTTAAGACTATGCTGCCTTAAGATAACAGTAAGTCCCTTGCTAGTAGTAAGTGAGAGAAGAATGTTAATGCTGTGCAAATATTAAAACATTGTAACACTAAGATTCTCTGTCTTCAATATGTGTTAATTACTAGAATAGGCCTTCTGGGGAAATTAGTGTTTGGCTGGTACCCAACAGCATGGCAATTTTTTAGCTACTTATCTGCTGAGCAGGCGTCCTTCCTGCCATTTTCTCCCCGTATATTCAACCTCTTCCCAACTCTGAATGGTGTCCTATATGGGATGCTTTGCCTATAATGTAGTGACTAAGTCTTGATAATTATGAAAATGTGTCAATTATTAAAATGCTGTTAAAGCATGCAAATGGGATCATATGCTAAAGAGAGGGAAAAAGGATTAATTACCCCAATTACAGGTTATGAGGGAGTTAGATAAGGAATTTCTGAACAGAGAACAGTTTCCACCACTTACAAGAAACAACTTGTCTATTATTGCAATGTCTCCTAATCCTTTACAGGCCACTAGGGCTCATGGATACCTGTTACTGAGAAGCGCAAGGGAAACTCACGCCAATGCTGTTATATTGGAGGTCCCTTTGAGGTCCTTAGCACAAATCTGTAAGGGCCTCAGATTAAACCTGCTTGTTTCTAGTGTGTATCTGTTGGGTGGTTCATGAAATGCTGCGGTTAAGGTGCTGGTCTATCTGAGGCAGGCCACACCTTCTGCAGACCCCCAGTGATGAAACCTACCCATGTGCAACCAGGGTGAACGTAGCTGCGATAGTTCCCTCGAAGTCTGCCACTGCTGTGATCGTCATGATGTTTTGCCACTGCAGTTTCACTGAAAGCCACCCCACCACTCCCATGGTGGCTATTCCACAATGTCCTACTATCAACACACCGTCATGTTTTATCCCTCAAATGTAATATTTGATTGGTTAACTTGCACTCAATTGAAAAATTTGAGATTATATTGCCTTTTCAACATTATTATAGGAAAAGGTGTAATGTAAGGAAGGAACAGGATGTCTTCCACCTATGGGTGAATAGAAGGATGTTGGTAAGCCTCTGTTTGGATCTAGAGAGAAGAGTGTGAGTCCTGTGGGGCTGTCAGTTACCATCTGAGAAATTCATTTCTTAATTTGTGGAACACTAGCTCAGGAAGAATAATGTAAAAGAATAACACGTCTGAGCTTCTGGTCACCTTTTCATATTCACCATGTTTATAGGCTTATTTTGGTCATAGTAGAAGGCAGTAAAACCCTTGAGGAAATAGACAAGCAAACAACAACAAAAAAAACAATAACAACAACAAAAAATGCATTTTTTTTCTAAGAAGAGAGAAGGGGAATCACTACTGAATTTCTCAGGTAATTTTGGCGGCTAATGGAGACAGTCATTGAGGAAGGCTGAATGCACTCTGAGTCTGGAATGTGGAAGAGTAGACAATTCTGCAGGGCAGGCCTATAGTGGAGGAGCACAGGAAAATATTCAACACAGGAAAAAATTGTGGACCACCTACTTAAAGAGGAATTCCAAAGATTTGCTGTACAACATAGTACCTATAGTCAATAATATGGTATTGTGTGCTTTAAAATATGTTAAGACAATAGGTCTTATGTAAAGTGTTCTTACCAAAAAATGAACAAACCAACAAAAAACACAAGGAAATTTGTGGAGGTGAGAGACATTTAGTACCTTGATTGTGGTGATGGTGTCATGAGCTTATCCATCTGTCGAATTTCATCAAACTGTGCATATTAAATATGTACAATTTTGTATATCAAAAGTATTTTTCAATACAGCTAAAAATACATACTTTATTTACAAAAAACATATATTTTTTTAATACAGAGCATTGAATAGTTTTAACAAAGAAGGCATCTATGGCTGGACAAGAGGAAGTTCTCAACCTTCCCTAAGCCATTGATTATCCACACACTGTGACCTCTTCTCCCTGGGGTTATGGTCTCATTTATTTAATATGAGGGCAGGAAGGTCATTCTCTCAAACTCGTGTAGATTTTCATGACAGCTAAGTGATTTATGCTACAGAAATATAATCTGTTAACCATCAATTATGATATATATTTTTCTTAATGGGCAATCTGATCATAATGATAGCATTGTTTTGTATTAAAGGTTAAAATAATAAATGTAAAATTCTTAGCAGAGTGCCTGAGGCAAATAAATACTTTTTACTGTTAATAGTATTATTTATTATTATCATTATTTTTATTTCTAATAAGCAGCAAATATGGTGAAACCTTCCAGATGCCCTTGCTGAAGGACTCCAGGTATCAAAGAGAAGTAGCCATTTGTTAGACAACTGTTCAGTTAACCTGTCTGTCCTGATTAAAAAAACACCTGCACATACTGTCCCCAATTCAATCAGAGCCCATGGCAGTGACAAAGTCTGTGGGATTTGTGTTACCTCATGGGTGGTGAACCATATTGTTGGATAGATCACTCTCTGAAAAGCCAGCTATCCTTCATGTTTGAAACTATTAAACATGAAAGCTCATTACAACAATAATGGCTGTTTTGATATTTCCAACTAGCTCTAGTGAGGTGGCCACCTGAGAGTCCTCAATGAGGTGTAAAGCATTGGCTATGCAGTGGGTGTGAAGCCCAACTGGCCCATTGGTTTTCACAAATCTTACCTTCTGGGGATAATGTTAAGTACAGGGATGACTTGGCACATAGTGGCCTAATTCAAAATCAACCATCCATGTTCTTTCTACTACAAACTACTGAGGAGTCAGGTTCTTTTGATTCTTAGCACCTCTTATACTAAAAAGCACCATATAATGGTCATTTGGATGCTATTATTATTATTGATGTAACTCTGTGCCCTGTACAACACTCTTCCAAACTGATTTTTTCCTATAGTCCTTAAAATTATCCTGTAAGAACAGAGTAGTTTATTATTAGTCACTTTAAACTGCAGTTTGTTATTAGCCACTATTATTTATAGCCACTATTATTTAAAGATTTGGAATTTAATTCACATTTAAACAAGTAGTAAGAGGTATGTGGCAGACACAGTCATGCCTATGCTGGCTGCCATGCAGAGCCCAAGGGAAAAGAGAAGATGTGAGTTCCCTTCAGGAGTTTGTATTCCAGGATTGGAATGAGATTTGTTCACTCACTTTTTATGTGTCTCTTTACTCAGTAGATGATATGGTTTGGCTGTGTCCCCACCCAAATCTCATCTTGAATTGTACTCCCATAATTCCAGCATTTCATGGGAGGAACCTGGTGGGAGGTAATTGAATCATGAATCTTTCCCATGCTCTTCTTGTGATAGTGAATAAGTCTCACAAGATCTGGTGGTTTTCAAAACCGTAGTTTTCTTGCACAAGCTCTCTCTTTGCTTGCCGTCATCCATGTAAGACATGACTTGCTCCTCCTTGCCTTCTGCCATGATTATGAGGCCTCCTTAGCCATGTGGAACTGTAAGTCCATTAAATGTCTTTTCATAAATTGCCCAGTCTCAAGTATGTCTTTATCAACAGCATGTAAATGGACTAATACAGTAGACTTACTTTGTGCACAGTCTTTCTGCCTAAGTGGATGCAGCTGAAGGTTTTGGTACCATTCTTTGTGTAGCCGATGGTCAAGGAGAGGGTAGATGTCTATTGCAGAGGAGAGGGCCAGCAGCATGAAAATCGTTCATGGAAATTGTGCATCATGGAGATTATGCATAAGACAATCACAGGCCAAAGCCAGTTGGCCACACTGCATGACATATGATCTATGAATATGCGACTCTGACAGAATTCAATGGACGTGTAATCTAGGCTACCTGAGACAATCTCAATCTCCGTTCAGTATTCTACACCACTGTTTAGAGCTGAATGAGATGTTTCTTTCTAAGTTCTGATTCGCAATATACCACGATATATTGCCAAGCCAGAGAAGATTAGGAGGAAGTATACAAATATTGACAAAGTATAAAAGTCATTTGAGAGAATAACTCTTTAGTGAATGAGTAATGACATTGTAAATATTGAAGGGAAACTGTGATGTCTCTAAGCTCCCTTGCTTATTTTCTTCTTTCTTTCTTTCTTTCTTTCTTTCTTTCTTTCTTTCTTTCTTTCTTTCTTTCTTTCTTTCTTTCTTTCTTCTTTCTTTCTCT